>NW_028145546.1:2815000-2932500 GCF_977016875.1 Pavona decussata
CAGAAGTTCATCATATTTTAAAGCATTAAAGTTGCACAAAGTAACTGCGGGAAACGGGAGGCTCTGCCGAAAACAAAATGGCCGAAAAACAAAATTAATTCCTGCGGCAATGAAAACCAACATGATAACGTATGAACTACACAAGCGTGTAGTTGAAGCAAAAATACGTGAAAACATAACTTAGATCACGTTTCTACCTACAGGTTTGGTTTATTTTTTCTTGGAATTATTGGAACGTGACCACTCTAAAGATGACTGTAAGCACGTGACTGCATGCAGTTTAAATCTCGGCTTTTTGAGATGGTATCAGACTATATGCTGTCAGTGTCAACTATGCATTTTTTTCCAAAGTATACTTCTTGGCAGATGAGTTCCAGCTTCCAGCAATAACTTAACATATTATCCCAAAAATGACAGACCCTCTAAAAGCATGCTGATGAGGCCTAAGAAGGCCGAAACAACTGTCCATGTCTTTGACTGCCACTGCCCGGATGATATGGCTATGCGCATGCGGCATGAGGTACTAGCCTGAGCTGAGTAATATAACCATAACTTTCAGATGGTTTGCTATCAAATCGATAAATCCGTAGATTAAAAAACAAGAGGCATGCAGCTATAAGAAACCTCCACAAACTTCTTAGCGACGTGAAATACAAATCCCACTAAACTGAATAAAACACGCTCTTACCGTATCCGAGTGCAATGTAACAAGGGTGACAAGCGGGCGCTGTTGGTATTTCATATACAATGTATGAACTTGGATGCCAAGCACAGTGATCGCTAAGACGAACAGAATACTCCAGAACGCCTTCCGAAACCACTGCTTCGCCGACATTACTCTTTCAAAGCCATGCGCTGATGTGTATCCACAAAAGTCCTTTATCAAAGACGTGAATGTCTCGGTTGAAGACTCGGGCTTTCCTTTCATCTTTTCCTGCTCTTGTTCACCCATGACCAATTTGAACTGTTCCAAACCGTTTCTCGCAAAAGAAGAAAACTTCAGACCGGCGGTCGTCTGAAAATGCGAGAGGCTCTGCGCTTTTATTTAACTTCCTTGGTTTTACTTCTTCCCTCTGCAGCTACCTAACACAAGGCGAATGTTTTGATAAACGTATTGTACAATGGTATTCAGCAAAAAAAAAAAAAAAATCTCCTGGAATCAGACAATCTCGTTCGCAGAGTCCTCAGATTCTCTGATCAGCGATTTGTCGCCCGACGAGACTCTGGGGTATTTTTATTTCACCGCAGAAATCCTGTGGTAAAAAGGCAGAACAAATAATAAAACATTTAAAATAGCTTTATTTCCGGCTCAGAGTTTCTCAATGCGACCAACCGGTGGCCAAAGAGCCTGACCAAACGAGATTGGGAACCAAACGTCTTATTTGCTGTTGGAAGGGACTGAATAAAAACTCCGACAAGTCATGATCAACTTCCGGTAATTTGTGCCTAACTGACCGACTGACTGGTTGGTTCACTGGTTTCAGTTTGGCTGCTTTGGCTGTTTGGTTGCTTTTATTATTTATTTATTTATTTTTGTACCTTCAATAAAATGCCCCGTCTTTAATTTGGTAGACTTCATCACCAAGCCGGCGGCAACGTCAAAGTTAGACACCGCCATTTGTAAATGTACTGGTGATTAACTAACAATTGATTAATTTAATGCCTTTCCTTTAACTCTATCACTCTTGGTGTGACGTATGGAAAGTACTGCCATGAACTAGTCAAAACTGTTTAATTCATTTTTTGACAATTCAGTTCTGCCCAGAAAATGATCATGTAGAGACATTCAAAACAAGGATCAAACTTGACCTTCTTGGCATACGGTTGACCACCCACACACGTCTCGACATTTTTCCTTTACAGAATTTTGGTCTACGACATTTTTTTACAACAATCCACTTAACGGGAGTTGCAAAATAAGATGCGGTTTAGAGGAATAACCTATTTACGAGACAACACTGAACTTTTTATCTTAATATTTGAAACAACGGTTATCAAAGCCAAGGAATCCTTCAGTTCAGTAACGGAACACCTTTGAAGAGATATATCATACATAGCGGAAATATATTTAATATTAATTACGAGGAATAGTGATGATAGCTGTGTCTTACCGCAACACTTCTTTAGTTAGGGGCACTCTGACGAGAACTTTAAAACTGAAAATTAAAAGCTAACAAATTCCGTTCTGTTCAGCGCTGAGTATAAGGCGGTTTCTGAACAGATGTTTTTCTGACCCCTTAAATTTGAATACACCAATTTCGATATATTAAAATTCTAGCTTGGCTAAGAGGCATAGAGGAATAAAACAAAAGAATTCAATTATTCATCTTTGAGCCTCAATGTATTTTCTGTTGTCGTATACCCCTAAGCCTCGTAGCCAAGGAAGAATTTTAATATATCGAAATTTGTCTATTTATATAATCCACTATCTGTCTTAGAGTAACCGTATCATACTGAGCTGAACTGATCATAAGTTTTACTTCATTGCTCTTCCTCATTAAATCCAAATTTAAAAAAGGCTTTAACCACGGCAAGGCTGTCAGTGATTTATGATTCTTATTACTTATTCATTGTCAAAGCAGGTTAATGAACCGAAGTTCTATTTGTTCGGCCGATAACGAGCAGGCAGCCGTTTTCTACAGAACAGCGACTAAACTTCGGCTAAGTATTGAACCTCGGCAGATGGTTAAAATTTGTCTTATAATTAGAAAAAAATTGCCCTTAAGCTAGTCTAACCTATTAACCGATAAAAATGGGACAAAACTGAAAATGGATTGACATTAACCGCATGCTGGTAACTGAATTGCGTATATATGTTCATGTATACTGTGTGTTATTTCCCCAAACTCACAACCAAAACAATTTCTTCGACAAATGGAAAGGTCAGCTAAATCTCAAATTGTTTATAAACCGACAAATTAAAAACAAAAACAAAGCTGAGGAAAAAATTTAAATAAAATGTCAATTGACTTGAGGAGATATTGACAAAAATACTGTACTACACCATACAGTTGCAAATTCCTATTCGTTATATTAAACTGATAACGACTGCTCTAACGATCACAATAAAAGCGATTTGACCGACTTTATTGTGCCTCGCTTTTAAAAACCGTACGTTAAATATAATTTCCACGATTCATTTGCTTCGCCAAAGCTCAATAAATGATCGTCTTGATTTGGAACGCACACCATCTTACCCCAACATGACATTCACGGTTGCCCAGAAATTGAAAGGTGCTTGAAAAAATTTCTCTCTGACTTCAAATGCAAGCCGCATATTATACACGAAAAAATTGTTGATCTCCGGTGTTCAATCAGTTTAGTGAAAGCTTCCTATTTGCTCGCTTGCTTGACTGAATAGACATCAAGATCATTTGATCTGGTTCAATAGAGAAATACCGTTAATCAATGTCACTTTTTCATCATTTCACATTCATGTTTCAACAACTCGATTTTTCATCCTTCCGTGAGCAATACCTCTGTTTATTTCACTGATCTGTACTGAAGCCTGTATATTTGCCACGAAGCTGTATAAATGTCATCCACTTGAAATAAGGCTTACTTTTTTTCTATATGTTTTAGTTGAACTTCTTGGTAAGATCGGTTTATTTGCGCCATTTAGCATTTCAACCGTGAAGAAGGCCACTGATAAGCTGGCCGGGAAGTTCAATAAAACATACCGTATGATTCCAACAGAAAATTCCAATTTAGTTTAAAGCTTTTCATATACATATATATTTTTTTTTCTAAAGAAAAGAACTCGATCGTTTTGTTTGAAGCACAATCGGAATGGCTTGTAAAGTTCAAGGAATCAAGGAAGGTACTCGACTTCGAATGACAAAGAAATACATTTAATTATTGCGTCTTTAAAGTCTATATCTTCACCAGCAAATAGTTATGATGATCATCAGTGGTTTAAATTCACGAAAAAAATCACTAGTTCGAAGACCGTTATTGAAAAGATCTTCATGGCGGCGTACGCCGGCGCACACAACTTGTCACCTGGCCTATCATACAAAATGTCGGTCTCCTTGAAAGACAGAGTAATTTGAATTTCGTAAAATATTTTAGCGCACTGATCAATAAGCCTCAAAAGGCATCCAAAAAAGACAGGTTTAAACTTTGTTTGCGTGGTGAAATTTTGGAGTTAGTTTCGACTAAACTGCTATTTAAAGTTAGCGTTCCAAACATCAAAACTGTACTGCGTTCAGGTTCAGTGCCCAATGGCCGTGAATTCGGAGAACTGGATCAGCATGATTAAAATAGTAACTTACGTTTCAGACGTTTGAGATCTTGAAGGGTTGGCAGCCCTGTTAGAGCAGTTGTTTTGAAAGCCAAGAAACGATTGATTTCCTTCGCGAATAAAGTTATGCCGGACAGCCATTAGTCAGAGCTTGTGTGATAATTCAGATAATGTCAATTACTCAGAACCTATTCATATATCTGGCACTATGTCAGTGGGTCAAGCAGATCCCACAGGGCTTAGTAGGAATAACATAATGCTAATAAGATGACAGTGAACATTTGATGGTGGTGTTATCGGTCACACGAGTTAATTGCTCGGTTTGATTTATTTACATTTCAAACATATCTTGTCCCAAACTGAACTCATTTTTCTTTTTGATAATTTTTTTTTTCAATTCAATTCATGTCTTATTATATTTCCCTCATGCATGCAATGTTCTCGCGGGTATTGATTTAACTGACGGTATAAATTAACGTACAACGTTAGTTGCTTATCCTTTAACGTTACTTGCAGTAAGTCAGTGCGAAGGCGTGAGTGCATTATATAAACTGTCTCCCTGCACTTTGCTTAAACCTGATAAAACATTGTTACTCCTTTATTTAAACAAGGCTTGAGTATTTTTATTATTTGTAATTATAAGTCTGAACTCCGTTTGCGGATTTTTTCGTAATAATAGAGAAAATGCAATACTTTGGAAGGTGACTTGTTTTAAGCCATAACACGTGCGCCTAGTTACCATTCAAAGGACAGGACAGTCAAGAACCTACCTCTGAGCGAAAGCGGCCGAATAAAATCAACAAATTCTTGTTCGTCCGACGAACACCAGCCGTCTGATTCCTGATCAATAATGGAAACACGCCAGTCAATTATCTTTCCTGTCAACAAAAAAACGGCGTATTAATATTTTCTTGTATAAATTAGGTCATAGCTTGAATCAGTTTTAAAATGTTCATTATAAACGTGCTATTTCTCGACTTTACGCCGCCCGAATAAACTAATGGCGTTAAAGGTGTTAATCACCATGGTTTGAAATGACAGCTCAAATCAATCATTTGTCGCACGATTGAGTACGATTGATCTGTATATGAATTACGATCTTTTTATTGCTCTTACCCTTCGCTTTCCAGGACGTGTTCTCTGTTGCGGCTGGTATAACGTTTAGCTTTCTGTTTTGCGTTTTCAATTTCAATTGTTGATTGCGTTCCCGTAAGATGTAGTATAGTATACAACTATGTTGCTACCACTACAGTTATTATTAATATTTTTGTTTAAATTAAAAAGAACTCGTAAAAAACCAAATGAATAACTGGGAAAAGCAATTTAAATGCAAATTAAGCCTTTTGGTTTTCAACTTATTTTGTAGGCCGAAGCCCTGTTGCAGGGTCCTAAAACCTTTTTAGTTAATAACAGTACTAGAATTGAACGAAATTAAAATTTGACATGAAAAGTAAAAACTAAGATTACTTTAAAAATGGTTGGTGATAACTGTGGTTCATATCAAGGTGGGAAAAGATTGTGGCTCCATTTAGTTCATATGTGATATCATCAAGGATAGGCATAACACTATGTGTCCACTGAATGGCTTTAGCAGCTTATCTCATGTCCACGTTCAAATCGAATTTCATTGCGTGTTGTTTGGGGGGAATCACAATAGGAGATACCCAACTAGTAGGCATCAGCTACCAGCTTGTCCAATTCTTTCTCCAGTTTCGGCCTGACACTGAATGGGATTGTTCTGTGGGGTTGGGCAACTGGTGTTACCATATGATCAATATGTATATCCACTGTTATTCCTTCCATTTTTCCGATTCCCTTAAATAGATCATCGTATTTTTCGAATAATAATTTGTTGGCTCTTGTTTTGTTAGTCTGCGTCGTGATGGTAATCAGCACCAGGCCAATATTTCCAGAAGGTTTGAAAATCTATCAAAGATTCAGCGATTCTCGTGTTAAATTCTACGACTACCTCAAGTTTTCCAATCACCTTCAGTGGCGCAGAAAGACTTTCCTCAGTTTCATGTGAGCGCAAAACACTGGACAACTTTTGCAGTTTATCCTTGTCTGCGATTATCTGCTGAAATGTGAATTCATCCATCTGACATTCACCGTGGCTTACGTGTCTACAAGCACCCTGGGTTCGCAGTTTTCAACTTCGAAATTCCTTATCCAGCGGCCTGCGTTCCAGCTTGCGTTTGACGGCCGTCTCCTCCTTCGATACCGCACAGGGATTCGATTAATCGCTGGTATACCGTGAAATATCCCACGAGTGACTTGATTTTTTTCATAGTATACACACGGGCCGAGAAAGCAAATTGCATAACTAATTTATCCCATGCCACTCATTGAATAAACACAAAACGTCACTCTATAATGCTTTAAAGCAAATATAATCAGTGCAAAAAAAATTCAACAGATTGGCAACAATTCTTAAAAGTACATAATTTTGATGAAAAATTAAAAAAAATATTATAGGTATTGCTCATTAAATGTATAAAAGCCTTTTTTCGTGGAACACTACCTGTTGCATACCGCAGAATATGCAACGGGTTTCTGGCTTTCTGATTGGCTGTATTCTCTGTGGCATGGGATAAATACATACACTTCATTTGATAACGCAAGTTTACAATCTGGGGACCTGCCTAAAGTAAACAAACGAATTTACAAAAAGAAAATAATAAAAAAACTATGCAACAAATTGTGTGCCCATGTGTCATATGTATAATTAAAAAGGTTACAGGAGGTAGATTATTAAGAATAAAAATAAAATAAATAATAATAAAAGGAGTCATTCTTGTTCATAATGAGGGAACCGTCTTTATCGAAGTTATAGCTATTGATGGTTTTGTGTTATTGCTTATGGTGTTTTGATATCAAGCCAATCGGTCGGAAAATCGCACGAAACCGCCGCCTGTTTCATACGTGCAGCATAATCATCGTAAGACTTTTCTCTTTCCTGAACCAATTGTCGAAGCTGATGAATGCTAAGAAGGTGGTGCTCATTGGATTCAAAATATTCTAGAAGTTTCTGTCCGACGGCCTCAAAGTCATCTCCAGAATCCAGTAATGTTTCAAAAATGTCCTGCACTTTGGGTCCGGCGCAGTGCAAAAATAACCCACGTTTTCTCTCGGCTTGTCAGGGTCCCAAAGGGGGGGTCTGCGGAGCCCTGGAGCCCTGAAATTTCTGCTGTGGAGCCCGGAGCCCTATCATTTTACTGACTGGAGCCCTGATCCTTTTTTGGCTGTGGAGCCCGGAGCCCAAAGACATTTTGTGCGGAGCCCGGAGCCCAGCATTTTCAAGTTTGATCATTCGAGTTCCCAGATTGCATTGATTCTTGCTTACTGCCTTTTTGTGTTTGTTTGTGCGCCTTAACAAATATAGGACTCGTATCTTGAAGATACGACACATTTCATAAGGTTTATTGAAAGCACTAGGGTGCCTAGAAACGCTTTTCTAGTCTCAATGGATGTCACTAGCCTCAACACGAATATCCCACAGGAGGAACGAATCACTAAAGTATGCAACGCATACGAGGACGTTCATGCTAATAACCCTCCTATAGCTACAAATTTCCTCAGAGAAATGCTCAGTCTTATACTGAAGGAGAACTCCTTCCAATTTAACGGGAAAGACTATCTCCAAACACACGGAACTGCCATGGGCACTTAAATGGCAGTAGCTTTTTTTACCAACATCTTTTTGGCATCTATAGAAAAGTAGATCTTAAGGCTGAGCGTTGACAGACCACTAACGTGGAAAAGGTTCATTGGCGATGTATTTTGCTTGTGGGATACAAACAAAGAAGAAATAGAACGTTTCATAGAGCAAGCAAATTCGTACCACCCTACCATAAAGTTTACCGCTGAAGTCTCACAATTAGAAACAACATTCTTGAATACAACAGTCTATAAGGGAGAAAGATTCTAGAAAGAATAGATTCTCGACGTGCGCACACATTACAAACCTACTGAAACATTTCAGTACACAAACTACGTACAACAGTTGCCACCCAGCAGGTGTCAAAAAAGGCTTCATTAAAAGAGAAGTCCTTAGGCTTCTGAGGACAAACTCTTCTAAAATAGTGTTTGAGGAAAACATTAAAAACTTTAAAACACGCCTGGCATCGAGAGGTTATCCTAGTAACCTGGTGGACAAAACCCCCTCCGAAGTTAACTTCGCAGAAGGAAAGAACGCTCTTACACAAAAACAGAAAGCGCACAAGAAAATCATTTACCCTTCATGACACAATTTCAACCATCACTGCCATGTTTTAAAAATATTCTAACTGGGACAAATGGCATTTAATAAAAAACCAGCCGCTACTAAGGGAGATTTACAAGGAACCTTCCTTGATCTCTTATAGAAGAGGGAAGTCGCTTAAAGACATGCTTGTTAAAGCAAAACTATAAAGGCTTCTATCAACACCACGGGCACAAAGCGGGAATCATGCAGGTCTATCAGCCCCATTTAAATAGGTTTAATATTTAATCCGCTCTTAAATAATAGGAGATAATATAACTGGCTGCTTGGGTTTAAAAAATTGATCGGAATTGCTGACTTTTTTATTTGCGTATTTGATTTAGCGTTAAAAATATAATTTTTACATATCAAGATTGTAGACCAGAGTGGAGCCCGGAGCCCTAAAGCAGATGATGTGGAGCCCTAGAGCCCTGAAAATTTCGCCTTGAGCCCTGGAGCCCTGCATTTTTAAGGCCGGAGTCCTGGAGCCCTAAACCCCTTTGGGACCCTGGCTTGTCGTTTACATTCATCGCGAGAACATACACTTTCCAGATACAGTCGAACCTCCCATAATGTCAAGGATATGTGGTCGCTTACGGGAGGTGGTCGCTTACCAGAGGTCAGACCACAGGGGGTCTAATTTCGGGTTGTTTACGGAGACCTAACCCTTTTGCCAGTGTTTAACAAAACCCATAGTAATAACTTTTCTTACCTACAAGTATATTAAGACTGGTCCAAAATTATTCTAGGCAAAAAATCTTAGGGTCTATGGTGATTATTGTTTGTATCTCACAGCAATTGAGACAATTATTGTGAAAGAAACTTGGCTCTTTTATTCCTCCAAGTAGCGCTGTCTAAATTTTTCAGGAACGGAACATAAGCAAAAAGATAAGAGAGTTTTTTCCTACAAGGGATTCAATCTAATTAAAGTTCATTTCATCGTGAAATATAGTGCATGTGTATTTTATAAATTGTTTCAATGCTAAGCTTTATCGGGAAACACTTCCGGTTGTTCCGACTGTGAGATTTACGGCGTCCGCTGTAATGATGTGGCCAACATGTTACAGTGACACATTTTTCACTTTCCGCCCGTAAGAGATTCAGCAGATTGTGTGTCTAGTGGTCGCCTACGGGAGGTTAAAAACAATTGAAAATTTTAAACAATCATCTCTAAAAGTGGCCGCTTACGAGAGGTGGTCGCTTACGAGAGGAGGTCGCCTACGAGAGGTTCCATTTATAGTGATTTGACGTGAAAACTTTTGGTATTTTGGAAAAGTGGTCGCTAATGAGAGGTGGTCGCTTACGAGAGGTGGTCGCAAAGGGAGGTTCGACTGTATTTTGTGATATTTTCCAGATATCTTTCCAGATATTTTGTGAAACGGAAACTGAACGGATTTCGGATCGAGGTCTGGCCGTTGAACGGTCCGAAACTAAGATTTGTATCAAACGCGGCCATCCTGATTGAAAATCAGGTTTTATAACGCCGTTACCTTAACAAAATGTGTATACTGTCAGTTATCCCATCCTTGCCGCCAATGTAGACTTACGAATATGTCTGTGTAGAGTTCGCACATCTTACTTCGCCGCTCTGTTCTTGTAACCGTCACTATGCTAATACTGTCCATCACGCGTAGCCTTGTAGCAAATGCATACTGATTAGATACAGAGTGGTCCCATGAGACCTGGACACTACATCACAGTTCTTCAGTATATGATAATTTAATTATCCTTACCCAGTGAAGGGTTTTAAAGGACAATTGTTGGCTTCACACTACAAGCTAAGTTAGTTTCAAGTAGGCAGTTGATTCAAGTGCACTTGAAAATCTCGCACTTTAGAAAACTTGGCTTCACACCTGGTGACAAAGTATACACTTGAAGCACAAGCTGTCAATCATCTTTCGCGGTAAAATCAGAAATGCGATTGCTCGCCGGAAAATCATGGAGCCTTTCGAACGGAAAAACCTTTATGTTGTTTACTCTTTTTTGTTTTTAAAATTAACTCAGAGAGTTTTAACATTACAGGAAATGCATAGGCACTTCATTGTTTACGAGAACTTGGCGACAACACAAAAGAACAGGCGATATCTTCTGTGTTTGTCAAGAATGGTTCAGCAACGTGGTTTTCGGCAAAGAAATCACCACAGGGTTTGGGCATGGCCTCGTCCACAAAATTGGTTTAGACTACTTTTAGCTAACTGCGACACGGATCCACTTTGGAAAATGCATTTCCGCATGACTCGTCCAACGTTCAACGCTTTGTGTGATTTGGTACGCGGAGTCCTCAAACTGCGAGGCGTATCTCCAGCCATCCATTTCGATTTTTTTTTTTTTTATTGATTTTAGTTTACGGCAAAATGTTTATCTGTTCTGGCACGGCAGCACGTGGCTTTCAATTGGTTTCCCTTTTCCTTCTGGTCAAGTACGTTCTCAAGTGTGGTGTTGGCCATACTTGGCGGCGTACTTCGGCTTCTTTGAACTACGAACGTTTCCATGGTCACTAAGTAAAGTTCAAGTTGGTAGGTTTTACTCCTTCACACTCGAAGTAGATTTCAAGTGCACTTAGAATATACTTACAAGCTCTAGTGTGAAGCCACCAAATGATACAAACAGAAAGAAATCTGCAGTTTAAAGGAACAAACCTTATTATAGCAAATTAACGCTTGTGTTAATTAAGGTATTTGAAATTAACGCGACTTAAATAAACGCGAATTGAAGGGAAAATTACTTCCCAATAAAGGAAATTAACGCGAGAGAGGTGATAAAATTTCAAAATGGAGGAAATTAACGCAATTTACACAAAGAAACAGAATTTTTTCAGACAAAAGGAACAAATTTATTTAAACACTAAGTGTAAAGATCCGAAATGCAAACAATGTTCGTGGAATTGTCCCAAAATATAGGATTTAGGCGAAGAAATCTGGCCAGCACTTCGAGTGCTCTTCAAAGTGTCCAGGATACCGACAGATCTCCACCCTGATAAAACAATGCTTTTTTCTTTCTAGAGTGTATCGAGAACTTGGGGTGAAAATAATGGAATACGGTTGCAGAAATTAACGCGTCACTTAATTAATGGCGCGGAAATTAACGTTAACAAAAATTAACGCGACTTAAATTAACGCGAATTTTAAAAATTCGCGTTAATTTCACGAAGTGCTGTTAATTTCCTATAATAAGGTAACAAATTAAAAATGAAGCGGACCAGCTGACTACTTCCAAGCGTGGGCGAGGAACTGAATCGGGGCTCGAAGAAACATGCAACTCAAACATTACTATATAGAGCAAAAATAATTATAGCTAATAAAAACGTACTAGAAAAAATGAAACATCTGTGTTTAATTTCCAAAATAGGAAATTACAAAAAGGTACAAATCGCCTCTGCCTTGAATGCAGGAGACCGAGTTTCGAGTCCTCGCTGATGAACGGTAGCACGCTGTATCTTGCTTTTACACGTTTACTTACAAAATTTAGTGTTCTTAACCGGCGCACCTTAGCCGAAGACCGCACGCCCAATTTGCACTTATACAATGAGTTCTGTCCTCTGCCTTCTTTCGTCTTTTTGGTTTATGTTAGAGCCAACTGCAAAAAACATAACAGTTAGTAATAAATTGAGTCGGTTAAATAAAAATTCTCGATTATAATACATAATTCAATAATTTATAGGCTTTCTAAAGAGTGAAACAAACACGTGCAGAATGGAGCTCCTAAGTAAACATTCATGCTGACGAGAATTGATCTCTGATAAGTGAAATACCGGCTTGGATAAATGAGTCAATGAAGAAGCGTACAAAAGTCGAAGTAAACTCAGAAAAAAAATTGAGTCCTTTCGAAGGAAGTGGAAGCTGTGACTTTTCAGGTGTATGCTGGATGCTCTACCACTGAGCTATGGGGGATCGGTGCGAGACCATATAACTGCTATAGAAATTGCTCAAATTTTCCATCTCGCGTATTCTCCAGAAATAAGATAAAAATACAATGACAGAACTCCTATGGTGGGAGGTCAGGGAATTGTGTTGGTGAGTTGTTGCTTAGGAGTGGGCCTCTCAAAAGATATGTTTAAAAAGGACGGAATTCCGATGACATGTCGAAGACTTCGATTCATAATGTAAAATTACTTCGAGTGCGTCTCGATAATGATTGCCAAAGCAAATAGCACTTTTCTCATAATGGAAGAATAAAACACCGTTTTTGTCTTTACTCAACATAGCTCTTTTTTGTTAATTCATTTGATCGTGTAAACATTCAGAAATGTCAATGTTTCGAAGTCAGAATACTGAAAACTCAGGTTAGATTTCACAATTCGCGGGTTTGTTTTGAGTTGGAGGAATAAATAACAACCACTTTAAATTTTTGTCCTCACATGATCCGTGGATAATTGTTATGGCTCTGTTGGATTATAGCAAGCCTCCCGCTGTTCATTTACGGTTACTATCCTGCAATATTAATCGTTGTCTAACTACATTATCTGGTTAATAAATTATTTACAAACTACCCTAATATAACTTGAAGACCACAACATATTTCGAAGCTGAACTGTCAAATCCGTGCAGATAAATTCAGGTTTTTGTGCACCGTGTGGACATATTTATGGAGACACATATAATTTTATTACCAACACCTAGAGATACGATCCACTGACGACAGACTCACGTATCGACCTTGGCGAGCTTTGTGTATTTGCCAGCTTAGCAGGTACATTCGCAAGCATAATTGGAGGTTTAAATGTAAAGATTGGCCTTGGTTTTAGCGACAAACAATGTCTGATGTCTGTAATCTCGCCGGTGCATGATGTCCAACACTTTTTCAAAAATACTGGTCGCGCGTGACTGGTAGATTGAATGTAAGAAATTCCTGAAAACTTTTATTGCGTTTCCATCTGACTATAACATTTTGTGTTACGACTGTAGATTAAATGTGATTAACCGCAATTTTTATTTTGCTTTCTTAGGTCAGTTGAAATTGCAGATATGCTATCGACAAACAAGCCGAGTACCTCTGAAGAAAGTTTGTCAAGGAAATTGACGGCGAAGATATCGGATTGCTTCGGTTACACAACTGCTCACGGCTACGGAAGAGTTGCTGCTGCAACGGAGTCGTGGCCCCGCAGATGGTTCTGGTTTTTGGCCTGTTCTGTGGCATTTGGTGTCTTCATTTATCAGCTTCATGACTTAACTTCCCAGTTTCTGTCTAAACCACTCAAGACAAGGACGTGGATTGCACAACAGCAGGTCAGATTTTAAAGAGAGCTAGGTTATTTCAATTCGAACAGTTCAAAATTAGAAACGCAAAACGCAGTTACACTCCTTGCTTATGAACAAATCCCTCAAGAGTGGAGAACGTTATTGTTATACAAAAAAGTAAAAGCATTGTTAGAGGAAAAATAAAGCCGCTCGAAGAAATAAAAAACAAACAAAGAAAAGCTGGAATAATCGTTCCTTAAATGAGGAAACCTCGCCTGATTACATGACAATGTGTAAGTCTCTATTCCTAACACATTCGCTAGACTTAAATCAACTTTGGAAGGTTATTTTGTTCAATAATCACCTGAACGGATAACCCCTAGCATATTTAAAATTATTTTAACCACATCTTCAAAAATATGCTATCCAAAAGAGTCAGCGTTTTTTTTTTTGCCCCACCCGCATTGCCAATTAATCAGAGCCGTTGCGATTTTGGCACAAATGAAGAAACCACACTGAGGGGTATACCAGTGCTTACACCGCTACACTTGGACATTTTATTATTTTTCTTGGCATATCGACGCCCCTTAAGATTACGCCTACTGAAAAATTGTGGCAAATAATTATATATTAGTTTTCCATCTTTGCAGAAGCTTCTATTTCCCCAAGTCACCGTGTGCAATTTAAACAAGATACGACAGTCAAAGATGCCCGAAGATATTTTGAAGGATTTTCCTCAAATCCTTGGGGGACGTAAGACGTTTTTTTTCTTATCTCTTGAATCTGTAACAAAATAAACATTCGAAGCGTTGGATTATTTCCCGAATTTTCCGCTCTAAATTCGATCTTTGGTTGTAACATTTGAAACATCTGGCAGACATTCAAACGGTTTAATTTGGAAGTTAGCCATGGCAAGCTATTATGATTTGCGTGGTCGAAAAAAATACCTTTCCTTTCCGTTGGAACTTGTTTCAAAAATTCTTCACAAAAGAGTGAAAAAGTAAAAATTGATAGAAATTTTAAAAACAATATATTTAGGAATGGTGGGTGGCGTGGGATACTTACGCGTACGCGGGGAGGTAAATATCTACCCAAATTTTTATTACAGACTGACGGAGACGGTGAATTGTTTTAGTGTATACCAAACAAGTGGCTAAACTAGATTCATTTAGTCACTTTCGTCTGGCAAATTTGTGAAGAAACTCGCACGCAAACGCTTGGATAATGCCGGGAAGTTAACAGGAAATGCAACTTGAGTTTGAGTAGCCAGTCATGCGACGAGACACGCGTGTTCGCGTGGTTCCCTCGCCTTACTGTCCCTAAGAAAAATAAGGGACTGTTCGTAGTCTACAGTAAGGGAACTGGTCATAACAAGTTTGTTCGAAGAGGACCCACCTTGTCTGGAACAGGGGGGTTATTGAATACACCACCTGTCTCATGAACACTACCAACAACATTTTATTGGCTTTAAAATTTGAGTTGACACAGAAATATTCAGCTAGCAAGAGTCAGCATCAGCTAGATATACAAGAAAAGTGAGACTTGAATCTTATTGACATTTTGTGCTATTAAATAGATGGATGGCTATGCAATAAAGACACCATCTTTTGAGTTTGAGGAAGAGGGGTTCAGGCAGAGACCACAATCTATTTTGTGGTTTGTTTGGTCTCGTTCGAGTATGGTAGTTTTGACAACTTTCCTAACATTTATAGGTATAATTTCTCTTGACCTCCAGATCATAATGGAACAAACACAAACACAGCTGGAACTAATAAATCACTGACGAATAACAAAGATCGCCTTCAAGCAAACATATTGAGAGAAAAGGTTCAGAAGCGACTGGCTGAATACTCAGAAAGTTACCTACAGGCGGCAGGACATCAATTGGACGACATGATATTGAACTGCATTTACAACACTATGGAATGCTTGTTAGTATCAGTGCCGTGCTCATGTTATACCTCGCCAAGAATTTTATAGCTCTTTGAAAAGCCCTTTTAATGGCCGGATGCGCCTTTTCTGCACTAACTTTAGTCCAGACCCACATTACAGGAAGCTGTTTTTGGTCGAGTTTTACAAGTAAAACACAAAACGTAAGTGTCATCTTTTCCACAACAAACGGCATCCTCGTTTAACAATTAAGGATGAAAAGCATATACACATGGACGGGGTACATAATTCTCAAACATTTCACTTCTAATTAGCGTCGTCTATTTCTAACTTAAAGTAATAATAAATATTTTAACCTAACGAAAGTGCCTCCTTTTGTTTATGCGCATACGTTCTGCGCATGTTGAGATACTGATTTCTTAAGAACGGTGCCTATTACTGCAAAGACTACAAAGGTATTTGTGCGCGTTTATGACTATGTGGAAAAAGATCTTACCAAGGGAAGTTGGAATCCAAACAAGAAAATTGTGGTAATCACGCATTTTTCAGAGGTAATAGAGCTTTAATTTGGACAGAAAATACAATACTTTGTTCTATATTTAAAGCTTTTAGAATTATTGTTGCTTTATTATCTCTGAAAAATGTGCAGTTAGAACTAATTTTCTTCTTGGATTCCCACAGCTGGCCCTTGCCAAGATCTGTCCGCATATTCATAAACTGCGCCAAAACATCTCTCTCTTAGGAGGTACCGGCCTTAAAAACCGTTAATTTGTAACAAAAAATTATCTATTTTTGGTTTTCGATTAGTTACGTTTCAAAGTCTGTTGCAAAAGACTCCTCCCTACGGCCCCCACTTAATGTAAATAGTGGCCAACTTAGAATACCATCAATGTGTAAACTGGAACAAAACAAATATGCTTTTTACAGGGATAATATGCGTGATTTATGGACACAGTTTTGGCATCCGAAGTATGGAAACTGTTATTCATTCAACAAAGGAGGAGACCCTGGTAATCAAGTGATGACGTCATCACTTCCGGGGCAAGTAGCCGGTACGTTTTGACCAAATTAACATCAATGATTTTAATATATAATCTCTCCGCTACTCTCCTATGCAATAACAATTATAAACTCTTTGTGAAGTAAGCATACGTGCAGTTTGTTTCCGATCTCATCATGATCGTTTATTTGTTCAGCAACTCACCTTGGTTGCTAAGGATGAAACGACTTAAATATAAATAGCGGTGTAAAAACAACATTGGAGTTTTCTCAAGTATCCGCCACCACGACGTACAAGGAAGCAACTTTCTTGAGATAAATATGCATGTGTATACAAAAATTTAGTTTAACAATTGATTCATTTATAAAAATTTATAAGTAACGTGCAAACTAATAATAATTTCCTCAGGTCTGAGGTTAGAGTTAAACATTGAGCAATATGAATATGTCAGTGGACTTACAGACGAGGCTGGCGTACGGGTATTTATTGGAACACAGAATTCGATGCCACTTCCTTATGAGCTGGGAATAAGCGTGCCTTCGGGATTCTCTACGGGCATTATGCTTCGAAAGGTACTGTCGACCAGTAACCAAGAGATCATCATGGAAGAGAGTAGATCCCACAGAAAACATCGTTCCAGTGACAATACTCGAAAGTGATTTTTCGATCTCCTTCACGTTTCTGGAATCCAAGTGGATAAGGCAATAGCCAATCACATGACGAGCATATTACCCCATGTAGACCGCCGACATTTTATATCGCCTTCAATCAGTGATTTAGTCGTGCAAATCATCCGCGAAAACCTCCGTGAACTCGCATACTATTCGCGGAACCTGACTGATGCAGTCTAAAAATAACTTAAGAGGACCATTTTTATTAGGACAGGGAATATATGTGGGATTCCACTCTCTTTCCCTAATGAACTCTTGCCGGTTACTCTATCGAAATCTTCTAAAAAAACGCTTTTGAGGTTAAGACTATGTCTAAGTAGGTGGTGATGACTATAACGACGACAATGATGTTCTAATGACGACAATGATGGCGACAGTTATGGTGACTACGGCGACTTAAATGAAGAGCAGATCGATAAAATTGTTCCTGTTGTTGTTGTTTTATCAACTATACTTGTACCTCGTCAACCTTTTCTATCCCATTCCCAAGTTAATGCTTTATCCCAGAGCTCCAAGACTTTAAAGTTACGCTGTTTAACGCTTTCATCCAAAAACAATTTTTCAGGTTGTCATCGGCCGGTTGGATCCTTTTGCGAATGGCAGTTGCGAACCAAAAAGTACTCTGATGGACAGCGGTATATTCCATCGCTACAACGCTTCCTACAGCCACCCAATCTCGTACCCAGAGTCTTCAGGCTTTTTGGTCAGCGGGGCAACGCCGGGAAGACTCTGGGGACATCAAAAAAATTCAATTTTTTTGATTGGCTGTTCCGTAACGGTTTCCATTGTTTTACCGCAGAAATCCTGCGGTAATAAAATTCGATGTCCCCAGAGTCTTCCCGGCGTTGCCCCGCTGACCAAAAAGCCTGAAGACTCTGGGTACGAGATTGACAGCCACCTGGTGAGCTCATTTTGATATAAATTAACGCAAGAACGAACATCTCAGCTGAACATTTCAGACCTCTTTTTCGTTGAATGTAATCCAAGAGGCACCCGATTGCAGCGTTTCAATTTCTTGAGTTCCTTAATAATAAGTGACATAGCATGTCAGCGTCTATTTCTTAATTAAGAGTTACGCAGTTCAGTTCTTTTTCTGTCCCTCTGTCTTCCATTTTTAAGCTAGCTTTCCGGCCATAAACCTTTTTATGCAAAGGCCGTTTTTGACTTGATTAGATGTACATTGACAGACTGACTGACTGACTGACTGACTGACTGACTGACTCAATGACTCAATGACTCACTCACTGACTGACTTACTGACTCACTGACTCACTGACTCACTGACTGACTCACTGGCTGACTCACTGACGGACCGACTGACTGACTCACCGACTCATTGACTCACTTACTAACCGACCGAAGAACGACACACAGATTCGCGTGATACCATTTATTAACGAAAGGTTTAACTTATTCGTTTTCTTTCGTTTCTCCGTTAAAGGCTTGCAAGATTTCCTGCCTAGCGACAATGATGTATCAAATGTGTGGTTGTGTGTATTTCACATTGAAGTATAATAAAAAGCAGGACGTATGCGATGTATCAGACCAGTCCAAAGGTAAAGAAGTAGGGCAAATAGCTGAGCTATTGATTATTGACAGAACGTCTGGCTATGGAATTATTGTTCAGTTGAGAATCCATTTTTTTTTTCTCTGAGAAACGCTTTAACGCCGCTTGCTTACCTGACAATTATTTAGCTTTAATGATTCTGCAAACAAACTTTTGGCAAAATTCGCCTATTCGAGAATGTATTAACACTAGCAATTGTTGACACAATTTAGCATGAACTTACACTGTCATAAATATCATGATCAGTAACAGCAATCTGCAAATCCAGGCTAAAGTTTAAATTCACAGCCTCGGTTCCATTGACTTCAGTACATAGTGAAGTGCATTTTCCTAAATCATTCAAAACTGTGTCTCTTGCAGTATTTTATTACTCTAAGTGATAATTATAATCATGTGGACTTCGTCAGTAAATGAGCAAGGACCGGATCAAACGTCGAAGTTTACATGAGACGAACTAAATTGCAATTTGTGTCCAACCACTGTGTCAAACGTCGAACCAAATTCAGAACAAATGAACTAAACTTTACGTCAGCGGGATTTCTCAGGGTATGGTCTGCTGGGGCAGACCGTACCCTTTTCTCCAAATACCCCTTACAACAATAGCTGGAAAAAAGTATACACTGTAGTTAGCCTTGTCAAATCATATTTAACCAGACCTACCTGGTAACTGGTAAGCCTGGTTTTACCAGACTTTCAGCTACCTGAAAAGCCTGCTAAAGCTGATTTTTGCACAATGGTTATGATTGTATAACCGTCGCTACCGGAAGATGCTCTAGGAGGGCTCTCGACTAGGACCCTCTGGCAGGGGACCCGGGGAGCTTCTTTGCATTGCCTGTTGCCTTCACTTATTATCTTATGATTTTCTGATAAAACGTTTGTTTTAGTTGACTGTCTAAACAAAGCATATGACAGACATTCCGACGGCTCGTGCAACAACAATTGTCGAGAAAAATGCAGGTAATTTGTGATATTAGACCGCTCTGAACCAGAACTGTTAATTGTAACAACTCTGCAACATTTTTCATGGGGTTGAAAACGGACGTTTATCGCACAATCAAGTCACATAACTAACAGAAACTTTGTTGCCTAAGAATGATGATGATGATGCATGTAAGCAATCCTATGAGAAAGGTGTGAAATTAGAAATTTAATCGCTGGTTAAATCCAAAGCTGATTCAGTTGCATCTTCACCCTTTTTGTATAGTTAGGTACCGGCCTGTGGTGAACAAGCATTCCACAGGATAGAGACCGACAGACTAGGATTAGTCTCTTGGTTTTTTCAGCGATAGGCGATTGTTCGTTGGGCTCGGGTATGTCGCTCGCTTTACTATTCCTGAGAAAAAATAAGAGATAAGCGTCGTTTAAATATTTATACTTTTAGTAGTATGCTACAGAATCCGGGACTAAACACAGGCTATGATGAGGCCGTGATCTAAGTCTGTTATATCGTTGGATTGGACGAGTAGATCTGTTTTTAATTGGAATGAGCGTTACAAAACCGCAACCAAAATAATCGCTGTGACAAATTTTCACGTGAGAATTCACCACAAAAGCCTAAAAACAAAACAGGCAAATGACCCCAAGAGCTGAGAAACACGAGCGAGGGACTTTATATTGGAATATCAAACCAATAACCAAGTAAATCGACAAAATTGTAGCCTTGCCCATTTCCAACACGCAGCTTCTCTGACTTAAATTTGTCTTTTAAAGGGAGGATTCCTTTAAGATGACTGTTTCCAGTGCTGGCTGGCCATCACAACTCTACAAGGTAACAAAATGCCGCCGCTATTTAACTCACTTCACAATTAATTCATTTAGAGTCTGATCGCTGAGTCCAGCCGCGCGCTGAGCCGGTTCAATATGGCTGCTATTTTGTGTCTTCCAGACGGCTATATGATTCGTTCGCCATGATTCATGAACCATGATAAGACGATTAATGCAATGGCAAACAAAATTTCACAGAATAACCACTGAGACATAAAACAGCTATGGACATCTCACTCTAGTGCGCACAAGTTTTTCAAACATGATCAAACATTGGTCAGGGTCTGGAAGGGTATTTACGGGATCCGGGATTTGACCCAAAAACGGTGCGGGATTCGGGAAAACGCAAAATATTTTGACGGGATTCGGGATTTGACTGGTTCCCGGGAAGCGGGATTCACCAAAAGTTAGGCACGGGATGCGGGATTTTTTTGCCTGTCTGTCTTTCGTTAAAACCGAGAAGCTAATAGTGGCTCATCAATCAATTAACTTTTTACAAAAGTTACTTTCCGCATGTTTCCGTTAATAGGCTGGTGTTTCGTCTGTCAATGGACGCATTGATTAACGATTTTTACAGTATTTTACAATAAAACATTTCACAATTGGCTAATCGGTTAACTCTGCACGTTCCTCAAACTCGCATGGTTCAACCATCAGGGCCCAGTCGTTCAAAGCCCGATTAAGCTAATCCTGGATTAACGTGAACTTTGATTCGAGTTTAATTACTTATCAATAAAGATTCTTTAAAATGATTTTTGGCTCTCAGTTTTGACTTAGACTTTTCTTTACCTTTAGCTTGAAATTAGGCTTTGAAATCACTTTTAAAGAGCGAGATGAAAACCTTGATTAACTTTTAATCGTAGATTAATGTTAATCACCTTTCGAACAACCCAGCCCTGATCACTGGAAGCAATGGCAGCGAACAGCGCGGACCCCGTTTACACAATTCGAGTTTTGGTGTCCTATTATTTCACAACAGAGTCTGGACAAACTTCTGGGCAGCCGATCCATAAAGAAAAAATTCAATGTGCCAATCTCAACAGAGAGCCATAGAGAATTAAACATGTTCAAGCGCCACCTTCATGATTTTACTGGCCTCGCGGATATTGCGCTGAGCAAAGGCTTGGGGAGAAGCCTCGACATTTCAATCGCGCAAGTGCATCAGTAAGGACATTGTTAACATTGAACTTCTCCCTTTTGTTTATCAACGGTCTCATTAAAAGACCAATTCTTGCTTAAATGACTCTTTAAAGTCCATCTTCTTTATCCATTCACTGATTCAACACACCAGTGCGGTTCAAGTATGTTAAGGCTTGGCTTAAGCAGACCAAAAACAAACAATTGCAACTCTACAGAAATTAATTGAAAAACCACCAAACTTGGTAGTGAGCAGAAGTTGATGACCGTAACTCACTTCTAACTTCAAAACTTGAAATTATATATCACATGACTTCTTTATAATTGTTTTCTTTGCCCAAAAAGAATATTGGAAAATGGGCCACCGAGTTTATATATAATAAATGTAAATTAAAACGTTTCTCTTATTGTATGGTTAAGGAATTCGGTATAACAACAAAAGTCACGTGCATTATTAATCTTCCTAATAACGAAAACCGATCCCATTCAGTTTGTATTTAGTGACTTTGTGGTAGAAGCTACAAACACATATGCTGATCTTTTAGTCGCAATGAACTATTCTTTGCCTATCTAACAAGATCTTTTGACTCCTGCCGTTCTCGAAACGCTTAGAGAGAAACCACGCTGATGTCCACTCTCTTGGCCTCTGCATTCACTGCTGTTATACTTCGTAATGATTAACTGACCATCCACACCCCAAAACATTAATGAATAGTTTCGTGCAATAATTTTCGGCTGCTACTGATGCAATTTTTAAAAAAAGTTGGCTTGGAATTTTTTAAATTTTCACTTGAAGATAAACCACATTAGGGGGCGTTGTTCATCCACCAGCTGTTGGGAGGCTCACCAAGCTAAGCAGAGAGGTAACGGGAATCTTCGTAGGTCTTCTTTGTTCACAAGATACTTCTTCTTCTGTCATCTATTCTAAAACTGTTCTATTGACATCAATTCTTCAAGTATCCCTCAAATTACGCCTTATTTTATAGTGTACTAAAAACATGTGTACGACTGTATGTCAACCAAGGCCAGGTGGTCCCTACCGGAAATAAGAATTGGTTTTGCCAAAATACACCAACAGGAAAGAATAATACAACTGTGACCCTGCATAATCTTGACGAGATCAACGCTCTTCCCCGGCTCAGACGCCTGAGTGAGAATACAAGAAATCACTGACAATGCATCCGCCAGTTACTTAAAAGCGCTTACCTTTCTGGGCTGTAGTCAATTTTCTTTCTCAGCGCTTTACTTCAGATCGGGCTCCAACGTAGCTCTTCTGCTCCAACTCTCCTTACAACTTATCCGCTTTTACCCACTTCTTTATATATGTGCTTCAGTCTTGCACGCACAAGTGGTCAAAATTATGGTGCATCACAATGTTATCTTTTAATGGATCAGTGGAAAAAGGCTAACCAGTGACTGATGGATCAGAAAAACAAGTCTTATTATGTAAAATTCATAGATGGTATCGATCGTATTCATCTGATATAGAAAATTACCCTGACGTGAGGCAACTTTAATAAACAAATCAACACGAGTTTTACACGTGTAAACGAAAATAACAAGAACCTAACCATGTACAATTTTACAAAAGAACGCATCAAAAGGGCACACGAAACCACAATATCTTACAACAAGAACTAATGTCCGCGCCCTGGGCATATAAAAAAAATTGCAGGATAAAGCTTACTAGGGTCTTACCAGTACACGACCGAAACAATAGGCCTTATCACGGTTTTTGACGCCATTTTGACTGGTAAGCAAACACGTCTTGAAATAACAGTGTCTGTATATGGAAATCCAATGTCAAATAATTTTAATAAAACATCGCTTCTTCATCGCCTCTCCTAAAGGTCCTGCCGCATGATAAGCCACTTATCAGTTTTTAAATCACTGAAGTGTTATATTTTCATCGTATCTAAATAATCAATCAAATGAAATAAATTACATGCACGAGAACGGGATGAAAAGCAAGGTCACCAAAGCGGCACGTTTATTTTCTGTTTACAACCAACTTTTCTGTCAAACTATTTTCTCCCACAACAAGCGAAGAAAAAAAACTCCTCTAGTTTACAATTGTACTTACTGAATATTTGCACTGAACTGGTTACATATAAAATGTCATATAAATAAAACAATAAATCATATATCATAAATGGACCACAGACGGAATTTATATTCAAACACGTGCAGGACTATCTTAGTTACTGTTTTTACAGTATTTGCAGCTGTTGCTCAAGTTGGGCCGCACATAAATACTATACATTATGCGTTTACTTTCCACCACAAAAATGCGCCAGCTTAATGCTATATTTCTCTGACAAAAATGCACAGTACACCCCGAAAAGCTCGGATAATTAATGCTGTTTGTATATCTGTTTATTTATAACTCATTTGGTAACATGTTTTCATTGTAATTACAGCAACGTACAATGAAATAACACTAACATCGTCTCCAATATAGCAACTCGTCCCAGTTTAGTAATTATCCCGTTCATATTTTGATTCTTACGAGGCTATGTTGGGGCTACTAATAATTTGAAAACTGTGAGGCTTATTTGATCGAGAAAAAATATTTTGTACATATCAAAATTCGGGCCATTTTTATGTTTAAATTTGTCGTTGAAAATGTCCTCATCTCTAGAACACTTTTACTACAATACTCTTCGTTTAGGATGCCGAAAATGAAAGAAATCGCTCAATCGTTTCTGCCAAAAAGCGCGAGTCCGAAAAATTTTACAGAGGCGCCAATACTGAATTAAACAGGTTCGGTCCACGTTAATACATCACGTCTTCTTATTTCGAAAGAGACATTACCGTCAGCCGTTCGCTTCCGATCGCAGTGTTTCACGATCCCGTCCAACAGTCGTGTTCATGCGACGCTTAATCTTCCTGACTTCGTCTCTCACTCTAATTTTCGTAACTCCTACCTGAACCCACTCGACTGTCATCAACAAAATAAATTATGTTTATATTCATTGAAAACGTAATACGCAAACACTTTTTAAACTAGATCTAACAGAACCCGATCGAAGAAAGCCGAGAAGAGCGGAGAGACTTCGTGCCAGTTCAAGTTTAATTCAAAGTCAAGGATTCCTCTCTGAAAGGGTTCGATGAACATCGACGCATGCAAGGGGGATAATTCACAATGAGAAACGCGTCCCAGTTTATGCCTTGTAACTCCACGTGGTTTTAGTAATAGACTTTTACGCTTGTCTCAAATCGAAACAATGTACACACATTTGAAATCAGACAAAATTAATCGCGTCATTCGGAATATTTACGGTTTTTCACAAGGCCGTAAATAGCATGAGGCAAGAAGAAGCAAACGTAATTACCAAATCAGAGGATTTTGCGATTGTGTTCTGACAGCTAAAAGCCCAAAAGGTGAGTGAATGTAGGGGAAAATGCAAATCATTCGAGAAAGAAATTTCTTCAATAATGAATATGAATAGAATAGAATAGAATAGAAATATGAGTGTAGTTCATGAAAACTGGTTCTTCAAATGTAGCTGGAATTGCGAGAACTTTATGAAGAAGTTTAAATGGTGAACTCGAAGAAATCCAAACCGGCTCAGCTCTGTTAAAGTCGAACTTTCCGTCGTCATACATCTGAAGCAATAGTCATAAGTTTTGGTTAATTAAAAATGGTGGAAGGCCTGCATAACTCGTACCCCATGTTCGCCTCTATTTCTTTCCGTCATTCGGGACCAATTCAGCTTCTTCTGTACCGATTTCTTGCGAGTTTAATTTGAACTGGGATATCATGGAAATGATAAACAATCTCAAATGGAATTGGGATGGTCATGTAGCGAGAAGAACAAATAACCGTTGGTCAACCCGCATTACGTTCTGGACGCCCCGGGGAGACACAAGGAACTCAGGAAGACCAAGGACGAGTTAGAGGAATGACTAAGATAGTTTCCTAAAGCACTGGCGCCGTGTCGCGCAAAACCTGGTCCAGTGGAGGTCAATGGGGAAGGCCTACATCCAACAACGAACATTTGCGCCTGAAACTACTACTACTTCTACTACTACTTTGAACTGGAGGATTTGAATAGAGCCCTGTAGTGAACTCGTGTCGCTAGTTTCAAATTAGGCGTTCAAACGCCTTTTGTCATGATGTGAATTATGAGTTCCGTGGCTTTCCGGCTTTCTTTTCATTTTCAATTTGCCCTCCCGTTCTGTTTGTTTTGCAATTACTGGTGTTCCTTATCCCGCAAGAAATATGGAGTTGCCATTCCCGGCAACTGATGAAATCAACTAGAGAGTTTAACTGTGGTCCTGTCTTTTCGTATAATGACATATTCAAAACACAGTCGGCAGACTCAGGCCTACAGAAAAAGAATTACGGAAAACCGTGATTGATCTCCCACAACCGACAAACAAAGTGGAGCCGCAAGGCCATGACAAAACACAGCCATAACCTAAACAGACTTCCGCCGGCCTTCATTTATTTGTTGCATAGCTCTACAACAAGCTAAGACGTTAAAGAAAACGTAAAGAAAGGCGGGAAGGGTCAAAGACACATAGATGCACAACATCTTACCACGAGAACTAATGTCCTGGCACGGCATTTCAAGAATTACACGATAATGCTTACTTGTACACGGCCCAAACAATAATTGAGAAGCCTTTCATTAAATAGATACCTTCATCCTCTCTTGTTTAAACTAACCCTTCAATAGATGAAATGGCCTGTGTGGTATAAGAACCAAAGACGCAAAACAAACAGAGGTAAGAATGATTGAATGGCGCTCCTCCACCACGTACACCCCAAAGTCGTAGAAACCGAGGGAGCGGGAAGGAAGTGCTGTAATACCTGTTTCAAAGATGAGGGAGTGTACATAATTTGTTTTAATACTTATAACTTTTAGGCAATAAAATGCTACCATTTTACGCTTGAGCAAGACTGAGTTTTTTTGGAAATGTCACTGAACGAAGAAGTGCCAAAAGAGGTTTTCCGCCGAGCATCTAGATTTCGATATTGTCTGTGGGAGCATGCATGACTCCAGATCCTCTAGAGACTAGCGACTTGCAGTGTGCGACAAATGCAGACTGCAGACTTGCAGACTTTCAGACTTGCAGACCTGCAGACTTGCAGACTCAACATACTGGCCTTTCCCAATTCATTTTAAAAATAATATTGTGTAACCTCCACCATTCCATATCATGCGCTGTCCGCTTGGTACGCTTTGATACTTGGCTACTTTCACGATTGTCCTTCAGGAATAAAATTCTTACGTGCGCCAGTTTTGAGAAAACGTTGTCAAACTATATAGCAAACAGCATAATAAGGCCTAGGTTCTGACAAAAATACAATTTTAGTGATTTTTTTTATTTTCTTAAATATCAGGATCGGGTAAACTCTCCGACGAACGAGGCCTGTTGCATTGAATTTATCGGGTATCGAAGCCTGGCAAGAACGAATTAGCTGCACAGCGTTATGCAAAAGACATTAATAAGGCTTTTCCGATATTTTGATTGGTTATCGAGATATCCGAGTTCAAAGTTAGAATAGCAAAAAAATTATGTAGACGTGCTGCTCAAGTGATCGCCATGCCAAAGTTAGTTTGAATTTAAAAATTCCTGCGAGATTTTAGCTCTTAAAATTTCGTAAACAACACATGCCTCCACAGGGGATTATATCACTCGATCGTACTAAATGCCGCGAGCTAGTGAATCAGCAACACTCCATGGAATCAACAACACTAGCATATAATTCTTGTCAAATTCCAAAGTCGCGAAAATCCCGGCGGAAGTATGTAGGTCGGCAAGTCTTCACGGTTGTCCTGAAGGACAACCGTGAAAGTAGCCAAGTAGCCTTAAAGCGTACTAAGCGGACAGCGCATGATGTAGAATGGCGGAGGTTACACAACATTATTTTTAAAATGAATTGGGAAAGGCCAGTATGCTGAGTCCATCAAGTCTGCAAGTCTGCAGGTCTGCAAGTCTGCAAGTCTGCAACTCTTCAGTCTAGATTTGTCGCACACCGAGCGACTTGGGTTCTAGGGGCAACGCTTAACGCGCCTCTCCTGAAAGTCCTGCCGCATGATAAGCCATTTATCAGTCTATAGATCAAAACTAATAAGCATTTTGACTTCCCTTAACTCACTAACGTATTTTTGTTTTCATCGTATCTAAGTAATCAATTAAATGATATAAATTACATGCACGAAAACGGGATAGCTTAGGTGTTAAAGCGGCACGTTTATTTTCTATTTATAACCAGCTTTTTTGGCAAACTATTTTCTCCTACAGCAAGCAAAGAAAAAAAGTTCCTCTAGTTTACAATTGTGCTTACTGAACATTTGCATTTTGTTAGCGAACCAGCCGTGAACTGCTCTAAAAATAGCTCGCGAGAAAAAAATACAGGGAAATGTATGGAAAGTTCAAAACACGACTGGACGCTTTCTGGCACAGCTACATCCCTCCAAATTTTTTCTTAAAATCCTTTTCCTAGAGCCAAAAGTTTCCAATTCATGAATTTTTCAGAAGCGATGTTTTATGAATATTATTTGACATCGGATTTTCATACAAACACTGTTATTTCGAGCCTGTTTGCCTACTCGCCAAAATACATAAATACATACTTTATTGGCTCGTCCCCACGGGGCTTTTCAGAGTCAATTTAAAATTACATAACTAAGTACAAGACAATAATAAAAGAAAAAAAAGAAGAAATAAAGCTAGTGAATTAACTAAAACAGTCATTAAGAAGTTTTTGCCTAAGTAAGCGCTTGAACACCGTCACGGAAGGGCTAAGTTTGAGAGAAGGCTGCAACTCATTCCAAGGAGAGGTCGCTTGATATTGAAAGGTCCTTTGGCCGCTAGCAGTGCGAAAGAGTGGTATGTTCAAAAGTTGAGAGTTTCTGGTATTCCTTGTCGAGACAGCGGATCTTCTGACGAGCTTAGATGTCAAATACGCCGGAGCACATCTCGTAATGCACTTAAAAATCAGAACAGCAAAACGAAAATAAAGTTGTTGCCTGATTGGTAGCCAGCGCAAATCTTTCAGCAAAGGGGTTATGTGATCGAATATTTTAGCGCCGCACACAATGCGACAAGCGAAATTCTGTACTGCTTGGAACTTGTCCAGATTAGCTTGAGTAGTATTGCCCCAAACAGAAGAGCAATAGAATAATTCACTAAACACTAAGGCATTTATAATAATAATTAAGGCGCGCTTATCAAAAATATGCTTTACGCGGTTAATTTGGCCTAACCGTGACATGCAAGATAAGGCCTATTAAACTTATTTAGAGCACTCTTTCAAGTAGCCGTATAGGGATAGGAGGTTCGTTGTCGTGGAATTTTTCGTATGCTCTGCATACGGTGAGTATGCAGAGCATACGGCGAGTAAAGGCTCGTTACGTCCATTGAAACAAGTATAGCGTATTTGACCTTCTTTTATTTTATCTTGCGGGTTGATGACTACAGTTGTAGTTCCTCTGTCTGCCTTTTTAAAATTTTTTTGCGGTGGCAGATTCGGTTTTAAGGCTTTGCTAATTTATTTCTCAGTAACCTTAAAACAGACGTAAATTCAAAATATCAATCGAAAGGGCCAATCTAGATCCGATCTTAAATTTATAAGCTTTTGCGGAAATGATTTTTTTCCATGTATTTTTTGGGAAAGAAAAAACGGGATTCGGGATAGCGGTGAAAACAAGTGCGTGATTCGGGATTCTCGTGAAAAAGGAGCAGGAATGCGGGATCAGGACCCCCCTTCCAGACCCTGATTGGTGGAGAAAAAATTCAATTAAACTGAATTCATACAGTAAATTACTGACCTCCTGAAATATAGTTACAAAGAACTTAGTGCAATGCATTTGGAGAACGGAGCTTTTCAAACATTTAATTCGCCAGCTATAATATGTCCATGATTCTCGTGTCATGATTTGCTTGTCCGGAGGGGATTCCAGAAAATGGCGAAGAAATTTCACAGATTTCCTTTATAGATGCCTGTCTTTCAAGTCAGTACTTGTTATCTGAGTTCATTTTATGAACAAATTTCCTCTCAGCTCCATTCTATGGTCATGGTAAACTGTTCCAGGTAGAAGAATCGTTTTTTTTTTTTTTTAAAAATCGGGCTGCTTTAATTTGAAAACGTCTGTAACATAGAGAAGTAAACTAAAAGGGGGAAAATGGAAATAACGTGTTTTGAACACAGAATAACCTAACTTTTCAGGCCAACTATTAAGTACTGTGACGGCAGTGTCAGAGACTATCTATATGATGTTTAGTGAAGAGCATTAATCTTGATGTTTGGTCTCCTAGGGCACTTTCCAAGCAGACTTACAAAAAGATGGACTTGGAAATCGCTCCAATGACTTAAGGTAGGTTTACAGTTATTTTATTTAGGTATTGATGAGTTAACAACGCCGCACACTATGTTCGGAGGATGTCCAAAATACCATTTTTGCCTACTATACTTAATTGTTATTGCTGTGTTGATTTGTTTTGGGGTTTCTTCTTTGTTCTTTTGCAGCGTCAACTTTTTGAAGTTAACAATATACTACGGAGAGCTCAACTATGAAGTAATGGATGAAGAGCTCGCCTATACCGTAAGGAACCATCCATTTCAGTTATTTTTAAGATAGTAACACGATATGAAAAGCAATTAAACACGTCTTTGTATATCCAGTATTGCTATTCGAGACGTTATGCTTTATTTTAATAAGTGGCATAAGCCGTATTATGCTTATTGGTATATGGTATTTTAGCGCTTTAATGAGTTGGTCGTTCAACTCTCTGGCCATGGACTAGACGCGGCGATTTGTCAGCTAAAAGCATTGATTGTTTTTGCCCGAAACAAGAATCGGTAAGCTAACCGGGCAGCTGAAAACTAAGGCCAGCACTGTACACTATGCATCTTCAAAATAGAAGAAATTACTCACTCAGTACGCACGCGCTTAGAACAGTAGCTCTATAGATTTTGTACATGTAATGTAATTAGTGCCCATTTTTATTTTTAACCTTAGATTTCTCTGTCTTTTTTTCCAGTCATTCTTATGTAATTTTCTAATTAGCAAGTAACTGTAAAAAAAGGTAATTTTAATGAACCATTTATTATAACAACAACCAAGAGGTTGATTCGGCGGAACGAACTTAATGGGGCTGTCAATCCCACCATCGAAATTCATAATATGGGAACTGATCCCGATTTTTACAATCTTAAATCGACTTTTTCAAAGGTTTTTGGTGACGCTACCTAACTTCTCACAGGAACTCATGTCGACTGACCATCTCATCTTTCATGTAATCTGGGATACGCACCATTAACTTGATTTAAATTACACCTTATAATTGGCTAAATCGTATTCATTTCCATCAACAGTCTGCAAGATTCCTGTCCGACATTGGCGGTATCATGGGAATGTGGATCGGAATCTCAGCCCTGACGTGTGTTGAAGTTCTTGAGTTGTTGGCTTCACTGTGTTACACTATTCTGAGGAAAATCAAAGGAGAACGAAATAATGTTATTGAAGAACAACCACATGATAGTCCTGCTTAGGGACAAACAAGATTTGTTTGCGTTAAAAAGCAAGTGAAATAATGGAGCACCTGATGAAAACACTGCCGCAGAAACTCCTAATACTCTACTGTCACCATCACCGTGACGTCACTTCTTTCACCACGAAATAAACTCAGCCTGGAGCCTATGGGTCCCTGACGCAGCACTTGATATATTTTTCTTATTATTTTAATGCAGCAGTACAGTACCTTGCTTGTACTGATGGGCTTATCCTGTTTAAATATTCGTTTATTATTGTCATTATTTTTATTATTATTATTATTATTATTAATTATTATTATTATTATTTATTATTATTATTATTATTATTATTATTATTATTATTATTATTATTATTATTATTATTATTATTAGACTTTTAAAAGTCCCGAAAGTCACAATAGTAGAGGATAGCCTTGAGTGAAAAATGTTTGATAGGGAATAATGTTTAAACTGTAAATTTTATTATTACTATTATTATTATTATTATTATTATTATTATTATTATTATTATTATTATTACTATTATTATTATTATTATTATTATTATTATTATTATTATTATTATTATTACTATTTAAGACCGAAAAAATTCAATTTGATTTGCCGATGACACGCAAAGCTGTGCTTAATATTTCACTCAAAAGAGCCAAATGATAGATTTACTGCACCATTTTGTTACTAGTCTGAAAATGTCAGCCGACTCCTGCCCTTATGGGGTGGTCTCCCCTTGTGGGTCAGGGAAAGATGACGGCCTGACATTTCAGACTTACTTTTTACATCTTACTATATCAATTACACAACAGTGTTTGTTAGTATCACTCCCCATTGCATACCACAGAATATGCAACGGGTTTCTGGCTTTCTGATTGGTTGCATTGTCTATGACATGGGATAAATACATACACTTGATAACGCAGGTTACACAGTTTGTTGTTATTATTTTCTTTTTGTAGATTTGTTTGTTAACTTTAGGCAGGTCCCCAGATTGTAAACTTGCGTTATCAAGTGTATGTATTTATCACCTTAAGCAAATACGCAAAACTATCAATAACTTTAGCTTAGATAAAGAGGGTTCCCTCATTATGAACAAGAATGACTCCTTTTATCATCTACTAAATTTTTATTCTTAATAATCTACCTCCTAGTAGTCTTTTTAATAATACATATGACACATGCATATAATTCAATTATTCATAGGCTTTCTAAAGAGTGAAACAGACACGTGCAGAATCGAGCTCCTAAGTAAACATTCATGCTGACGAGAATTGATCTGTGTACAAACCCATGACTTTTCAGGTGCATGCTGGACGCTTTACCACTGAGCTACTGGGTGATTGGTGCGAGACCATATAACTGCTTCAGAAATTGTTCAAATTTTCCATCTCGCGTATTCTCCAGAGATAATTTAAAAACACAATGACAGAACTGTATCGCAGCGTTTGTAATTTTTTTCTCATGTTGAGAGCACACGCAGCCCAAGCTAGCGTCACTTGATAGTGTAATAATTAATTAATAGTGGGACGATGACCTTAATGAGTGCAAGCGGTATTGGCTCACAGGAAGCCGTTGAGGATTTTAAAAATGCGTTATTCCTCGCCAAGCGAGGTTAATAAATTTGTCTGGCCGAAAGCCAGCGCCCGGGAGCTAAGCCGCCCAAATTTGAGCGGAAAATATATTTATATATATCTACATATCTTTGAAGATTTCCGTGCTGTTGCCTGGTAACACAAATAAAGTATGAATGACGTCAGACAAAGGGAAGGTTGCTAGGCAGCAATAGTTTGGGAGACATGCTGGCGTCAGAGGGAGTTTGTTGGAGCAAAATTTGCATACATCGAGAAAGAAGTTTCCGTTCACTGCCGGATTAAATTTCACTGGATGGAAATATCTGCAAAATCTTTTCCCTTTCTTCCAGAAACCTTTTTTGCGAAAGATTGCATTGAAGAAATAATTACACGTTTTGTGTCCGCGGTAAAATAATTTCCGTGGGAAATAAATTCATTGAACTGACACGACAGCGCTGCACGCCCGTTGTACATTTCGTCGTGTTAGAAATAGATTTCAACCGCAAACGAGCCTGTGGAACTACGAAAAGACCATGCTCATCAAAATAGTTGCTTTGCTTAGAAACCTTTTAATCTCCTCATTTGATGCTTCAATAGGAGTAAACAGGGCTTTCCACCCGGGTTTTGCGAGTCACGTACACTGTTTTTTTTATATATATATATATATAAGAACGTCTAATTTTGGAGCTGAGGCAGAACGTTATTATATTTTTTTTTTTTGCGATTTGAGGCTGAATAAACGTTCTTTGATGTTCTTAAATTACATGGTATACACTACAGGGTGTTTCAAAAGTTCGTTCCGATTTGTTTTCTTCTAACGTTTCATCATTTATTTAAACTACCTCTTTAAAAATTAGGTATATTATTTTTTGCTTATTTTTCATTCGATCACTCAAATTATTAGTAACCAGAATGCCCGCCTTTATTTTTAATGACATTTTCTAATCGCCTAGCCATAGAATGTGCGAGTTCCTTTAGCGTGTCAAGAGTCACATTTTTCCATGCAAAGCGTAGTCGCCTCTTCAGCTCTTTCATCGTTTTGGGGGCTGGATCTTTGTACGTTGTCTCGTCAATGATACTCCAGATGTTCTCAATGGGATTGAGATCAGGAGAGTTCGCTGGCCAGCCACCCTTGGCTATAAAGTTTGGCAGATTCTTTTGACACCATCTCTGAGTTGCCTTTGAAGTGTGAGCCGGTGCTCCATCCTCAACGAATGTCATCTCTTTCTTTGAGCTAAACAGCTTCCTCCCTATCGGGCCACCTGTAAGCTGACGCCTTGATGTTAACGGTTTGACTTCTTTCTCAAGGATTTGGTTGATGTAGTATTCAGAAGTTACGGTTTGGCCTGTGGGTAGCATGTGTAACTTTGTGAGCCCACGACCCGTCATGCCACCCCACACCATCACCTTTGCACTTTGCTTCACTTGGAAAGCTGGAGGAACATCACATTCCTGTGAGCCCCATACAATATCGTTTTTTGGATTTGGGTACTAGAAAAGATATTTAGGACACTCATCTGTGAATAAAAAAATGTCCCAATCCTCTGCTGTCAGCTTCGCGTATTTCTTGGCAAATCTCAAACGGGCTTTTCTTTGCTTTTCGCTCAACACTGAGAGGTATTTTCTTTCGCTTGAAAGCCTTCCATCCTTTCCTAGTCATGTATCTCCACACCGTTATGCTCCAAACTTGGATATTTTTCTGCTGAAGATTCTTGGCAATCTTCCTTGTTGAATTGTTCCGTTTGTACTTCGCTTTCTCGATTGATTTTCGAGCACAATTCGTCAAACAGACGGTCGCCCGCGTCTTGGTTTGTCTTCGAAGCACTCTCTTTTCGACCACTTGTTCACCCAACGTTCAGTCTTGTTAAAAGATTTAGCGATTTCTTTGACTGAATGACCAGATGATCGTAATATGGCTGCTTGAGCTCTAGCATAAACAATGTCTGACTTCATTTTCGTAACAGAGAAAACAGAAAGTCCAGGAAAAAAATCAGAGAATAAAAACAAATTCGAGAAAGGAACAACATGCATCAAAGGCGCGAAAAAATGGCGGAAAACGCGCGTGTGTACATTTGGCGCGAAAATCGAAACAAAGGCATAAGTTGACAATTCAAATTGCTATTGCCACCCATTTTAATAAATTATCTACCTCAATTTATTGAAAAAGTTCTCACAAACAATTGATTTGTTTAAGAAATAAACAACTTTAAATCGGAACGAACTTTTGAAACACCCTGTACATGTATTTCAATAAATCAATGCGGACGTGACCTTGAAACCTGTCAAAGTACATTGCCTGCTGAGATATGGTATAAAGAAATGCTGATTATGACAAACCGAGATGTGTGTAGTCTCCCACGCAGACGTCCTTAGGGGTTCGTCATGCTTTCTTTAGGTGGGTGTGAATATTCTGGAGCAATACAATTCTGAAAATAATACACTAGACTTAGCTTGAAGTCACCTTTCTCAGTCAGCGATTAAAAGCTGTCCAAGTGCATCTAAGGCAGCTCCTGGAACATCACAGTTGCCAGAATTATCTTGAGAAACATCAATACATGTGGTGTTTTCAAGTTCAGAAAGAGAAATGTTCTCAATAGCCAATTCAAATAGAGAGTCGTCATTCAGCAAATCATCCCAGTGTTCATTTACATCCTCATCACAATCAAAATCATAGTGAAATTCATAATCGACAAAGTGAGGCATGTCCATGTCACAGATATCTCCATAGACTTCACCAATGAACTCCAAAATTTTATACGCATGCCTCATGTCCCAGATTTCAACATGTGAGCAGATGTCTCCAACTGTAAACAATTTATTCACATGCTCCAAGACTTGTGACACTTGTAGATCTGAGAATCGAAGAAGAACCTGGGGTTTTGTTAAGCTTTTAACTTGTTCGCCGTTGGATTTTGCAATTAAATCCAGAACCAGTGTCCTGTGGTAAGAATACAAAAGTCCCCTGAGGGCAGTCCATTGTGCCACAGTTCCCTGCCTTGTCCTTGGGCAGTTATTTTTGCTGTCAATTGTTTTAGTACCAAGGAATGTTGTAAGCTCTCCACAGTCTGATGCACCACATTCACATTTGATTGCACAGTTGTCACAACACATGTGCATAGGATGGGGAAGACTGACAGTTGATCCTGTGTCAAAGTTAAGAAGGAGAGTCTTCCTTCTACAATCACTTGTTTTCAGATAATTTTTCATGTCTTTGTCCACGTGATTTAAAAATAACCCTTTGTAAATCACATACGCCACACTCTACTTTCCGTCTCTTCCCGCACGGCCAGTCTCTTGAATGTAGGCCTCAATGTTTTTTGATGGCCCGAAATGTATGGTGTGATAAACACCCTTGCAATCCACACCCATTCCAAAGGCAATAGTAGCCACCAATATTCCCACTGGGGAATCTTCCTTTTGAAAAACCTCTAAGATGGCCTCTTTGTTTTGATCAGGGGTGCATGAATGCAACATCTCCAGAACAACTTTTCTCCTGTCATTTGTACTCTCAGCATACAGTTTGTCACCAAGCATTCCTCTTAATGTGGAATAAATTGTGCCACATTGCTTTATTGTTTGACAATAAATAATTGTCCGAATGGTCTTGATTTGCCTCTCTATTGTTTCATCCACCAGCCACTGAAAATATTCTTCGATGGATTTGTCATTTCCCATGTAATGGACAGAGTAGGAAGTGCCTCTAAAGAGGAAATAAAAATTAAAATTTACCTAAAGCAAATGGAGATGTTAACAGGCCAGGCTAAATATTCAAATAAGGATCTAAGTTTAACCTTGCAGTTTAAAAGTAGATTTTTATATTTTTTATATTAAGCTGACCTTTAAGATGCATGCCACGGGCGCTCAGAGCTAGAAATGGGCAGTCATGAATCGTACATAAACAATAATATTACGCTTACCATTGCTTTATTACGTGAGCTTCGTCCACGGCAATTGCACAAAGCTTCCTCCTGTAAATTTCGCTGGATAACACCTTTCTCCAACGTTCGTTCTTCAACCACGATTCCGGACTTCCATATACGATGGAAAATCTTCCTTCTTCAACACCCTTTGCATTTTCTTCAGTGATTTCACTGAGAGAAGCGGCAAGAATTCCAAGATTTCTCAGTTTGTCTACCTGGTCTTTCATAAGATTCACAAGCGGCGAAACCACAACAACAATATGACCAGCATCTTCACGAATTAAATCGTAAACGAACGGTAGAGCTTGGTAAATCAGTGACTCCCATACCCAGTTGGAAGGTTTACGAACACATCAGTTTTCTTCTCCACAATCTGCACTATGGCTTCTCTTTGAAAAGCATTCAACTCGCTTATCCGAAACATTTCGCACACATGGCCAAAACCCGCACTTAGGTCCGCCATGTTGTCCCGGGTAATATTTTTAATAACAAACACGATTTTACCCAAAATTGGGAAACGGCTCCTGATTGGTCCGCAGTCGACGAACGGAAGTGGCTGTTCGTTTCAGCAGACGTTCGTGGGGAAGGAAACGAGTGACGAGCCCCTAAGGGAGGCTAAAATGTGTGTCACCATTGTTAATGTTGAACAAAACATGCACTTAAGTATTTTGGTTAATTTACATTTGTTACCTTGATTTTATGTACAGATTAGAAAAATAAAAACGTTCTTAATCGACTCTCAGCCTGAGGAACGTTCTTAATACGGTCTTAAAATTTTGGTTAATCTCAGCCTCGACGTTCCGTTATAAAAAAGGTTATTAGAAAAAAAAAGAGTGTATTTCTAGTAATACTTTGAATAGGAAATGAAATACTGTCGGTTCTGAAGCTTAAAAATAGCTTAAATTTAACTTTTATTCAATAAAATGAATAAAACTGACTCACCTCTGGTGTATTCTTGTGCGTTTAGGGATTTTACTGTTTCGGGGATTCTTTTAAATCACCGTCATTCCCTAAGGGGTGGGCCTCTCAAAGGATGGAATTCCGTCATGACATGTCGAAGACAGATTCATAATGTCGTAAAGTTGCTTAGAATGTGTCTAGATAATACTTGCTTAAGCAAATAGCACTTTTTTTTTATTATGGAAGAGTGATACACCGTTTTTGTCTTTACTCAACATAGCAATTTTTTTTTTTAATTAATTTAATCATCAGTGTAAACAATCGGGAAAGTCAGAGTTCTGAAAACCCAAGTTAAATTTCACAATTCGCGTCAGCATGTTTGTTTTCAGCTAGAGGAATAAATAACAAACACTTTAAAAAATTTGATCCTTGTATGATCCATGGATAATCGTCGTGGCTCTGTTGGATTATAGCAAGCCTCCTGCTGTTGAAACAATGGCAGATAGCTGTAAACCGTCACTATGCTAATATTGTCCATCACACTTAGCCTTATGGCAATTGCATACTGATTACTAAAGAGTGGCCCCACGAGACCTGGATACTACATCGCAGTCCTTTCCCCGTGAGGGGTTTTTAAGGGACAAAGATACAAACAGAAAGAAATCAGTTTAAAGGAACATAACAAATGAAAGATGAAGAGGACCAGCTGGAACTGAATTCGGGGCTACAAGCAAACAATTCTAACATAACTATATAGAACAAAAATAATTGAAGTTTTAAGAACGTACTAGAAAAAATGAAACAATTGTGTTTCCAAAATAGGAAATTACAACAAGTTTAAATCACGTTTGTTTTGAATGCAGAAGACCGAGGCTGGTAAACGGTAGCACGCTGTATCTTGCTTTTACACGTCTACTTACAAAATTCATAGTCGATATTCCAAGGAACCACCCAACACTTTTTAAATTTGAAAACATGTTTCGACAAAAACTTCTGTCATCTTCAGTTTAAATTACAAAGCACAGAGTTGAATATATAGTGTCAACCAAAATTGCTTATTAACTATAAGCACAAAGGGAACGTGACAATCTGAAATATACAGAGAAAATGTTAAATTAACATGATAAAGTCATAGTTTATTGAGGGACTGGTTATGAAACTTGCCATGACAACAATGGTGCTGCAATTTATGTTGGACGGACCGCGACTGTGCACAAGCCTTTGTTTTAATGTTTACACTGCGGTTGAATATCTTAACAGGAACGTTTCTATTGGTCAGTAGTCCTACACATTTCAAAATCTATTGTGGTCTGTGCACGGTCAAGGCCAAAAATGTTAACAAAAACATATACCAAAGAAGTTTGTCAGGCTTCATAACCATTGCCTTTTATTAACTATGATAAAGTTGATGATTAAGTGTAGGTTTTTCCCATTGAATGTAAATGGCTTCTTTTATTTTAAGTTGAAAGGTGGTAGGAGCGTGATCTAGATAAAGGAACCATTCATATTCACTTTTAAAAATTTGATCCTCACATGATCCATGGATAGTTGTTGTGGCTCTGTTTGATAATGGCAAGCCTCTTGCTGTTGAAACCAATAGCAGATAGCCGCTGGTCATTTAGGGTTAAATTCCTGCAATATTAATCGACTTCAGGTCTAACTACATTCTCTGGCTAATAAATTATTTACAAACTGTACCTTAATATAATTAAAGACCACAGCATATTTCGAAGCTGAACTGTCAAATCCGTGCAGATAAAATCAGGTGAGACGTTTTGATATATTTATGGAGACATATATAATTTTATTACCAACACGTAGAGATACGATCCACTGACGACTGACGGACCGATCGACCTTGCCAAGTTTCCCCAGCTTAGCAGGTTCATTCACAAACAGAATTCGAGCTCACTGGCGATATTCAAAATTTTTTCAAAAATACTGATCGCGCGTGATAAAGATTGACTGTAAGAAAAAAACTTTTATTACGTTTCCATCTGACTATAACATTTTGTGTTATCAGTGTGGATTAACTGTGATTAGCTGAAACTTTCATTTTATTTTCTTTCAATTAAATTAGGTCAGTTAAAATTTGCAGATATGCTATCGACAAACAAGCCGAGTACCTCTAAAGAAAGTTTGCTAAGGAAATTGACAGCAAAGATATCGGATTGCTTCGGTTACACAACAGCTCACGGCTACGGAAGAGTTGCTGCTGCAACCGAGTCGTGGCCCCGCAGATTTTTCTGGTTATTGGCCTGTGCTGCTGCATTTGGTGTCTTTATTTATCAGCTTCGTGATTTGACTTCCCAGTTTCTGTCTAAACCACTCACGACAAGGACGTGGATTGCAAATCAGCAGGTCAGATTTTAAAGAGAGCTGCATGAGCCATTTCAATTTGACGAGATCAAAATTAGAAACGCAAAACGCAGTTACACTCCTTGCTTATGAACAAATCCTTCAAGAATGGAGAACTTTATTATTACAAAAAGTAAAAGCATTGTTAGAAAAAAATAAAGTCGCTTGAACTGAGAAGTAAAAACAAACAAAGGAAAGCCAGCAGTGTAAGTCTTTTCCTTACACATTCGCTAGATTTAAATCAACTTTGGAAAGTTATTTTGTTCAATAATCACCTGATCTGATAACCCCTAGAACATTAATTATTCATACCACATTTTCTAGAATTTGCGATAATATACGAAAGATTCAGTCCTTTTTGCCCCACCCGCGTTGCCAAATCAGAGCCTGTTAATTTTGGCGCACTGAGTGGTATACCAGTGCTTACACCGCTGCACTAAGAATTGTTTTCCTTTTTTGCAGAAGCTTCCATTTCCCCAAGTCACCGTGTGCAACCTAAACAAGATCCGACGGTCAAAGATACCCGAAGATATTTTGAAGGGTTTTCCTCAAATCCTTGAGGGAGGTAAAATGTTTTTTTCTTATTTCTTGACTGTAACAAAATAAACATGCGAACCGTTGAATTATTTCCCTCCCGAATTTTCCGCTCTAAATTCGATCTTTGGTTCTAATAATTGAAGTATCTAACAGGTATTCAAACGGTTTAATTTAGGAGTTAGCCATAACAAGCTGCTATGATTTGCGTGGTCGAAAAAAAATACCTTCCCTTCCTGTTGGAATCTGTTTCAAATTTTTTTTAACAATATTGTGAAATAGTAAAAAGATAGAAATTAAAGAATGCATTTAGGATACTGTGTAACGGGGGATACTTACGCGGGGAGGTAAATATCTACCTAAATTTTTATTACAAACACGGAGACGGTGCCAAACAAGTGGCTAAACCAGATTCATTTAGTCACTTTATTCTGGCAAATTTATGAAGAAACTCGTCGGCAATCTCTTGGATAATGCCTAAAATCGTATTTGACTTTTCGCTCTAACACCGTCTTCTTGAAATTTAAAGGCAAGTAGCGCGCCAGGAAATAACGGCGGCTCTAGCGGCTGTTTTACATCACGTGTTGTTCTTTCTATATCTATCTCTGTCTGGTACGTCAGCTGTCAATATAAACGCGGTAACGCCCCGTTTGCACTACGTAAAATTATGTTTATATTGCAAAAAAATTTGTCAACACGAAGCCATTTTTACTGCGAACAATTTTTTTCACCCACAAAAGTTTTTGCAATTGTCAACATGCCGTCGACTAGGTTTGGAGGCCGTGAATTTTTTGTCAGGCGAGAAAATCCTTTGTTTCTAGACATCCATCCTTTACCGGGTCATCATAGTCGCAATGACTGGTACACAATAACCGTTAACAATTTGATAAGGGACATGAATGACACGATTCTTTCCCTAAGATATATTCGGGCAACTTGCCAGTCTTAATATCAAAATGGCTGAAAAAGAGAGAAAAATACAGCCTACAGCGGTACCTCTGAACACTTTGCCGAAGCGTTGTACCATGACAATGTACCAGGAGATTTCGGCCCGCGGTTCGCTTATATGTCAGTTGAAGTTTTTCCACGATACCTTGTCCCCGACAAGACAGTTAGGGAGAGAAAAGTCGGCCCATAGACCATATGAGACAGATCCCTTTCGTTGGCACCTCAGTTCCACCTTAGTGACTTAAACTGAGATTCAGCCATGTATATATATGAGAATGTAGCCATTTTTTCTTGCATGTGGTACGTTTTGAGGTCTGAGCATGCGTACGAGTTAAAACGATATAATGACAGAAGGATGGCTAGTGGTCAAATGAGCTGTAGTCTTGGAGGTACCGCTAGTCTTGGACTCCTTTTTCCTTAGTTTTATTGCTGTTTTCCCGAAAACGATTGCTCCTTCGATAGAATCAGGCCGTTACTCAAAGAGCCCTGTGAAAGCCGTTGCAATTTTTATGTTTTGGACAATGAAATCAACACTTATTACTGTGTCATTTAATGAAAATGTGCCACGTTTGTTACTACAACAACTCAGATGCTACCTTTCACCTCTTGAATTCTGGTAAAATCAATCCTAACCCTGGACAGGTTTTTGCTTTGACAGCTGGTAAGATTAATTGCCTCGTGATGAATGCCAGAAGCTTAAAAAGTTACCACAAAGCAGCACAACAAATTGACAATTCGTGTGTAACCTCCTTCGCTTCTAGGACCTTGTGTACGCGGAAAACTCTGACGTTATTTGCGTTAATGAGACATGGTTGAACCAAAATATCAGCAACTCTGAAATATTGCATTCTGACTTCTCAATGTTTAGGAGAGACTGATATGATCGAGGAGGTGGTGGAGTTCTTTTCGCAATCAAAACAGCCTTCTTCAAATCTTTCAAAGAATTTAAACCTTAATCGGAAGCCGAGCTGCAACAGCTTTAGATCATTTTTGCCAAAATTACTATGCTCACCGGTCAAAGAATTTTATTCTGTTTTTGCTATAGGCCACCCAGTGAAGACCTAAGTCGGATGGGTGTATTCGATAATTTTCTGCATTCGGTTTGTGACCAGTTCGACAATATGGTAATTTCGGGTGACTTTGAAATTTGTCAGACTTCCTCTCGGACTCCATTGACAGCGCATCGGGTGTTAACGAACTAGCCTTTGTTGAAACCTTTCACGACCACCTCTTGACACAACTCAATCAAAAACCCACTCGCGCGTGGCAACAACATACTTACCTTGCATATCACAAGCATGCCGAAACGTGTTAATGTAACCGACATATTGTCTCCAAAAGATATGGGGGTATTTACAGACCATAGCGTCATTATTTTCTAGTTTAACGCTGGATAGTTGACAGACTTCACACTTACAGCTGAATGGGATTTATTTTCTTAAAAGTCTTGCTTACTGGCAGTGGAGAGCGGGTATTTCTATCCCAGGGACTTAAATAGTAACCAAGATTGACGTAGGGGCATTCAGCTAATGTTTAGTGCAACATACGATTAATCTTCTCTTAAAGGGTCCTTGGGTACTCCTATTAACAGGAAATGCAACCTGAGTTTGAGTAGCCAGTCACGTGAGGAGACATACGTGTTCGCGTGGTTCCGCCGCTTTGCTATCTAAGGGACTCTTCGTGGTCTATAGTAACATTCATATGTAGAATTTCTCTTGACCTCCAGATCAACAACAACAGCAACAACAACAATCAGATCATAATGGAACAAACACGAGTACTAGCGCAAATCAATCACTGACGAATAACATATATCGCCTTCCCCCTTTCGTATTGAGAGAAAAGGTCCAGAAGCGGCTAGCTGAATACTCAGATAGCTACCTACAGGCGGCAGGGCATCAACTGGACGACATGATATTGAAATGCATGTACGACACCGTCGAATGCTTGTAAGTATCAGTGCCTCATGTTATACAAGAAAACTAGAAAACTATTTTTATATATCTTAAAAAGCCCCTTCAATGGCCGGGTGCGCCATTTCTGCACTGACTTTAGTCCAGACCTACAATACCGGAAACTGCTTTCAGTCGTTCTTTTACAAGTAAAACACAAACGTGCTTGTCGTCTTTTCCACAAAAGACGGCAATTAAGCATAAAAAGCATAGACACATGGATGGGGCCCATATTTCTCAAACATTTCACTCCCAGGCGTTGTCTATTTCTAACTTAAAGTAATAAAAAGAAATTTATCAACCTAACAACGGTGCTTCCTATTTTTAATGCGCATACTTTCTGCGCATCTCGAGATACTGCGAGAAGCGCTATGAGTTCTTAAGGACGGTGCCTTCTACTACAGACTATTCAGGTACTTTTGCGCGGTTTATGACTACGTGGTAAAAGAAGATCTTACCAAGGGAAGTTGGAATCCAAACAACACTGAAAATTGTGAAAATCACGCAATTTTCAAAGGAAATGGTACTTCACTTTGGACAGAAAATACAATACTTTGTTTTATAGTTTTTAGAATAATTGTCCCTTCGTTATCTCTGAAAAATGCGTGGTTAGCGTCAATTTTCTTCTCTCTCAGGAGGTACCGCACTTAAAAACCGTAATTTGTAAATTAACGTGTTACTGTCGAATTGTAACGTTTCAAAGTGTGCTGTTGCAAAATACTTGTCCCTAGGCCCCCACTTAATGTAAAACGTGGTCAACTTAGAATAGCATCAATCTGTAGACTGAAACAAGACAAATGTGCTTTTTACAGGGATGATAGGCGTGATTTATGGACACAGTTTTGGCATCCGAACTATGGAAACTGTTATTCATTCAACAAAGGAGGAGACCCTGGTAATCAAGTGATGACTTCATCACTTCCGGGGCATACAGCGGGTAAGTTTTGACCAAATAAACAGCAATGAATTTAATATATAATCTCTCCCAACTCTCCCTCGCCTTTGGAACAACAGTTATAAACTCGTTGTGAAGTAAGTATAAGTGCTGTTTGTTTTTAATCCTATTATGATCGTTTCAGTTTGTTCAGCAACTCACCCTAGTTGCTAAGGATAAAACGACGAATTATTTATAAACGGCGGTATAGACCTAAAAACAACGTTAGAGTTTTCTCTTACTTATTTTTAATACTTCAAGTATCCGCCACCACGACATGCAAGGAAGCAACTTTCTTGAGATCAATATGCTTGTGTATACAAAAATTTAGTTTAACAATTGATTCATTTATAAAAATTTACAAGTAACGTGCAAACTAATAATAATTTCCTCAGGTCTGAGATTGGAGTTAAACATTGAGCAATATGAATATGTCGGTGTACTTACAGACGAGGCTGGCGTACGGGTATTTATTGGAACACAGAATTCGATGCCATTTCCTTATGAGCTGGGAATAAGCGTGCCTCCGGGATTCTCTACGGGCATTATGCTTCAAAAGGTACTGTCGACCAGTAACCAAGAGATCATCATGGAAGAGAGTAGATCCCACAGAAAACATCATTCCAGTGAAAATACTCTAAAGTCACTTTTAGGTTTCCTCACGTTTTGTGGATAAGGCAATGGCCAATTACATGACGATCATATTACCCCATGTAGACCGCCGACATTTTATATCACCTTCAATCAGTGATTTAATCGTGCAAATCATCCGCAAAAACCTCCGTGAACTCGCATACTATCCGCTGAGCATGACTGATGACTGAACCATTTTTATTAGGACAGGGAATGTATGGGATTCCACTCTCTTTCCCTAACGAACTCTTGCCAGTTACTCTGTCGAAAATCTTCTCCAAAAGCGCTTTAGAGGTTAAGACTGTAGCAGATGGTGATGACGTTAACGACAACGATGATGTTTTAATGACGACAATGATGGCGACAGTATGGCGACAACAATGAAGAGCAGGTCGATAAAATTGTTGCTGTTGTTGCGGTTTTATCAACCATACTTGAACATCATCGACCTTTTCGATCTCATTACTAGGTTAACGCTTTTATCCCAGAGCTCCAAGACTTTAAAGCTACGCTCTTTAACGCTTTCATCCAAAAACAATTTTTCAGGTTGTCATCGGCCGGTTGGATCCTTTTGCGAATGGGAGTTGTGAACCAAAAAGCACTCTTATGGAAAGTAATATATTCTATCGCTACAACGCGTCCTACAGCAATATGGTGAGCTCATGCTGATGTAAGACCATGTAAATTAACGTAAGAACAGACATTTCAGCTGAACATTTCGGACCTCTTTTTGGTTGAATGGAACCAAGGTGGCCCCCGATTGCATCGTTTCATTTTTTCGACTTCCTTAATAATAACTGACATAGCATGTCAGCATCTTTTCCTTAATTAAGAGTTACGCAGTTCAGCTCTTTTTCTGTCCCTCTGTCTTCCATTTTTAAGCTTTCTGGCCATAAACCTTCTAAGCAAAGGCCACATTTGACTTGATTAGATGTACATTGACAGCTAGACTGACTCACCGAATGACTGACTGATTGACTCAAGACTCACTGACTCACTGACTGAATGACTGACTGACTGACTGACTGACTGACTAAATGACTAACTGACTGACTGACTGACTGACTCACTCACTCACTCACTCACTCACTCACTCACTAACTCACTGATTCACTGGCTGACTGACTGAATGATTGACTGGCCGACTGACTGACTGATTGACTGACTGACTGACTCACTGACTCACTGACTAACTCACTGACTGACTGACTGACCGACCGACCGACCGACTGACCGACCGACTGACTGACTGACTCACAAACTGGGAAATACGAAGATAGAGGCGCACCAATCCCAGTAAATGAAAGAACGTGTCTAGTCTGCAATAGAGGCTATATAGAGGATGAATGGCACTTCTTGATGTTTTGCCCAGGGTACGATAACATTAGAGATGAGCTGCATTCTCTCGTTTTACTGAACACACGATGTTTTTTCAAAAACCTAAATGATGAGAATAATATAAGGTATTTACTTACCCAAGAAAATGAAACCACTTCAAAAATAGTAGGTCAATACACATATTTAATGTTTCAGAAGAGAAAAGACATCCTAAATTCAAAATATAATTGAATAAAATAATTTTATACTAATTGTATACAACAACAACAATTTATTTACATATTCAGATTATATAAAGGGCTTGTCCCGCAAATAGCCACAAAGCTAGTCGAGGCGGGACAAGACGAGCACGAGAACATAATGGAAAAAAAATTACAGTAAAATACAAACTTGTGGAAAACAGAAAACTTAACTTTACATAATAACGCAGATTTAGATAAGGCTATACATCAAAATTAAAGTAAATTATATGTAATTTTTTATTATCGCTAATATTACAATAGAAAAGAGATGAAAAGGGAAAAGGAGAATCAGATTATACTGGCAAGGAGAAGGACATGGATGATCACTTTTTCATTTGGTCAATTATCGTTTCCACTTCAATTGTATCAGAAGTTATTGTATGATCTTTTAGTTAATTAGTTACTCTATAGCTGATATCATAAAATTTATCGTAACAAGACCAATACCTACCTTTGGAGAGTAAGGCGCAATAAAGATTTACTGTTACTACTGATTCTGTTACTCACTCACTCACTGACGGACTGGCTGACTTCAGTACTCACCGACTCACTGACTCACTGACTTACCGACCGAAGAACGACACATAGATTCGCGTGATACCATTTAACGAAAGGTTTAACTTATTCTTTTTCTTCTGTTTCTCCGTTAAAGGCTTGCAAGATTTCCTGTCTAGCGACAATAATGTACCAAATGTGTGGTTGTGTTTATTTCACATTGAAGTATAAGAAAATTCAGGAGGTATGCGATGTAACAGACCGGTCTACAGGTAAAGAAATAGTGCAAATAGCTGAGCTGTTGATTATTGACAGAACTTCTGGCTATGGAATTAATATTGCCGACAATCCAATTTTTTTCTGAGAAACGTTTAAACGCTGCTTGGCTAAGCTGAGAATCATTAGCTTAAATGATTTTGCAAACAAAATATTCGTCAAAATTCGCCTTTTCGAGACTGTATTAACATTAGCACTTGTTGACACAATTAGTAAGCATGACCTTACACTTTCATAAACACTCGTGATCAGCAACAGCAATCTGCAAATCCAGTCTTAAATTCACAGCTCGTTTCATTGACTTCAGTACACAGTATAGTATACTACAGTACATGCATAGGAAAAGATCGATGTTGCGCTAGAGACGACATTCACACGGTCTATATTCATCGGAAGCAGACGGAAAAGAACCTGTTCGTCTTTCCAAATGCAGTCTTACCGATTTATCTGGGTCAAATGTCAGTGGCACCGAATTCATTTTTAATCTCCGGTTTAAACCTTACTGGGGCAGACCATACCCTTTTGCCCACATATCCCTTGCAACAATTTAGTTAGTCTGGTCAAATCATATTTAATCACACTAACCTGGTAACTGGTAAGCCTGGTTTTACCAGACTTACCTCATAAGTTTGGTTGACAGATATTGTATAACCGTCGCCACCGGAGGATACTCTAACAGCGCTCTCAACACTTTTTAGGACCCTCTCGCAGGGGATGCGAATTTGCTTCTTTTGCCTTCACTTATTTTCACGTTTGTTTTAGTTGGCTGTATAATCAAAGCATATGAGAGACATTCCGACGGCGGCTCGTGCAAGGACAATTGTCGAGAAAAATGCAGGTAATTAAAGTGATATCAGACTCTGAACCAGAACTGTTAATTTTAACAACTCTACAACATTTTTCATGTGGTTGAAAACGGACGTTTATCGCACCATCAATTCACATTGCTAACAGAAATGTATGTGATACAGTTAAAATATATTAAGCAATCCTATTAACAAGTTGTAAAATTATAATTTTGATCGCTGGTTCAATACAAAGCTGATTCTTGCATCTTCACCCATTTGTATAGTTAGGTACCAGCTTTTGATGAACAAGCATTCCATAGGATAAAGACCAACAGACTAGGATTAATCTCTTGGTTTTTTCAGCGATAGGCGATTTTCGGTTGGGCTCGGGTATGTCGCTCGCTTTACTATTCCTGAGAAAAATAAGAGATATGCGTTGTCTAAATCCGAAGGGAAATATTTTTACTTTTACTAGTATCATGCTACAGAATCCGGGACTAAACACAGGCTATGACGAGGCCGTGATCTAAGTCTGTTCTATCTTTGAATTGGACGAGTAGATCTGTTTTTAGTTGGAATGAGCGTTACAAAACCACAACCAAAATAATCGTTGTGATTTATTATCACATCAGACATAGGCACAAAAGCCTAAATGGATCTTGACGCGAACAAAACAGGTAAATAACCCCAAGGGCTGATAAACGCGAACGAAAAACTTTGTATTGGAAAGTCAAAACAGTAACAAAGTAAATCGACAAAATTGTAGCCTTTCCCACCTCCAACAAGAAACCCCTCTGACTTAAATGTGTCTCTTGAAGGGAGGATTCCTTTAAGACGACTGTTTCCACTGCTAACTGGCCATCACAACACTACAAGGTAACAAAATTCCGCTGCTAAACTCCCTAGAGTATGATCGCTGAGTCCTGTCGCGCGCTGAGAGGGTTCAATAGGGCTGCTATTTTGTGTCTTCCAAACTAGACGGCCGTATGATTCGCTCACCATAATTCATGAACCATGATGAGACGATTTAAGCAATCGCAAGCAAAATTTCACAGAGTAACCACTGAGACATAAAACAGTTGAGTTCATTTTATGAATAGATTTCCTCTCATCTGCATTGTATGGTCATGAGCCAACTGATCCAGGTGGAACAATCTTGTCGGAGAAGAATCAGTTTACTTTGAAAACGTATGTAAGATAGAGAAGTAAACTAAGAGGGGAAAATAGAAATAACGTGATGTGAGCAGTGAACACTTTAACTTTTTAGGCCAACCATTCAGTAATGAGACGGTAGTGTCAGTGGCTATCTACATATGCATGATATGATATTGATGTTCAGTGAAGAATATTAATCTGGATGTTTTGTGTCATAGGGCACTCTCCAGGCAGACTTAAGAAGCGATGGACTTGGAAATCACTCCAATGACTTAAAGTAGGTTTACGGTCGTTTTATCCAGGTATTGACGAGTTAACAACGCTACACACGATGTTCGGAGACTGTTTAAATACTGTTTTTCCCTACTATACTTAATTCTATTTTCAGTTTTTTTGTTCCTTTGCAGTGTTAACTTTTTGAAGTTAAAAATATACTACGGAGAGCTCAACTATGAAGTGATGGATGAAGAGCTCGCCTATACCGTAAGGAATCATCCATTTCAGTTATTTTCACGAAATATTTAACAATCGTATTATAACATCGATTGGTAGTAGTAACATGATATGAAAAGCTATTAAACGCATCTCTGTATATCTTAAGTATTGCTATTCGAGTCGTTATGCAAAATTTTCAGAGGTGGAATAAACCGTATTATTAAAAACTGGATCATTGTATAATGCAATTCCAGGCATTTGATTGGTGTGGCTTCAATGGTATATGAGCCATTATACCATGCCAGAAATAGCGGCCATTAAATTGTCTTCTGGTTGCTCTCGCAAAGCGAAATTAGCAAGATCTAACAATATTTCTTAATTGTTTTTAATAAAACAATTATTCCACTCGCGCTTGTTGGATATGAGATGATTATCGCCAACTCGGCGCTACGTGCCTCGTTGGCTATCTATCATCTCATATCCAACGGGCACTCGTGAAATAATTGTTAATTATACTTGTTGGTATATTGTATTTTTGTGCTCAAATGAGATGGTCTTTCAACTCTCTGGGTTAGACGCGGAGATTTGTGAGCTGAACCATTGATTATTTTCGACCGAAATAGGAATAGTAAGCCAGCCGAGCAGCTGAAAACTAAGGCCAGCTCTGTACATAAGGCATCTTCAAAATAGAAGAAATTGCTTACTCAGAAACCACGTGCTATAAATAGCAGCTCTGTAGATTTTATACATGTAACGTAATTGTTGCACTTTTTTTTTCAATTTTAACCTTAGATTTCTCTTTTTCTTTCCTCCAGTCATTGTTATGTAATTTTCTAATTAGCAAGTAACTGTAAAAAAGGTTATTTTAATGAAACATTTGTTATAACAAACAACCAAGTGGTGGATTCTGCGGAACGTTAATGGGGCTGTAAACCCCACCATCGAAGTCCAAAATATGGGAACTGATCCCGATTTTCGCAATCTTAAATCGACTTTTTCAAAGGTTTCTGTTGGCGCTACATAACTTCCCACAGGAACTCATGTCGACTGACAGCGACATCTTTCATGTAATCTGGGATATGCACCACCAACTTGATTTAAATGACACCTTATTGGCTAAATCTTATCACAGGTATCCCAAGCTGTATGAGCGTTAAAATAAAGACCTTTGTTTTGACCTTTGTAATTTGAGTGTCACGATGAGAGTTACGCAATGGCGTAAATTATAAGGGTTTGTATAGGAATTTACGAACGTGCTTTGGAATCGAAAATAAAGGGCATGAATTGGAAAAAAAAAATGGCTTACCTTGTCTCCTCGGTATCTTGCCAGTGTTTGTGTGCCGTAGTTTAGCCATTTCAGCGCGATTTAGTGGGTTTTAGGTTTGCTGATTTCCTCTCTATATATAATCTCCCCAATGTAGGTTACTGCAACGCGAGGCTCGGCAGATCTCCGAATAATAAAACAGCCGTTAATTCGCCCCAAAAGCTCCAATCGTCTCGAAATTCCACACAGAGTTCGCACCATAGCTCCTCTAACCACTCGCTTCCTTCATCGGTCGAAAACGTCCGCGGAACGGGAATTTCACCCAGCAAAACTCAAGACGCTTTTCCATCACAGACCTTCGAAATATGCTTAATTCGTATGTTCCGTGCACCGACGGTTGGAAAATCGCCTTAGCAGCCAGGCCTCCAGGTTAAAATCACTTGCCCACCCGGTGGGACAGCGGCCAATTCTCGACCACAACAATAACACTCTCCCTCCGGGCCCTGCCAAGTGTTACATTCACCAATCAGAGCACGACAAAGGCATGAGAAGTTCACCGCTTGTCATCACAACACAAACAGTCCAGTTTACATGTGAAATATAAATATAAATATAAACTCAGTTTTCTTAAATATAAATATAAGGTTTTAATACCCTCTGGGGTAAATGTAAACAGTACTCACCATAACTTCCACTCTGGTGAATACCCGCACGCTTTGACTTGTTTCGGTGCTTTGTCGTAATTTTCGCCGCCTCGATTGCTGTCGCGATGTTTTGAAAGCATCTTCAATAGAGATGTTTGCCGTACGTATGCATGTTAAACCGCTTTCTCCTTATCAATTCAAACGACGAGAAAATCCTCTATTTAAATATCGCTGTGCTCTGATTGGTGAGTGTTACACAATGGAGACAATCCGCTCTTGGCAGGGCCCGGAGGGAGAGTGTTATTGTTGTGGCCGCTGTCCCACCGGGTGGGCAAGTGATTTTAACCTGGAGGCCTGGCTGCTAAGGCGATTTTCCAACCGTCGGTGCACGGAACATACGAATCAAGCATGTTTCGAAGGTCTGTGATGGAAAAGCGTCTTGAGTTTTGCCGGGCGAAATTCCCGTTCCGCGGACGTTTTCGTCCGATGAAGGAAGCGAGTGGTTAGAGGAGCTATGGTGCGAACTCTGTGTGGAATTTCGAGACGATTGGAGCTTTTGGGGCGAATTAACGGCTGTTTTATTATTCGGAGATCTGCCGAACCTCGCGTTGCAGTAACCTACTGTAACGACAGGCGGAAAGACACAGAGTCCGCAAAACACAACTTATTTATTCCGGTTGAACAGCGAACAACAAAACTTCAAGATGGCTTCCTACAAGCTCGGTCACGTGACACCTAAGGCGGGAACTAGACTTGTACTTCATGTAACCATACTCGTTACACCTACCTTGGGGAGATTATATATAGAGAGGAAATCAGCAAACCTAAAACCCACTAAATCGCGCTGAAATGGCCAAAATACGGCACACAAACACTGGCAAGATACCGAGGAGACAAGGTAAGCCATTTTTTTTTTCCAATTCATGCCCTTTATTTTCGATTCCAAAACACGTTCGTAAATTCCCATATAAACCCTTATAATTTACGCCATTGCGTAACTCTCATCGTGACACTCAAATTACAAAGGTCAAAACAAAGGTCTTTATTTTAACGCTCATACAGCTTGGGATACCTGTGATCTTATTCATTTCCATCAACAGTCTGCAAGATTCCTGTCCGACATTGGCGGTATCATGGGAATGTGGATCGGAATCTCAGCCCTGACGTGTGTTGAAGTTCTTGAGCTGTTGGCTTCACTGTGTTACACTATTCTGAGGAAAATCAAAGGAGAGCGAAATAATGCTATCGAAGAACAACCACATGATAGTCCTGCTTAGGGACAAACAAGATGTTTTTGCATTAAAAAGCAAGTGAAATAATGAAGCATCTGATGAAAACACTGCCGCAGAAACCGCTAATCCTCTACTGAAACCATCACCGTGGTAGCCCTTTCCAGGCTCCTAGAGAGACGCGCGAAGGAGAGTGCGAGGGGACGAAAACGAGGGGGGAATGGGGGAGAGAAAAAGAGGGAAAGAAGAGGAGCCTGTAATCATTTTCTTAAACACCTCATGCCGGTATACCAGCTCCCGTTATACCCTGTGATTGGTCAGTTTTGACAGTTCATACATCACACGAAAGATATCGCGAAAGAATCTGAAAGAGTCAAAATGGCGAGTGTGTCACACGCGCGTGGTTTTGATGAGACTGAGTTTGATGCAGTTTTAGAGAATTGTCTTCGAGATTTCTCGCAAGTTAAAGTACTCAGGAAGGAGCAAATAGCTCTCGAAAGCGAGAGACAACAATGATAAGCTTTGAAAGACGAGGATCTGTTAGACACTCATATCCGTGATAAACAAACATCCTGTGGCAGTTGCAATCTTCCGGCAGCGATATACAATAGCATAAGCTGAATTCACGAGTAAAGAAATCCACGGATCCTGTGTCTTCACATAAAATTTATTTAGTGCTACCTGAAATTTTGCAGTTAATCCGAACCGATAAACTTTAACAAATGCCACAGAGCTAGCATACACAATGGCATATCAAAAACTAATCCTAACGGCTCAGAATGATCAGTAAGAAACCCTCCATTCAGTATATATGAGAATTCCCCCTCACGATCAAGATAAACACCATTAAGCAGAGGGGTCGCATTACGTTTTGATCAAAAGGGAAGAATCTCTTATACAAAAGGAAAATCGCTTAAAGACATGCTTGTAAAAGCAAAACTGAAAAGGCTTTAATCAAAACAACGGACACACAGTGGGGGTCGTACAGGTCTGTGGACCCCATTTTAACATTAAACGTGCCATAAATTCTGGCCAGGGTCCTCGCACAAGTGAGGCAGCTGACGCTGGAAAGCTCTTCGTTTCTTAAAAGCTTGCGAAGACACGACTAAGCGAAGAAACAACATCGGTTAACACTAGAGTCTCGTCGCTCAATAACGTCGCGTTAATAAATTTCTTATTTCGAACGGCGTTGAACAAGGACACCCGGGGAACGTTTGTTCCAAGACTCGTCAAATTTTTTTGGCAAAATCCACAGGATTTTGAGGGTTGAAATCCCAAACCCGAAGAACCTTTCGGTGTCCGCGACATCGAAGCGATGTACGGACAACCGCGCGAACTCGTGAACTCGCGCGAGTAATCGAAACCCGTGAAAATGAAAAGTTTGACATTTTTCTTGTTCTCTCCCCCACTCCCCCCTCGTTTTCGTCCCTTCGCACTCTCCTTCGCGCGTCTCTCTAGGAGCCTGGAACAGGCTATCACCGTGGCGTTACCACTATCACCACGAAATAAACTTAGCCAGGAGCCTATGGGCCCCCGGACTCAGCACTTGATAAGTTTTCTTTAATGCAACATTACAGTACCTTATCTTACGTCTTGAGAATAACTAGATAAGGAACTCATCAAATTTAGGGGAGTCATGTCCTTTACGTTTAGAATCACGAATCACGATGCGGTAAAACTTGAAATTTAAAGGGACACAGTCAGCTAGTGCACATGCGCATTAGATACCATTTCTTAGCTGATTTGCATTTCGCACTTCATTAAAAGTCTCGCGCTGAGAAGCGCATCCTTTGAAAAATCTAAACAAACCTTGTTGAGTCGAAGTATTTGTCAGTCAAATTAACCTAATGTCATATTAGAACGCTCGTTTTCTTGATACCATGGAGAATTTACTGATGGACTTGTCCAGGGAAAGCCAAACGTCAAAGAATACATCTGAAGTCGAAGAATAATTTAATCGTTCATTTCTGCTTTCAATGAGATATGTTGCTCCCATGTCATTGCAAGAGCGCTTCATGGCGCTTACTCGACTCGTAGAAAACAAGGCTCTACTAGAGGTTGTCCTTGGCTGTGTACCGAAACTTGTCTTTGTCTAAGCTCCACGAAGTTCGAATCGCTTACGAAAGATTCCCTCTGCACGAACCTTTCGCCAGGTTGAGAAAATTCGATTTTCCACATATATACATAATGGTGATTTGCTCTCCAATGTTTTTGATTGATTTCTCTATTTTAGTCAACGTAAGCGATTTTTTCCGCCCGGCGCCTTCACGTTTCCCACCTCTTCTTTTCATGTTCCTTTCGAGATGGAATCCATACTGTTTTTAACCAAATATGACAAAATAATATCATAAGATGAGCAAATTAAAAGCATACTCAGAAACAGGTTTTCAGTAAAAGATTTAAAACACAATAAAACACTGGGAAGTTTGAAGCGGTTTTCTAGATGTATTCGACGCGTACGTTTGATTTCAAGTCGAGGTAGACGCTTTTCAAACCGACAAAACTAGTGTCCAGGTAAGCGCTCTCACAAAGTTGACTGTGTTCCTTTAAAGGAGTGCGTTGGCTTTTAAAACTTGCACACCCATGGCCACAAATTTTTAGTCCAAAAGTTTCGTCACCACAAGCGAAATAAAATGAGTACCAATATAAAATTCATTAAGAAATACATAAATTGGCAGTGGACACGTTAACACTTGGAAGCCTTAAGCTTTTGAAACCGAAAAGAATCAATTAGGATTTGCCGATGACACGCAAAGCTGTACTTAATATTTCACTTGTTCTAACAAAAGGGCCAAATGATAGATTTACTGCACCATGTTGTTACTAGTCTAAAAATGTCAGCCGACTCCTGCTCTTATGGGGTGGTCTCCCCTTGTGGGTCAGGGGAAGAAGACGGCCTGACATTTCAGACTTACTTTTTATATCTTACTATATCAATTACACAACAGTGTTTGTTAGTATCACGTGTCATCGCTCTTCCTGTAGCGTCCCAAAATGCGTTTCCACAACATAATTTGAAAATAGTTGTCAACAAAGTGCCAATGTCGTTTTTTTGCCTTATACGATGTTATCTGTGATCAGCTATTAACTGTTATTAAACTATTTCTTAAGTCACATGACCTCTTTCCTTTATTGACTGCTATTAATCCTGGGCATGCTTACAAGGCCCAAGTTTAAGTTCAAGTTTATTCAAAAATGTTAATATACAATTAAGGACAACACTAACCCGCAAGTAGCTAGAGCTAATCTAGGCGGGTAGTGAGAAGACTAATTTATAAAAATTAATTACAGTTTACAGAAATCTATATACAATTCGTCAGTGAGCCACCATACAAACATTGAAAAAAAAAAAGAAAGAAAAGAAAATAAGTGAACATATGAAGAAAAAGAAATATAAATTGCTACGCTCTAAATAGCTTGATTTAATTACGATCATGTGGTAACTTTCAGTTTTGAAAACTCAGAGATAAGAGTAGTAATGCCAACATAATCATCCTCTTTTATTAAAATATGGAATAACAGGTCTTGCATTTTCCTCTTAAAGCTGTGCTTGGGTAATTTTGGAAGTTCGGAGGGAATACTGTTCCATATTTTAGCCCCAAGTCGAGAGAAAGATTTAGATTGTTGTTTTAGTCTCGAATATTTAATGTGGTAGTTACCAATTGAGGAGAATCTCGTATTATAATTATGTGTCTCTCTTGAAAACTAAAAAAGATTAGAAATATTACACGGTGCTAATTTATTAAAGGGGAAGTATCATGAGGTTTTTGACCTCTTTTGTTCAAACAGGTGAAATAAGACCTTCACTTTGCTACAAAATAATTCTAGAACAACGAAAGTAGAGAAATCAACTCAATTATTGACAGGAACAACTCGTAGTCTGTTTTAGCGCAGTTTTGAAACAAAAATGCGAAAACTTGAAAAACATTAGCCTAATATTTTTCAAGTTTTAATCCATTCCGACCTACTCTTTCTCTAGCCAGGAGCACTAATCGACAGTTTTATTACACTGGGGTGATAATTTATAACAAAACTAGACAATTATTATTTGTTTCTGTTGTCAGACAAACATTTTTGGGTTTTGAAATGACATAAAATTTTCATGATACTTCCCCTTTAAAAACATCATGCATTAGAGTCGAGATTGATTGAAAATAAAGCGTATTGATCGGGATACTACTAGAGGAGACAAAGAGAGGAATGGCATGAGATCTATAAGGTGCAAAATATATGAGGCGGAGGGCGCACTTTTGTAGAACAAGGATTTGGTTAAGGTATGTCTGCGCAGCTTGGCCCCATACAGTAATGCTGTAGGATAAGTAAGGGAATATCAAAGGTTTGTAAAGAGTTATCAATATGTACTAGTAAGGACAAAATGTCTTAGTTTAGCGATTATACCGATAGTTTTACTTAGTTTACTTATTTTACTTATTTTATTTTATTTTACTTTACTTATTTTAGGCTTATTCTGGACTAGCACTACCAAAACAGATTGGCTTTAATTCGATTTTATGTAACACAATCTTTACAGATCGTTGACGGGGGTGATTTGCCACGCACTAGAATTCGAAAATCAACGTTACAGTAACGTGTCACATTATACAGGAACGATTGTTTGTCTCACGATGTAGTCACTTTGAGATGTAAATCGCGACGTTTCGACTTCGACGATTGTTTGGTTTATCAACAAAGTTAACTAAAGGCAAAGTGAATTCGAGCACTAGAATCTCTTTGCGGTGACCAATTTACCTTAAGTTATCAACTCCAGCAAATTATTGCTGCTTCACCATTTTTGGGAAAATTGAAAAACAACTATCCTTTTAAATGGAACTATGCCAAATAAACCGTTCAACCACACCTTTCTTAAGTGTTCCCCTTCATTTGCTAGCAACTTGAAAAATTCGGTGGCCATTTCAAAACAATCTACCTTCGGTGTGCAATCTTCGTAAACGGAAAAACATTTGCACTACGTTATGAAACATTATTATAAATTTTATTTACAAATCTTTCATGGCAAATCCGACTTAACTGGTTTATTAAATTCACTGCGTTACTTATTAACCTCAGTCATTGGCCCATGAGAGTAGACCAAATACTGTTAGTCAAGAAGCCATGTTCTCGGTCGCCATTCCACTTTAATGGAATAAAGAATTAAGACATCAAAATGACTTTGCAAAACAGTTCAGTGTTCCAATCTCTGGGCACAGCATGTTTTGTGCAGGTGTTTGTATAATACTTAATTACACTGTCGTCGAAGAACCATAGCAAGCCAACATATCACGCATAAATTATTGATTTCCTTCATCTAAACTCTCCAAATTACTTAATTCGGCTTGTCTAAAGGTAAGCATTGAGTCTAAGTTTTGTCCTATTATCAAATTAGTCGAAGAACGGCAAAAATATCAATTAGTCGTAAGACAGTTTTATGCCTAAGTTATTTTGTTTTCTTCGTATGCAAAATCGAGCGATAAGAAAGACACCTAGTTTATGTAATCAGTGCAACTTTTTTTGGTATATCGGTCTTTTAAAACAACCTTTTACAAACAAACCTCTTCCAATAAGCGTGCTTATCATTTTTTGCCATACCTTTAATAAGGCATCCAATTGCAAGTAGCATAATTTGTCCACTGCGTCGGCAGCTTACACGTAAGTTTGAATCTAAATTAACGTTGACTGGCTTTTACGGTAATTTTCGATAATTTGTAGTTCTAGCAACTAAACGGTTTTATATCCTAAATATTTCGATTTCTATTAAACCTGGCATTATTATTAAGCTTGTCATCATTTTCCCGGAGGTATTTTTAAAATTATTTGCTCAACTGTATATAGTAATTAAAATCGCCATTTTCCCGACAGAAACATTCACAGTGTCATGTAACAAGAAAGAAGAAATTTGGTGAGCTTTATTTTCATTTTCTGTCTTAGGAGGCCTAGGTGATCATAGGATATCAGAACTGATAACTTTCCTTCCGATTTACTTAAATTGATTTCATTGTGGTGTGAGCTTCATTGTACAAAAAAATATTTAAAACTAAACGTAATACTTAACGTACGGTTATACTGCATTTTCTTGACACCAAAATGAAGCTACTTACTGAAATGCGAAACTCAACACTCTTGCCGTAAAATGCGTAGAGGAAACCACAACTAACTTTAAACGATTTGTAAGTAAATTCCCCTTTAGCTTCCTCCATTGTTTTTTTTTTTCACAAGACAACTTTAGTCGCAACAAATTAATAAGTCTTAATTTCACATATACTATCATTAACTACCTTCTATAGGAATAATCTCTCAGCATTATAACCATGCACAAGTATGCACAAGTAAATATTCATTTATTGCTTTCACATTCTGAAGCATAAGACTTAAGATGAAAGACAAAAGTTGCCCTAAATTTAATTATCAGTTACAATAAACAGCTCGGACTTTGCTTGCCAGCAGCGCATGAAGCCATCAAAATAATCACTAATTTATGAACGTGCATGCTACTTGTGAAAGTTTTGAATGGAGTCAAACAGTGAAGAAACCAAAAGCGTCGCTAGGCAAATTTGATACCTGTCACAGTGGACTCTATATACTCGATTAAAAAAAACTTTTTCAGGTAAAAGGTATGAACCATAAACGGTAAGATTCAATTGCTTTCTGGGAAGCGTTTGACCAATGAGCTTATTTCTTTTCTTCTTCTTTTTTTTTTTTTGTCTTCTTGCTAGAAAACAAAAGCACGTATGGATTTTAATGCTTAAAATTCCCATGCTCCTCGCGGACGAGACAAAAACACGGCGAAATATACGCATGCTAATTAGATCACCCCATAACTCAATAAGGTCGCATCGTTCACACTTTGCACAATTTTTCAATCGAGTGTATGTGTGCTACATTCTTGCTTTAATTATTTATCTTTTGCGCTTTTTGTGAAAAACAACTTCCTCAGAAATGGCAAGTACTCGTCTAAGGGACAATATCGACTACTTCGGAAATCCTAAGTAATGATTAAAAACTAAATTTTGCTTCTGAAATTTCGGGAGAGAAGTAATGCTTTTAACGTTTTTGCGGTGAAAATTATAATCAGAAGCAATAGCTCGGAAAGACATGGTATAAAATTCGGTGTTTTGAAAAACTTTCGTTCTGTCCCTGAGACTGACTACTTTCGGTATATGAAAGAATCGGCGCATAGATCAAATTCTAATAATTCATAGTCACACATATACAGCGTCTTCGATAGGTCCAAGGGTACAGAACTATATTGATAACGTAAACTGGAAGACCAATAAGTCCTCGTCTTTCTTAACTGGAATGTAGCCCTTGTAGTGACATATTGTTTGGCCTGAGGATAAATGGCTGAATCAGTGATAGTTGCGGCTTGAAATTATAACAATAATGATTCCTCGATGGAGCGCCGTTGTCTAAAAAGGTGCAAATGTTGTGTTTAGTCCCCAGAGTTAGACTTGCAAGATCTTTCTGTATCTTCTGTTTTATTATTGTTTTTTGTTACCCTAGGTGAAACCAGAACCCAGAAATGCCATCACTGCCTAAGTCCAACCCGACAATAAATGAGTTATTGGCTCAATTCAAAGTTAAGGTTTTGGGATGCTTTGGCTACACTTCTGCGCATGGTTATGGACGAATAGCCGCAGCAGCTGAGGAGCAATCAAGGGCTCGAAGATGGTTCTGGTTTATAGTCTGCTGTGCTTCATTTGTCTCCTTTATGACACAACTTTATTTCATCACGAAACAGTTCAGGTCACGGCCGCTGAAAACAAGAATTAGAATTAGCCACAATGAGGTATAGTCAAAACATTCATCTTGAAGGACAGTGGCGGAGAAAGCAAGGGATTTAGGAGGGTTGAACCATAGTTACAATTTAACTCAAGCTTAGAAACCGGGCTATCCCGATTCTTGAACCAGCCGACTTATCAGACGCAAACCCGTTTGTACAGAACGCCTGGTCAACCCCAGTTCAGTTTTCCGGTAAGTCTGGTAACCATGGCCAGAAAAATGAATAGAGTTTTCCTGATTGTCCAGTTCTGAATTACAGTACTATGTTGGTTAATCCAGGCACACAAGAATAGTGGTAGAAAAGATATACAAACGAAACTGGTGTGAAAACCTTGAACCAACCACTGTCCTTGCGAGTCCCCCCTTCCCTTCTTTTGCCTTTCGTAATTCTGAACATGACGCAGGAAAAACTTTATTTACACTTTTATTTATTTATTATTTTTTTGGCAGCGAATACCCTTTCCTCAGATAACCATCTGCAATGTGAACATAATTCGAAAGTCACATTTACCAAAGGACATATTAACTGAGTTTCCGAAAGTTGTGGGACGAGGCATCGATGTCAACGGTAAGTATACAAAATGTATACAAAATTAAATTCACCAGATATTTAGCTTAAGGGCATAAAAGTTCGATCGCTTTACAAAACCAATCCCTTAATTGAATTATGACGGTTATGGTTCTGACGGCTTATAGTAGCATATCGCTTATAAACACAGAGTCAAGCTACTTTATGACTATTACACTGTGTATTTAAATGAAATTGTTGCGTCTCTGCCGATCATTTCATCGTCCAACAGACGTTCGCTCTGTGTGAAGTGTGACGAAAAATGTGTCTGTGTAAAGAAAACAAATTGTACTATGTATTGGCAGGCTGTGGACCGTATGGCTGGTAGCCAAAAATAAATAGTAGGCCTTAAATAGATGATCCTCGTGTGGACATGGTAGGGAAAAGCCAAACAAAAATGGAGTAACTTACTATGCCATGGTCGTTATGTCTTTGGGAAATAAAATTTCCTTTCGTTGTTTGTAAATAGCACCTAAATATTGTTAACAAGTTATGATTGTTATGGTCAATTGAAATTTCGGGGATGAAATAAGAAATTGTAGTGTGCATGCTCAGTACGTCAACACCGCGAACCCCCGTCGAGGACTCAGTCTTTTTTCTTCGGTCTAAATTCTTCACAACTGAAAAATGGCAAAACCCATTGCAAGAATTGGCCTAGCGTTTTGGAATTTAATCCTATATTCAGCAGTGTTATAAATCGCTGCGCAGATCTACTTTCGAAATAAAACCAACATAAATTAATACTCCCTGAGAATTAACAATGTGACTTGAGATGATTATGGCTTAAGTCTCTCATACCGCAGTTTTGTAAATTAGCGTACAAATTTTTAGTGCACATGGATTCTCTCGTTGACTATTGCTCATCTTAAAACTTGTTTACGTAGTCTCGTGTTTAATTTGTAGATTGTTCAGGTTACTGGATTCATAACAACTTGTTTCATTTGATTTATTCTAATGTAGCAACGGCAACATCACAAAATGTGAACAAAACTACCTCCAAGAAATCTGGCAAAACCAATAAGGCTGCTCTGAATCTTGATGATCTTCCAGAAAAAACGCAAATAATTCATAAGGTTCTTCAGAAGTTATCTCAGCTACCTGAAGCATCCCTCATGAGTTACGGCCACCAGTTGGAAGACATGATAATGTCCTGCCAGTACAATGCCTTGGAATGTCTGTAAGTGGACTGAGCTACATTGTTACAACCTCACGTTACGTTTGATGTCTACCGTTTAGGTGAAGTTTCGTTAGTGGTATGAGTGAATGTAAATCCATCTCGACCGATATTTTTTAGGGCTGGGAGCATTGTTCTGTTGTTCGTTCTTTGGTCCTCTCGACCAACCATGTAAGACGTTACAAACAGTGCAGATCGCTTCCTATATTTCATATTCTAAGGCTCAGGTGACGCGGATTCCGCTCCCTCTCCACAACTCCGAGCGAATAAGAGCTATGTCAATAATACTTGGAAGATAGATAGTACGTAAAAAGATTTTTGCTTTGAGGTCCACAATGGGAAGTAATTACGTCATATGGCGTGTGGCGTCACAATTTCCAAACGGAAGCCATCTTGGATCCTCCCCCTCGGATTTCTGGACTTCACCAAAACTTCGGAAGACCATCAAAATTTACCAAAAAGTAATCAAACCTTATAGAAGAGCACCAAAATGTTCTGAGAAATTGATTTTTTTGTTCGTTAAAATCAGGAATATTCGCCTACTTCTGTAAAAACTGTCTATAAAATTTGAGTGCCATTAAATTCAATCAACACTGACCTTCAATACCAAATTGTTTCCAGAGAAATTTCTGAGGACGCCACCAGGTTTGGAGGCGTTTGGTCAAATATAACAAAAGTTATAAACGTTCAAAGTTAGCGCGGACAGAATCCGCCCCTCCCCGTTCTAGATAGGGTCAACAGAACATATGCTGAGCTTGCTTCTTTTAGTATTTAACGCTACTATGTTGATATGATAACAGCTCTTAAGTATCTCTTAAAGAGCCGCTAATTTCATTGGCCCATATGTAGCAACTGCTTTTGGTTTTAATGGTGTGGGCATTCTTGCTGTTGTGTGAGGTTAACTGTTCTCTCAAAGGGATATCGAGTCAATGGTTGGAGACGTTTCGAGTCTTCACGATGCGACCCTAGAGCCGTTCTGAAGTTTCAGACCTGTGGTACTAACTGCTTGTTTTAATTATTCGGTGAAGTTCTTGAACAATTTGGACACATACATTTGAATGAAAGTAAACAGCATGAAATGAGAAGGCATGTACGAAAAAAAAACAGATGAAACCACTCAGCAGTTGAAAGAAGCCTGAAAAATATTCTAAAAGTTGAGATTTTTTAGTTTGAACTTGATCGATATGATAAGGAAATGTTTCTTGGAGAAAATTAAACCACAAACGACAATAAAGGAAATTCACCACCCTGACGAGAAACCACTGCCACGTGTAACTTAAAACTTTACCTGAAATGAAATATACTGACGTGGAATGCTAAATTTCTTCGCGGGAATGAAATGTTCATTAAGTCTGATCTGCCGCTTCAGGAAAGATGACATGCGCCAATTCTGGACAAGGTTTTGGCATAGACGATATGGAAACTGCTACACGTTTAACAAAGGAATAGACGAGAACGGGTTAGAAACCGAAATAATGACAACATCACATGCCGGTCTCGGTGAGTCAAATTAAAATAAATCAGTTGTATGTTTAGTTAAATATTTTTGCGAGTTTTTTTAACCGAACGAAATCCTCGCAAGAATAGACTACGGCATAAACGTAGTCGAAAATGACCACGGGTTGAGGAGACAAAGATCTTAAAGGACAGGAGCCGATAGAAGATCACAAAGTTAAGACCTAAACAGAAACAGCAGGTTATAAGCTCTCACGAGGTCACTTCCAAGTGTGGATTCAACAACATTACCAATGACAGGGATAAAGTGGACAGAAATAGATATAAATGGCTTACATACAAATATACATAGGCATGGCCTACATTTAACATGGATTACATCAAGAGTTAGTTTGCACTTAGGTTAGCCCTGCTAACCTCCTTCTTGAGTTCAAAAATCAAAAGAATAATTTACTTTGAAAGAGGCTAGCGGGGCTAGTTTGAATGCAGACAAAAAAAGATATAAAATGTCAGCTATTTTTGTTTTATAAATGGTATACAAATAGCACTGATACGAAAGGCAGATTGTCGTAGTTATGCAGATAATAAAACGTTACAGAAACATACCATGATTTATAGCATACAAGCAGAACCTTTGTTTTCTTCGTCAAACTCTTGTTTTATGACGCTTTATAGTTCCCGCTGTCATCCCACCTCATCTACGAGTTTCTATTCCAAATTTTTCCACCTGTTTTCTGAAGGAAAAAGACTACGACAGACTACCCGACTTGATGCGGGATTACTCAGTCATGATCAGGACGAACTTAGGCTCAAAATTATCATGAGCTTCTTTCCTCATTAAATAGTTCTTAAATGTTCAATTCATATAATTAGACGGCGATGTGTTAGATGATTTTCGAGCTTAATCTTAGAACCTGTTTTTATGGAGACGACTGACTCGGTCAGCGGTATAAATCTTGTTTTATGTTTATGGTCTCGTTGGGGAAGAAATATTTCGTGACGAGCCAAGGGGGCCTATAAAATCAGTTACCAATATATGAAACGTAATGACATTTTAACAAAAAAAAATAGGAATGACCTTAAGGTCTCGGCAAAAAGGCCAACCAGCTTGCATGGCTAGCCTACTTCCATGTAAACAAGCTCTTAGGCAGAGTTTTCGACAGATGTTCTTGTACTTCGACTCTCCCTGGTCTGCTGCTTAGCATGGGTAATAGTAAAATAAATGGTTCATTATGATAATTTTTGGCAGGTCTTACCTTAGAAATAAATACTGAAGAATATGAGTATATAAGTGAGCTTTCTCAAGAGGCCGGCGTGAGGGTATTCATCGGAGGACAGCTCCAGATGCCGTTCCCTTATGAGGAGGGAATGAGCGTTTCTCCTGGGTTCTCTACAGCAATTCAGCTGAGAAAGGTATGCATATACAGCAACTATTTTGGTGTTATCAATTTTGTGATAACTAAATATTAAAATCAATTGTATCCCCCGTTGGGAGCGTTTGTCCGAAACGAGTTTAAATTGATATTTGATTCTTCAGTGTAAGGTACATTTTTTGGTACATGCTAAACAGAGAACAAGATGAAGGGTGTTTCAACGTTTCAGTATCACCGAAGACAGCTTATCGCATCAACGTTTTAGGATGATGAACGTTGGGCAAATAATAATTACGGAGTTGTTTTCTTTGTACAAAAATCCTTTGCCATCCGACCATTTAATTAAATGAAGTATAAACGTGAGTCCGAAGAACTGCATCTCACAAATCTACGACCTAGAGTTATAAGGATGCGGGATTTAACAAAGCAATATTTCGTTGTTTATTTCAAAATCATCATCAGGCAATGATCACAAATAGAAAAGGCCACAAAAAACTACACTAGTGATTTGAAATTACAATTATGTTAGAACAATTGTAAGTCCCTTCACGCCTTCAGTTCCGAGTTCAGATTGGGCGTACGATGTTTAATCCAGTTCTTTGGACTCACGTTTATACTTTGTTTTCTTTGTGCTGAAGAAATGTTTCGACAGTAAGCAACTATGTACTTCCTTCCTTTGGACAGGTTGTTATTAGAAGGCTTGACCCTTTTGAAAACAATAGTTGCGATGCCAGCACTGATCGATTCCAAGAAAGCATGTTTGCGCGATTCAATGTCACTTACAGTACCAGGGTAAGTAGTTAACTGTAGTCAGAATGTCTAACGGTGTTCTAAGGTCTTATCCTACTCCAGTTTGTGAATGTGACCCCAACACTGGGTGATCATGAAGCGCAGTACGTATAAGGTGAGGAAAATAATACAAAGGACGAGTAGTTTTGGTGGGTCATTACAACCAAGGCTTGCAAAAGTTGTTTCGAAATTTCCAGCGAGCTTTCGTTAATTCCTTTTCACACAACAGGACGAGATATCGTAGAACTCAGTTAAACTGTGGTCGGAGAAGTCGCCAAAGTCTTGTTAGACACAACATTTTGTAAAAATTGTCACTCAAAGCTCCGTCGAAAGGTTACTTTGCACAGTATTATAGCTTTTAAAAAGGTATAATTCTGTTTTGCAGTGTTAACGTTAGCAATTGCCTTGGTATTGTGATCGATGTTCTGTTGACAGCTTCGTAGAAGGTTTCCCTCATATGATATAGTATGGTTTGGGTTAGACGCCTTTTGTTTTATAGATATAACTAACAACAAAGCGTTGATTTACTTGTACAGGCTTGCAAGGTCTCGTGCTTGGCTTCACTTATGAAGAACGCTTGTGGCTGCATTTGGTATACGTTGATGTATAACGATTTTCCAGTATGCGACAGTAATAACATATCAATTGGTAAGCTTAGTACGTTTATTTCAAGAGAGATATACAACTGCAAAATGCTACTATCCACGCAACTCTACTTATGGTTTAAGATATTTAAATGGGAATAAGTTGGAACTTTTTTCCTGTGCAAATTAAATTATACTATTGTAACTGAAAGCTATTTGGAAAGGAATTAAAGTTCGTTCAGGGAATTGTTCATTTTCCGAATTATCCTCTCCTGTCCTTTATATTTGCCATATGCATATACATATCAATTGGATTGAGCGTAGCTTATCCTTGGCATGTAACAGGATTTGGGAAGAGGGGATTTGCTTATGTCAGGGACCTTCTGTCATTAGTTAGATTAAAACAAATATAAAACTCATTTTCGTTTACAGTGGATTGCACCAACAAAATGTTTGACAAATTTGACAATGGTTTCTGTGAAAAGAAGTGCAGAGAAAAATGCTGGTAAGACTCATAGAAGCTATTCAGTTAACGTAGAGTACCTAAGTCTGTATTGTTGTCTACATTGGCTTCCCGTCACCAAGAGGATTGATTTTAAGATTATGGCCATGACCTATAAAGCATTGAACGAAATGGCCCCGTCCTATATCAGTGACCTTCTACAGGTTCACTATCCCTTTCGAAGTCTTCGCTCTGCTTCCAATGGACTAACATTGCAACGACCGCCGGTATTATCAGACCCAGGCATAAGGTGCTCGTTCCTTTGTAGTAGTAGCTCTTTCTATCTGAAATCGCTCGCCAGTAGACATTAAATACGCACCATCTTTGATTTCCTTTCAAAGAAAACTCAAGACATTTTTAGCGACACAATCAACGTTGATTATATAGAATTGTGATATATATTTTTCTTTTTAGCTGTATATTTGCAAAGCGCGCTGAGAATAGGTAGCTGCGCTCTAGAGAACCTTATTATTATTATTATTATTATTATTATTATTATTATTATTATTATTATTATTACTATTCAATTTACAATGTTTTTCTCCTCTATATCAACAACTTGCCATTTTCATTTATTATTATGTTGTGTTTGTTCTAATTGAATCTTTTAGTATCCAGACGATTGATCAGATCACTTCAGGTCAAATCTAAAACTCTTCCGAAAATGGGTTTCTTAAAAACAGATCATTCAATGGATGGATATCCGTTGATCTGGTAAAACGTACTTTTCTCTAACCTTATAAGAATATCCGCATTTTCAAACTTTCGTGATTTTGATCCTGTCTCCATATTCATGAAGGTCAAATACAGAAATGGTAACGAGATAGAAATACGTGTTGTGTTGGTTGCATTCTCCCCTACATTCCAGGAATTGAATATGCTCCTTCTAGAGAGTAAATGACGGCAAAGCAGTAGTGAAAATACTGAAAAAGCAGCCACGAACGTATGGATTGATGATCGATTGAAAAAATCACGGAAAATGACCAAACGTCTCCAAGCTAACCTATCACAGATTCACTTTTATTATATAACAATCATATCGTGTTACTGGACTGCTTTTTTCTTTATATATATGTTATTATTATTATTATTATTATTATTATTATTATTATTATTATTATTATTATTATTATTATTATTATTATTATTATTATCATTATTTATTATTGTTATTATTATTATTATTATTATCATTATTATTAAGTGAGACTACTCAGTATTTTTCTTGCCTTGTGGCTTTCCATCATTGAAAGAATACACATTAAGCGTGTTGCTGCCATCTTTAGTCTTCATGTATCATACCAATGTTTATGACTTCCCCTACACATACTCCATAATTTCATCGTTAAATGTGTATGTTTCTTATCTGTTAACCAAGTTCATAATGGTTTATTCTCTATCGCCTTTTTTCCTTTTTTGTTTACTAAAGGGAAGACGCTTTTAAGACATCAGTATCGCTTGCAAAGTGGCCTTCTCGACAATATAAGGTAATGAATTAGCTGACCGCGGATAAGACTCCCAACCAATGATATCGTGTTACTAGAATTTTTTGTGGCAATGGCGATGGGGATGGTGATGGTGACGGTGATGGCGTTTGTGATGGCGATGGCGATGGCCACGGTGATAGTGATGGCAAACGATGTTAATGGTGATGGCGATGGCGACAGTAATCGCGATGGTGATGGTGATGGTGACGGCGATGGCGATGGCAATGTTGATGGCGGTGGCGATGGCGACAGTAATGGCGATAGTGATGGTGATGATGATGGCGATGGCGATGGTGATGATGATGGCGATGGCGATGGCGATGGCGATGGCGATGGCGATGGCGATGGCGATGGCGATGGCGATGGCGATGGCGATGGCGATGATGATGGTAATGGTGATGGTGATGGTGATGATGATGGCAATGGTGATGGCGATGGTGATGGTGATGATGATGGTCATGACAATGGTGATGGTGATGGAGATGCTGATGCTGATGCTGATGCTGATGTTGATGGTGATGATGATGGTGATGGCGATAGTGACGGCGATGGTGATGGTGATGGTGATGGCGATAGTGATGGCGATGATGATGGCAATGGTGATGGTGATGGTGATGATGATGGCAATGGTGATGGCGATGGTGATGGCGATGGTGATGGTGATGATGATGGTCATAACAATGGTGATGGTGATGGTGATGAAGATGCTGATGCTGATGCTGGTGTTGATGGTGATGGTGATGGTGATGGTGATGGTGATGGTGATAGTGATGGCGATGGTGATGGTGATGGTGGTGGCAATGGTGATGGTGATGGTGGCGGTGATGGCGATGTCGATTGCGATGGTAGTGATGATGGTGATGGCGATTGTGACGGTAATGGTGATTATGATGGTGATGGTGATGGTTACGGCGATTGCGACGGTAATGGTGATGATGATGGTGATACTGATGCTAATGTCGATGGAGATGGTGATGGTGATGCTGATGCTGATGCTGATGCTAATAATGATGGTGATGGCGACGGTAAAGGCGATGGTGTTGGTGACGGTAATGGTGATGGTGATGGCGATGGTAATGCTGACCTTCCTTAGTTTGTCTAGAGGTTTGATAAAGTTAATCATTCATCGAAACACTTGTGTAAAAATAAAGGTCATAACGATGATGATAATGACAACGGTAAAAACCACTGTTTTGATGGGAGATTGATAACGGTGATGGCAATGATGACTATGATGATGGCGATGACGATAATAGTGATGATATAACCAAGACTTTGAAATAAGGCTTAAATTAGTGAGCTAATATTTCGAATGTTATCTTTTTTCAGAAATCTCTTCTCGCTGATATAGCGGAACACACCCATGAAAATGGCTCTAATGAAATAAGGTGAACACTGTTTCAAGACATGAGTGGGTGGCTTATTCAGTACGATTTAAATTGTGAAATAACGGAAAGCTAAAGACGTTTGGAAGTAGGATCTTCTGTGACAATGAAGTAATGCAACAATGAAACAAACCGACAGAAACATTACGGGCAAAATCCCTTCCTTCTTCAATAACGGAGAATGTAGAGTACTTTCCTCTTAATCTTTTCAACATTTATTAAATTTATAGTAATATCTGTTTTTATTCAAATGATGGAAAAGACGTGTTCCCTTAAGCATTGTCTATTTCCATTCCTTGCAGTGATCAATTTCTGAAACTAAAGATCTACTATGGAGAACTCAACTATGAAGTGATTGAGGAAGAATATGCTTATACGGTAGGAATGAAGTGCTTTCAGTTGAACGTCAAATGCAATTTTGCGTTTGCGCTGGTTTTGATTTACTTCCCAATGACTAAAATGCTGCGCAACTTTTCTCACAAATTTAAGTAAAATTAACCCAATTGTGAGTTAACGCGTCTTCTCGCGCTTGACGCCAGTTACATGTATCTGCTTCGAGTTCTGATTGGTTGATAGTTGTTTACGACTTTTGTGATTGGTTTTGGATTGACGACACTAGAAAGAAGCCTTAAGTTATTCTTTCTTTTGAACATGCAAAACGATCAAGAAATTTTACAGTGTGAACACGCGTTTACATAAATACAAACAATCAATATTTTGCTGTGGTGCCGTTTATTATGCCGTACAATTTCATTCTAACCTTGAATCTGCGGATCAAACCTCAAAGTATGGCTTTCAAATGATAGCTACTGAACAATACGTTTCCGTGGTGGCCTTCTTATTATGCTGTACAAGCTTCTGTACACGGAGCCTCTGGATTCTCTTTCTGTGTATATCCTTAATCAAGTGTGACAATTCATAGTGCTATTCACTGTTATCAGTTATACAAGAGGCTTCTAATTTTGGGTCTGGTCCAGTGCATCTCCTCATTTTGACGATTTGAATGAAAGCTATTCAACAGCGCTGTTAGCTCTGTAATACTATGCTAACTTTTGAATGTTCTGATATACCATGCAATGCGGTGGATAATGCAACCTTCCAAAAGAGAATAAATTAGCAGTTATTTCCTTGTAGGGCAGTTCGCTTTCAAATAAATTTTGGATTTTTGCCAGTCATTGCTACATAAACGGCACTGTATACTCTTTTTTAACAGGGGTATAGCTTTTGGTCTGATGTCGGTGGCATGATGGGGATGTGGATCGGAATTTCCGTGTTGACGCTCGTCGAACTGTTAGAACTGCTTGCAAGTTTGCTGTTTACACTCCTCCAAACGCTCACCAAGAGAACATCTCCTGTGGTGCAAGTAAAGCCTCCAGAGGATGAAAATACTGAAAGACTTTAAAATAAAACAGCCTAGACTTAAGGGAACATCAGGAGACTGCTATCGTATTAACTGATGGAGGGATGAGAGTTCGCAGAAACGTTTTTGACCCTTGTATTTAATTCAGGTGTCTGTTCGTATTGTAGCACAGACACAGCTTATAACATTTTGTTTAGATTACTGTATTGATTCTTAAGCAAACCCTCTGAAGGAATGTGTGTCCTTTCACCGACCCCGTGCAAAAGTAAAAGTATAACAGCAGTAGTAGTAGGCTTCAAGCAGTACTCAACTTCAACTTTATAAGGTGTTTGTATAAATTTACATGTACAATTTCTTGGCGCCGCAGGTAGCAAAGCTAACCTAGGCGAGCCAGGATGACAAAAAGAAAGAATGACTTTAACTGCTAAGTAAGAAGGCAGACTGAGCTATAATATCAAAGATACAAGAATAAGGAAAGGTTTTTGGGAGGACTAAAATAATGAAGAACTTTTTTGAGCTTATTTAGGCAACACAGGAGAAAAGACAGGGAAACATGAAATAGGGTAGGAAGGAAAGGAAAGACAAAACGGTAATATACAACTCATGTTCTCATGTTCGTATCAACGCAAACTCTCTAACAAGTTAGTTTGCATTATTTTACTACTGTTAATATTACACCTGATAAATATGTAGGTCTTAACAGTTGTAACATATTTTGTACAGGCGTTGTGTTCGGGAGTATAGTTTACACAGATAAATGTGTTACGTAAAAGTAGACCTTACAAATGATCGATTTTATAAATGGCGTCTTGCTAACTAGGATAATTAGAAAATGCTTTTGAGGCATGATTCCATAATCCACTACCTGTTTCCTTGATTTTCGACGTAACTCTCCAAGCTCCTCCCCTAAATCAGCCCCCAATCTAAAATAACATTAAACAGACTTGCAGTTTCTATGTAAACATGGTTGGCAATGAATCAGCATTTTTGTCGTGCAAAATTTTTACTGAAACGTCGGTGTACTGATTGTGAGTGTGTGCGTAATGATAATCTCAGGCATCTTGATCCAACACCGATTTGCTCGAAAAGGAATCTCTGTTTGATTATTTTGCTGGTACTACTAACACGGTATTAGTTGAAAATGTCTCCAGACCTTTATATCAAAGGATATCGTCTCCTTAGGATAACTGAGGGTGATTCATGGCGCTTCTTTTTAGTAATTCATTATTTATCTATGTTGCAAAATGAGCGATTACAGTTTTCTCGTAGTTATGCCTTTCTTTCCATTACTTTCAAACCATTTACTTCTCAGAATTGCTCAAAATTGGTAAAGTGTAAGTGAAAACTAAAAGCTTTGTTTTGGGAGACAAGTTGATCTGTATGCCGTTTCTGAGGAAACATGGCTGGCAATGAATCAGCATTAAACTTGCATTGTTTATTAGCAAAAACTGTTTAACTGCGTATGCTCTGTTTTTTAAAGAGTTCTGAAGACAAAGACGAAAAACACGCAATAAAGCTGGGTCACTTGCGACGAGACTTTCACAGATTATACACAGTGGTTTTAAGGTGAAAATAGAACTTTTTAATCCACATAAACCGAAAAAAAGTTGCTTTATCGGTGCCATGGTTGTTTTATTACTCTTGAGCTCGCGGTGAAACGTGTCGTCACCTTTAAATGACAAAAGTATTTTTCCTTTTTTAATTCTTTGGTTTCTGAAATTTGCGTAATTCGTCCTTCTAACCTCGGCATTCTGTCGTGTTGCTTCCTTAAACAAGAAACCTTGCATCCCATGCAGAGGGTGCGTAGTATTTCTTTTAGTCACTTCGTGCTAGTTATCTCCTCCGGTGCGCGTTTATTACATCATTCTCGACAATGTAGCCCGTAATAATGACATATAAAATGAAGACGCAATGTGTACTAGATATTTTATGGTGACAACTTTTATTATTTGTGTAACGGGTGTTACAAATTTATATATGTGGTCCGTTGATGGAAGATACGTCATAAACATTCTTTGAATGAATCCGGCCTGACAAATGGGAATCAGAATCAACTTTAAACAGTGTCTTTCGTCAATATAAATTGCAAGAGCTTGAAAAGCTTAGAACTCTAAGAATCTGAGCATGATCTGTTAAACAATTTTACAGAAATGAACCTGATCGTGTCAAGATTTTGAGAAGACTGTTTGGCCTGGTGGCAACTCTTAGCAATCAATCAGACGTCCCTTGTAAAAAAAATGTCAAAGCTATTTTCACTGAGAATATTCAAAACCAATATTTACACTGATTGACACTGACAAGTAGCATGCTCTTTTAGTTGTAATATGCTGTCATTTGTGACTAACCTACTTACAGAATGTAAACAATGACATCAGCAGATTTGAATACAGCGAGACAGGAACAGAGCACGAGGAGCGGTTTTGCTCGGGAGCGTAACGTGCGCATCTTTCGCGCGCTATATAACTTTTACAAACCCTGTCACCTGGGGCAAAGGAGGGTTAGAGGGGGGTGGTGAGAGGCTTTATATTTTGTGTGTTTATTTACTTCAGCGTCTAACAAGGTTAGGTCAGTGACTGAAGCAAAAGGGCTAGACCAGCTTTGTTATAAAAGCACTCCGGGATGTACATGTGCAAATACATACACTCAATTCCCTCACGTGAGGGACTGGATTTATACATTGTATTAGTGCACCGTGTTTAGTTAATGGATTGGATCTTGGTCCTTCGCTGAGCGCATTTCTTGATCGCATGGTGGATTATAATGCACAGCAGTTCCAGGAGTTCTGCGCATGTTAGCACAGACACGCCAATCCACATACCAACGTTTCCTCCAATGTCTGATATGAAACTGACAATCTGAAAGTGAAAAACAAATTGAGTTAACAGGGTCAGTTGATCGGGTTCCGTTTATCATTGAAACTAGCTTCATGACCCTGGCATCTCCTACGGGATATAAATTCTGAAGGAAACCTTCGTCAAAATGAATTGAAGGGGTTCTGCTGTATTATTTATAAATTACACACCCCGTATGACATATGTTCCTCGATGATTTCATAATTTAGTTCTTCGAAGAAAACATTCAGCTGAAGCAAATAGGAGCTGAAAAGAAAAAAGTACGAATAAAATTGACGATGAAAAATTAGTCAGTTGGTTTGAAAATTGTTCCTTCGTAGGGTGCAAGGATGGTGTGTGGGGCAGAGGGTTGGAGCAGTCTTGAGAGCACTTGCCTCGCCTCCCCAGATTAGATTCCCAGACTTGGCGTCGTATCTGAGTTGAGTTTGTTTGTTGTAGGTTCTCGTTCTAGCTTCGAGAGGCTTTTTCTTTTAACCTCACCTCCAAAGCCAACACTTCCAAACTCCAGTGCGATCTGAATAGTGTCCCCAAAATACCCATGCGCGTTGGCACTTCAAAAAGTGATTTATGTTAAAACAGAAATTTTTTTTTAAAAGAACATGGTGACTAAATTGACTATTCTTGGAGAGATTAGCTTCAAATCAGTGTGAAGTTTACAAAGAATGGGTGGCTGGGTGGCAAGAATTGCAACTCAGCCCTACAATCTTTTAAACCATATCATGCTCACATTTTCACAGAATGCTAAGTTTGCCAAGCTCTTTCAATTTATAGAGGACTAACGCATTTATGTGTAGCTAGTTTTTGTCGTTCATGCTAATGTGCGCTAATGAGGCCCACCCTGTAAACAAAGATCCTCTTGTGAGAGTGATGTGTTATTCAGTCAGTTACACAGGCATACGCGGAAAAAGGAAACCCGATTGCTCCTTTCAGGGGTCGAACCTAAGACCTTTCTATTACTAGTACGGATATGTTCTACCATTGTGCTACAGGAGACTCGTGGGGGATAAGCCCAATTAATCAAAACAAAGAGCTAAAATCCTCTTATATAAAAAGATTGTACCCCAGGTCGTGAACTGATATGTTTCGTTTCGTCAGTTCTTTTTCATCTTGACGAAGGATTGTCTGTATACGGGAGAAAAGAAAGATGAAATGTTACCGTCTAGCAAAAAAAATGTCACTATTCGATGTTGGAAAACCAGAGAGCAAATAACTGATCAATCGTTCATCATAACACATGCAAAAGATTCAATTAACAATTAAGTCACAACTCAAAACAAATGCATACAACTGGTACAAACCAAAAGAAAACGCTTTTGCTCAAGTTCATTGGTTTTGGTTTTAATACAAGTTTTAATACAATCATGGTTGAGGAAGAGGCGTGAGTATTTTAGCCATTCGCATAGCTTCATAGATCCTTTTTATAAAACCACTCTAGGAATATTTGAGATCTAACTGCACCGTGGCCTATGGACAGCTCCCGACACTCGGACAACCGGCCGACGGAACACAGGCTAATGCCTGCAATTTCGGCTTTAACCTAAACATATCTTTGTCTTTTGTCTCGCCTGAAATGTGGAGCGGTCTGTAATCGAGTGTCGAAAATAATTCGCTTTTGCTTTGGTTTTGCTTTACTACGCTCTGTGATTGGTCAGCAAAGCTCGCGCAACTTTCCCAACCAATAAGAACCAAAACTTACTCGTAACTTACCCAAAAGCGTCTACCCGGCTTGAGCGCCCGTTACATGTATTTACTTCGAATTCTGATTGGTTCATTGCACGGTTTGCGTCTGTCGTGAATACTCAGAATAATTACTTTGATTCTGGTTTTACGGTGACTCAACTAGAAGCCTCTGTAAACCGTTTCGTTCACCATATTTGCTAAGAAAAAAAAAAGGCCGGAGAAATTCACCAGTGGCTATATCCAGATAAATGAACGTGAATTCGTTTACCATTTTTATTTACCTGGTATGATAAGGAAGGGAACTTTGATGTTGATATCGTGAGTTTATAGACATCCTCACTGCAAAGCAAGGTAAGAAATGACTAACCCAGCACTGTAAGTATTACATATAAAGTCAATTGCATCTTAAGAGCCGTTTTCAACATTTGCCCAACATTCGTTCAACAAAAGTTGAACGGATGTTGGGCAAATGTTGGATAAAAGGAGTGTTCAAACGGTTTCAACGCCATTCAACATTTTCAAGAACAAAGGAAATGTTGAAACGATGTAGAATGAAAGTTTAAAACCAGTTCAAATTTGATTCAACACACTTTCAGCAAGCTTTCGACATATTTTTACGCTTTCGACAATGTTGAACGACCTGTTTAAACGCCCCCGACATTTGTTTCAACAACTGTGTTGAACGCATGTTGAAGCAAATTTTGAAACCGTTTCTGTGAACTAGCACAGTAACTGTTAAGTAGGGTGTCTCCTAATACAGAGGTAATTTTCCGTTCTTTATGACTATGAGGTGAAAGCAGAAGTTAGCAAGAGCTATTGGAATCAAAACAGAAAATTGTGGGGAACCATGCATTTTTCAGAGATAATTAGGCAACAATGATTCTAAAAAGCGTTAAAATACATTACAATGTACGCTAGTTTTTTCCAAATTTGAAGCTTTTAAAGTATCTCTGAAAACGCGTAGTTACCCCTAAGTTTCATTTTGGATCAGTCAACAGTAGCTCTTACTAAGATCTTCTTTTTCAACGTAGTCATAAACAATTCAAAGAATTTCTCGAGCCATCCCGAGATGTACAGAACGCATGCGCAGTAGCAAAAGATAGCGCTGTCCATTATTATTGCTTTTCGTAGATGCAATTTGTTTTTCTTTATTTTTTTGGTTGTTCAAAGTAACATCAAAAATTTGTTTCCTTGCCCTCTACACTCACTTGCATGGTGAGGGGCACTGCCGGCTGCATCCTAAGTTGGACTTCCGGTACTTTTTCATCACACCCTTCAGGCATTTTGCTGAAACGCAATAAATACAATAACCAGAGGATTTGCCAATAAAAAAATGCATTCTCCGGAGTTTAATTTAATTCTATTATGCACGACATACCAACGGTTGGATTGGAAGTATCACAGACACTTTCGTTCTTGCTGGCGTCCTTGGGGAATCGGTATTCGCGGCAACCACACTTTTCTTTCTGTTTGTCAGAAAGACAACTCTCTCTACAGGCCTAAAATAATAACAATAAATTTAGTAGTGGCTGAAGTTCATATCATCAGTTCCTAGTCCTGTCGCATATATACATGAGGGCCCATCTTGAGTGTAAGGCTCAACAAGCACTATTGTCTAAAAGAAGTCTTTATGTCGGATTCAAAATGAATTTCGTTGGATCCTAGAGTTTATAACGAACTCAGAGGGCTGTAACAAAAGGAAAATAAACGACTGACTGGCGTCCTTAACTAGCGTTATAAGGTTCTCACTTTTTGGTTACCCAGAGGTTGAAATTATTTCGATGGCAAACGTGGACGTACAGGGTAAAACCTCGGCAAACGTTCGGTTCAAGGCCACTCCGCATTAATTAAGATAACGAAAGAAAAAAAACCTGATAGATAACCAAGAGTTGTAAATTAACACGTTTTGTGTATAATTTTGCCTCAGGCATAATATCAGACATTGTGAGCTTGATGTATTGTGCTGAGCTGCTACTTACAGTAATGGAGTAAGTTGCGTTGTGCTTAAGGAGAAAAAGATTTTTGTGTTTACGGCGTTCCTCTTCCATGCAGCTTCCATCTTTAAAGGGATCAACTCGCTTAATTTTCACCTGAAAAAGAGGTTCAACTAGTTACACTGCAAAAACAATGACTACAGTGACTACGGTGATTACATGCACAGTCACTCCCCCTTTTAGAAGATTTTGAAGTTGAACTCTTAACTGTAGTTTTGCATTTATCTTTAATTTCTTTTTAAATCCACTGTATTTTTATTCTTGAAATGGATCTTAATAAATTAAAACCGGCCATTACTAGATGTACAATCCAGTTGATCTCCGTTTGAGAGACAACCCAAGATGCTTACGAACTAAAGGTCTCTATATGACGATTTAACTCACATATAGGGAAATTGGTACCAGCTAAAGATAATACTAGCTTAGGAGAGGTTTTCTGTAAATAAATTACCAAAGTTGACAGGAATACAATGTGGAAATATTTTGCAATACAAAATTATAAACTTCAACAAATTGTTCTCAAGAATTTCAATAACCTTTCTTATGCCAACAGAGGTTGCTGAACCAGGCCCCACGCTGAACCCTTTTTCGTAAGGGAATGGAACTTTTCCTGGGTTTTCAATTTGTACTCGTATCCCAGCGTCCTTTGTCAAGTCACTGGCGTATTCGTTTTGTTCCACGTTTATCTCCAGTAGCAAACCTAAACAAAAAGAAATAATTATATCATTAGCCATCCTCACTACATAATTATTTCAGTTGATGTTAAAAGGAACCTCCACTCTGACAACAAGTTGACGATCAAGTGTTGGGAAAAATGTCTTAATTCTAAATTTTATTTTGAAGAGTGGAAATAATATTCAACTGTGCTAAAAATTGGATATGATCATTGTCTATTTTCGCTTTTAAATTTCTCGCGCCCCGCCATTTTGGATTTTATGACGTCATACGGTTGCCGCGATTGTTAGTAAGCTGAAGTTATTTTATGTGGAACAGGGAGACAAAAGCAGGGAAGGCTGAAACAAATAAAATCATCACACTGTCAAAGTCTCTAAAAAATGAAAAATGGCAAATGGCAAGCAAATAAATAAATAAAAAAATAAATTATTGGAAAAAAAGGAAAATCGCCTAAAGTTAGTAAGGAAGAAGCAGGAATTAGAATGAATTATCACTCGACGAGGAACTCTATCGCAGTCGATAGCCGGAAAGCTACGTCGTGAACTCTCATGAAATCCTTCAACAATTCCAGCAGGAAGTGTTAACATCCCTTTGCCATGTTAGCTCTGACACAAGGATCTCTGTATATTGGTGTGTTATTATCTCATATTTGCTCGTCTTTATCAGTCATGCAGGGAAACGACAAGTTCTCTTACCATAAGAAGGCCCCGGGCCCCCAGCCGTCAGTCTCCGAACTTTGTTAAAAGAATAGCAGTTCCCATATCTGTAGTGCCAAAACGAATCCCAAAGGCCGGACTTCCTAGATAAAGAAAAAATATAAATATCAGTCCCCAAAAAAATCCCTTCCAGCTCCGCTATATTGTAATGAGCACATGTGCTGCAAAAATTGACCATACGTTGGTTTTACGGTAAGCAGAATTCGGCGTTGTATGATAAGGAATACTCTTTATCGAATATTTCAGACAGTCGATGACAATTTTTGAATTACCCCAGATACTCGCGGCACCCAGTGAAACTGATGGAAAATAAACGAACAAGCTGTTCTTTCTCTTCTAATTCCTTAATTCAACTTTTATTTTCTACCCTCAGAAAAGTCTCTGTAGGGTAGTTGAGAACACATATGTTCTCTTGAAATCTAAGTTTTAACTTGGTTCTGCCACAATAACTTTTAGGTTGGCATTATATGTAGTTTGCGAACTTCTTACTGATAAAGTTGTTGCTGTTTTTGTGGTGTATTTTCACTCAACTGCAGTGCAAATAACCAATTTCTATCCAGTTGACAACCGAAGTCTGCCGAAGAGCATTCGAAGCCATCAGACGAATTTCGCCCATTATCAGAGGTTACGTCAATAATGGGCATGGCACGTGCACTCTTTAGATAACCAAATCTTAAACCTCTATGCAGGAATTTATCAATTGTACTTAAATGATTATTAGGAGACGTACAACCCCAAACGGAAAGCCCATGCATTAAAAGAGACAGAAGGAGGGACTAAAACAAGTGATCCAATGTATCAATGGAACAACCTTACTTTCTGCAAGTGCGCAAAATGTCCATCCGCTCATTAGTTTTATTAAACAGTGAGTTAAAATGCTGATCCCAGTTAGTGGGATCAGAGTCAAAAGTAACCCCTAGTAACTTGAGGTAGGACACCTGGGCAGTATTACAAATCACCCGCGCATTTTGACAGGCAGGTTTTTTAAATTTGTTACAGTAACTTTCATGTTTTAAGATCATTCTAGTGTTCTTCTATATGTTTGGAGTGAAATCCTCAAATCCAAGATGGTGGATCCAAAATGGCAGCCGTTTTGAAAACACCTCTTTCTGGATTTCGAAGGAAATATTTTTGGAAGGACTATCCATCCTCCTAGCCCTGATTATTCAAAGAGCGGATAACGCTATCCAGTGAATAAATCGCTATTCAGCGGATAAAATATACTCCAACCAATACATTTTATCCCCATGATAGCGACTTAACCTCTGGATAAAGTTATCCGCTCTTTAAACAACTGCAGCCAGCAGAAGTCATTGTCATAGCTCTTATATTCTCTTGGAGTTATAAAGGGGAAGCGAAATCCCCCTTCCCTCTGGCCTACTGATAAGGTTAAATGCCATAAAGAGGTTCTGTACTCACAAGCATGATTTGCCTCGGTAGGTGCATTCTCGAAACATGTCGTTGAACTGATGTCCCAGTGTGGATAGTTTATCTTCAGGCATGGTTGCTAAGGCAACACTAATTCGCTCTTGCCTGGCAACATATTCAACCAATTCTGTGAATTGTGCAAAGAATATGATAACAGCCTCTTAAAAATGGATCATTGTTCGTGGCAACTATTTCACACTAGCCCATCACTGTTTCTTTTTTGTTTAAACAATCAAATAATTCGAATTCACCAGAGCAGTGAAACCCCACCGTCATACCTTCTTCCTTTGAGGGTCATTTTAATTCAACGCATTTTCCAATTAATAGGTACCAAAATTCAAGTCCTACGTATGGTTGTATTAACGGGGTTTCCATCATCTGAGGACTCGGCATTAACCATCTGGGGCAAAACGTTACAAGTCGAAGGTTTCGTTTCGCCGACATTTGCGTGGTTTGTGTCGTTCCGCCCTAGTTAAATGCCTCTAGTTCTCATAGGATCCGGGGTTCCAACTTATAACCCATTTTGGAACAAATGTCAAGGAACCGCACCGCTGCACGATACAGAAAACTAGGTAATCGCTCTTCTCCTCCCCTTCCCCCCTAACCCCCTCCCCCCCTCCCCCCTCCCCCCCTTCCCCCCTTCCTCTTCCTCGTCTGGTGCAATCAGTACATGACCCGAATTTCTACTCACCCTCCTCCTCTTCCTTCTCCTTCTCCTTTTTCTTGTCTTTCTCCTTTTTCTTTTCTTCCTTCTTTTTCTCTTTTTTGTCCTTTTTCTTCTCCTCCTTGTTCTTCTGCTTATTTTTCTTTTTCGGTGTTGTTGTTGGCATTACTGTTGTGAGGTTCGTTTCTCTTATTTGCCTGCTTTCTCGCTTCACTCTACTTCCTCTGTCGTCGCTATCATCGCCTAAAGAATGTTAGTTGAAAAGAGACAGGTTAAGACAATGAAAACAAAAACAAAAAACAAGAAGTAAAATAATAATAAACAAATGAAGTTGTTTTTCGGGTTAAAAAACTCGAAATACCAAACTCCCTATTAAAATTTAGTCTGTAAAAAGCTATGAATTACACATTTAAGATGCAACGCCGAAGGGTTTTTCGTTTAAATTTGAGGGATTTAACTGAGTTAGAGAAAGTGCGTAATCGCGATTTTATTTTTCCATAGAATTTGCAAATTTTTCCCAGTAGCGTGCAAACTTTGATATGGTTTAACAGACAAATGTATGGACAAATAAAAACTTGATCACAAGCTATCCAGCCCAGCTGTATCCTTCAAATTTCAACAGGAAAATCTTCGGCTATTTAGCTGACAATAACCAGTATGAATAAAGAAAGCAAGGCGGAGATTTGAGATCATTGTAGAAACCAAGTTTTTGTTTATTACAAGATAGTTGGAAATTTACAATATTTCGGCTCTATTGCAATAACCCAAAACTTGGTTTCTACAATGATATCAATTCCCGGCCTTGCTTTCTTCATTTTCTATTCGAAACTGCCAGATGGCTCTGAATTTTATAACCAGCATGGTTACGGAAAATCGTTTGACATAAAAGTTCTCTTCACTATTAACATTTCTCATACACTGTGACAAGAACTTTCCGTTCGTGTCTAGTCTGACTCAATTTGCCCATTTTCAAGACGGCTGATTTCAGACCATGAAAACTTCGAGAAAAGGTGTATTCGAAAGTTTATAAGAAGCCAGTGGCTATTAATATTTACCAACCTTTACTTGAGCCATTAAGCAGACTTCTCAAATATTTGTGTGATATCAGAGAGTCGTTTGCATAAATTTTGCTCCGACGGATGGCGTTGAGATTGCAGATTGTAACAACTGGAAAATCTATGTCCTGGTGCACAAATAAAAAACAACATTAATATTGTCGGAAAAAGGAAGTATTGTCTCAGCTGAACTGAACGGATACGAGTTGATAAAATTAACTACTGGAGGACGGTGGATCGTAATACAAAGATATTTTTGCACCGTTCAAGACCGTGCAGGGATAGGAGATCCTCGCAAGGGCGATTTTCAAATACAAAAGGAAAATTGGGGGTATCCACGCATTTGTCAGAGATATTAAGCAAAAATGTCGCTAAAAAGCTTACCTATCTCTGGAAAATGCAAAAATAAATAATAACGAATTAACCCTTAAACCCCTAATATCAAAGAACAAATTCTCCTTTCTTGTCCCCATACTTTTCTTATAAAAGTACTGGGGAGACGTTATTAAAATATCAAGAAAGTCCACCATGTGCGATCATATCCTTAATTCTCAAGACCTCAAGGCTTGAATGAACATTGATATTAAAATTGATGCTGATTACTGTTAGAGCTTAAAGGGTTAACAGCGCAACAATTTGAATCTGGGCTTGCGAAGTGACAAGTTGAAAGAACAAAACAAAACGGTATACTCTGTTATTAATAAATGAGGAGGAATCAGTTCCACTGTTATCGTTGTTGTTGTTGTTGTACTTTTACAGACGAGTTTTTATATAGCCCCATACTTTTTTTTCCCAAAGGGTCCTTTTGGTCTGATAATATCATGAACATTAACACCACACCGTCGAACTTACCCTGACGTATTTCATGGAGATGTAGGTTTCCACGGGTCTGCTAACATATCGCTGAGCCAAAGATATAACTTGACTGGCGAACATTGAAAACGCTCCAAGACATGCCATCACCCAGAACACCTTGCGAACATAACTCTTGCTTTCCACCAGTCGCCCCAGTCCGTGAGCGGTCGTGTAGCCACAAAAATCTTTCAACTTTTCGGTCGTTTGTGAGGTACTGGTCTTCTCCTCGTTCTCCACAAAGTTGCTGTGTTTCATGCTTGCTTTTTCTTTATTGGAAGGTTTATTAATTATCTGAACTGAACTGGTGAAAGTGAAGAGGCAAATGAATACACCATAGTAATGCCAGACCTCTTTTAAGCTCAGTCTCCCTCTTCGCTATTTACCCCCCTCACCAATAAAGCCCCTAGATGTGTCATTCTCGGTAAAGTCTCCTTGGCATCAAAGTTCTCAATTTTTAAAGTGTGCTGTTTATCATGCCCTCATCCGACGTCCCAAGATAGACTTAGATACCGATACCGTACGGGCCCACTTTCATTAAGTAATGTTATTATATGGCATCCTGTTTGTAAATACACAGTAAATACCTCCCCAGAGATCATTATTTGAGAGGGTAAATCCCCATACGCGCACCTCTTCCAATGATATACATATATATTTTTAATTTAATTATTTGTACAGAGACATCTTGCATTGCTATTTAAAGCACAATCACTGATTGGCTAGTGTTAATGACGTAACCCTCACTTTTAGTTCAAATATTTACTGAAACCCCTTTCAAATTACCCACCGCCTATAGCAAGCTCCCAACAGGTTTTCGTGAGGTTTGGAAGCAAATAAAGTGACGTTTCTAAAGCTGTTACGGTTCGTAACGATTAAAAAAGAGAACCAACCCATATTGTCACAATTGTAAAATTTACCACTAAATTTGGCGTTTACGTTGTTTGTCTCGATATCGGCGTTCTAAAATATTTATAATATTACCAGTTATTATACCTAATGCCGTGTTTAGTTTATGATCATTTTATATCTGTTTTGCAAAATCCTCCTACGGTGAATTATTAGAAAAAGGAACTGGTATGGTTTCAGTTGACAATCTTAGCGTCATTAAACGCTCTAAAGGGGACAATAAACTGGAATGGGCCAGATCAAAGGAAAGATAGCCTTTTTTACTTCAATTGACCAAAAATGGCAGGTGTTTGTTTCTTTGTCTGTTAGTTTTACATTTTGACTGTACACAAATCATAAATTCTCTTTTGAGTTCGACAATGGATTCCCGAGGAAATAGAAAGATCTTTTCTATTCTTACGGCTTCAATATTTCATTCAATTTTCCTTCGAAATCTTTCTTATTTTCAAACACGTTTTGTGGTAGATGTGTTGATGGTATATTGTTTAAATGGCCGGTCGCCTTTGTATCGTCCAATCACGACGCGACCACTGTTTTCTGCCAACCATTTTAATTTTGCGGTCTATAGGTCACTTTTTACATGCAAAGTGATAATTTTCTAACCATTTGGTTTGATTGTAATAACACTGATGAACTCAGTCGAGGATGAACTCCCTTAGAGCGACATTGAAACCTGCTATCCTGTAAATGCTAAATAGAAAGGGCATTCTGTAATGCTAATAACGTTATTATGAAGTACCCCGGTTTAATTACGTCGATTTTGAGAGGAGAAAAATGTCTTCCTTTTGTTGTGATTTGTCGTTACAAATAATGACAGCAATCAGTGCCATCTGCCACGAAGAACTTTTTAACTTTTTAACTGAACGATTGCTTTTTTCGTCTGTAATTAAATGCTATAGTAGTGTACTCAATATTTTATTTAATACTGAAAATGATATTAAAAATAGTATTTGACATATTTCATAGATTAATTTGGACGATGATTTTCATTTGTTTGTTCGAGAGATAACCCGGGCACAAAACAACAAAATCCGCTGAATTATCGAAAAAAAAACCGTTATTAATTGTAGCAAAGAGTTTTTGTCAACATATACAAACCATCGAAAGAGAAGCAGTTATATTACAATACTAGACGAATTTCCATATATTGCACTTATTTTTTCAATGTAAGGCGGTTTAATCAAAGTAAGATAAACATCAGGTTTTTTTTTATTAGAACATATCTTTCTTGTTTTGAAAAGCCAGAAAAACTATGATCTCTACGCATTTTTAAAACAGCAAAACTCGATGGTGATTTTCTGTGTATACAGTTGCTGCAGGTATAATGTATTGATGAAAAAAAGACTAGATTAGAAACAAACGTCGATATTTAGTTTATTGCCGAGCATTTTAACTCCATGAAATTAAAAGTTCATTGTGTTTTGCAATAGAATAACCGTTTTCACGCTTGAAGTCGCATAACATAAAAATTTGATAGAAGTCAATTCTTCAGTTCCCATATATTCTTCAAATCTAGCTGTTGATTGTTGTGATGTTAGCAAGAAACAGCATCTTTATGTGATGTTCCACGGGAAAAAAAAAACACAAATATGAATTATGCCTTAACGAAAACGAACTACGCCAAAATAATTCTTAAATTGAATCTGCCGCGTCTAGATTTTATATCATAGTCAATTGTTACCGATCCACGGTTCCATTTCACGTTGTTTTCTTTTAATGGTAACAAATCGCTACCATAACACCTTTATTTCACTAAAGACCACTAAAGCAAGAAGTAGCAGGCAATCGTGGACGAAAATCTGCTGGTATATGTTGGATCGATATAGGTCTGATCGGCTAAAATATAATAAAGAAAAAGAAGCAATAAACTAAATATGGTAAACTATGAAATCAATTAACTCTACGTTTTGTCGGTTTCTTTTTACCCTTGAAGAAAAAAAAACAGGATTCTCGTATTCTCCACCTCAGAGTTCAGTTTGGCATTGCAACGATCGAGATACCGATTTACTTGTCGGTTTCACTAAAGTCGTTTCTCTTGCATCTGCTTGGTAACTAAAAACAATTTAGCACATTGCAACAGTTTACTTTTAGCTACACGGCCTTGCACTAAACAATTCCCTTCTCCTCAGTAGAGCCTTAAACCTTCTTGGTCGATCTACTCGACACTGTAAATATCTGATGTTGAAAAAAATACTGACTTACCCGTTATTCATTTCAGCTGTTTAGATATCAGGTTTATTTTTCAGTAGATGCCACCCTGCACAGCTTTACTCCACCAGCCTTTCTTACACTGTAAAATGGTTTTGTGTCCTGGCAGCTGCTGTTGCTTCAACAGAAATTTCAATTTACATGCATAACCACTAAAAATACGCCATTGTTGGAAACAATATTCAATTTGCGCGCAACTGTTTTACTCCAATCATAAACCTTAGGCGATGATTACCAGTATACCCGGGGGAGGGGGGAGAGAGGGTACTCAACAATTTCCAGCATACCCGGGGGAGGGGGAGAGAGGGTACTTGATAAAGTTTTATATGTGATAGGCTCCGCGGCCTGGAGATTTCATCCATGACCCTTTCACACACAAAATCATTTACCTAGCTGTTACGACCGTCACATATACACAAAACTAAAAAAACTAAGACAAACCTTTGAGACTGAGACAGATAACCCCGGTGTTGTAAGTACAGCAGAACTATTAACAATAATCTTGGGCAATTTCTGTTCAGTTTTGTTGCCCTTTCAGAATACTTGGATTTAATTGCTACCCTCTCAATTCACAGTCTATTTCTGTGATTAAAATTTCAATACCCTTTCGCACTGAAAAAGCCACTCCTGGGCGGGATACATTAACTCGATGAAAATCGATTTTATTGCTACATGTTCTATTTTGAATCGCCAATAATTAAGGCGACGATTAGTTCAGGGATTACGGTTAAGAATGTTCAATTACAGAACTGGGTTATTACAAAATCTCTGAAAAATATAACGTATAATTTATGATTTCAAATATACATCATAAGAAAATCTTGTTGAAAAAACCTCAGCCATACCAATCTGAATCATAAATAGCAGATGATTCATATAAATAACAGAAGAATAAGACCAGGTGACGTGCTTCTATGAATAAAGATAACACGTCAATCAATTCCAATAAAATATTCTTCTAATTTTGAACTGATAATTACTTCACGTTTACTTTATACGTGATACAAAAATATGATAGCATTAGCATACAAGCTTTCTCCTTAACCTGACACTATAATACCAACATGTTGTGATCTGTTTTGTCTTTTACCTTTTTTTTCTTTTCGTGTTCAAGAACGATATGTCTTCACGAGGAAAACATGACAACTAATAAGAATAGCTCTTACTGAATTGTCCTGCTGCTTTGCGACTCAAAAATTCTGTTTGGGCACCAGGCATTCTACATGCAAATTCATTTGTTGTCTGTCAATAAGGTCTCCCATGGAAAGGTCAGAAAAATAAAATGAAAAAGCATAATTCAACCAATCATTAAGAAGCTAAAGAATATGAATTGGTGAGGGCGTCTAGCTATATAGCTTGGAGCAGGCGTTTACTTTAGTTAATACGGTTGGTATTTGAATAACTTAAAAAGGTCCCTTTACCAATTCAAAGTTTTAAGACGATCATCACGACAGTGGACCTTTCTTTTATTTTTCCGCACCTACTTTGTGGAACAAAGTTCCCTGATGACGTAAGGAATTGTTAGTACTGTTAGTATTTGGCTGAGTATAACTATTCTTTTTAAACCTTCTTTTTAAGTTGTAATTTAGCGGAATCTTAAATTAAAGCGTTGTTGGTTAATCACGAGGGAATCGAACTCTTGACTGGGATACCCGGTCACTCAGTTGCGATACTGGGGCAAAATTGCAACAACTTCCAACGCGCTTTCAAAACTCCAACAAATGGGCCATTGAATCCTTCCGTTGTTTTCTCTTACTGGCTAGGGATATCATTATCTGAACCTAGCTGAGATTGAAAAATTTAAACAAGAAAGCGATAAAGGCTTAATAAGCGATCTTATTTATGCCCCAATCTTGCTTCAGAGATTTTTAAACCTTTCTCTCAGCGTGCGTTTGAGCTAATTGAATAGTTTTAGTCAACAGGATAGCGATATTGTGTTGCTGACCTTCTTTTTTACGCTGCTCGAGTCACGTCATACCGAAAGTTATGGTGTTCCATTCGGCAATACTAAAATTGATCTCCTTTCCCATTTCACTCCATTTCGAACTCTATAAAAAAGGCGTAAAACTAGAGATTCTTATGCTCTAATCGCCGTGTATGTTTGGGTTTTGACTCAAGAGTGCCATCGTCCGTTGTCGGCTTCCGTCTAGCGTCCCAAAATGACAGTTTTTAAAATAATTCTTGTGGATTAACAATACGCTACCTGAGTGGAAGAAACGTGAACCTCTTCCAGGTCTAAAGTGCGTGTGTGGTGTGGAAATGCTTGCTTGTAAAACCGCTTGTTGCAGAGAAGTTCACAGCTTATAGCAGCTGGCTTCTCGGTTATTTGTGAGAACGCGGCTACTGTATACCTTACCTCCCCTCCCTCACGATAAAAGTTTGTCAAAACCCAGATTTTGGGTGCCACGTGATCAGCCGTAACCAGGGTCCATTCTCGAGAGAGGAAGAAAGAGAACCCTGGGAACGGGGTTGCACTTGAACCTCTACAAGCTTGCTTCATAACGTCAAACCATACCAGGGACCCAGGCGCAACGAGTTTAACAGCTAAATGGTTTGGGACCGCCCATAAAAATACGTGAATGAGCTCAGAACACCAAAAAAAAAAAACGTTTCTCCATCGTATTTCCCAGTTCCATTTCGCGTGAAATTCATGCTAACTCCGGACCAGAATCTCGATCTGCTGGCTCTTCTTGAGGCTATCCGCTAACACGACTCTCTTTCCACCAAAGTCCATACATCTATATCGGGTAGTGAGCGTGGGCTGCCAGTGTATTACGTAGTATTTGCCATGGCGGAGAGAAAATTTCATTTTTCTTCCCCGTTTTGACCGAGCGACACTTGGAGGTCTGGGGTGTGTAACCATCACGAGGAAGGAAAAAAACGAGCATTTCTTGAACCGGCAGCCGCTTAATAAAAAAGGAAAACGAAGAGGATTCTGGTTATTGTAGTAAAATAACGTCATTGTGGAACCACCTATTTTCGGCACGATTAAGAAAATCCGCTCAAGTCGGGCCGAAACTCTCGAGTAAACCGCCACGATAATCAAAATCAAAGACACTTGCCTTTACGCGAGACAAACTAAACTGAGCGAATTAAGTTCATAATACAGTCAACTCTCTCGTAAGCGACCACCCTTGGTGCACGACAAAGTAGTCGCTTACGGGAGGTGGTCGCTTACGGGAAAGATCAACAAACTAAGCCTAGTACTGGATTGATTAATTAATTACATAAAAATATTACCTTAGCAGCTAAAATTAGGCAAATAAAAACTAATTTATTTGATATTTCTCACATCTATTCATTCTTCTGATGAAACTTTGTATAACATGGTTCATGGTTCATTTTGGAACAAATCACTGTAATAATTCCCTTTTACCTACAGATCTAATTATAGTCATCTTCTCTGTCTGTAAACTGTCGTCATCTGTCAGCAGTTCGGGGAAGCGTCATCAAAATTGAACTTTTGTCACGTCTGAGTAATGATTTTCAAGCGATCATACATGATTATGTTGGTTGGTCGCTTACCGGAAAACGAAAACAAAAGAATATGTGTAATTTCTGGCCTTAAAAGTGGTCGCAGTCCCTTAAGAAATTTGAGAGGTGGCCGCTTACGAGAGAGCTCTTGAAACAGTATTTAACTGAGAAACAAAACGGTTGTTTACGAGGTGGTCGCTTACGGGAGGTGGTCGCTTACGAGAAGTGGTCGCTATGAGAGAGTTGACTGTAAGTTCAATGTTTGACTCAGTTCGTCCGACTCACTTTGTATAGACCAATCCGTCTGATTGACTGTGGGACTGTCGATCTTTTATGAATCGAAGTTAATGAATAAATTAAAAATTTGTATGATAATGTAGATTTCCGATGAATTACGTTCGACGTTGACCCAGCGGTCGAGCTTTACCGATTTGAATCGAGCCAAATTGTGATTTTGTTGGTCTCGTGTGAAGTTGGACATTTGTATGAGTTCCCGGAACACGAGAACGATCGGTCCAAGTTAACTTGGGCGAAGTCTGAGCCAAACTGAATAACGACTACCTATGCAAGGTGAAACGTAATAAAACAAAATTGTTCCCAAAAAATCTAACAGAATAACTGATTAGGTGTATAACTACAAATACATGTGTGAAAGAATGCCGTAATAAGCAGGAACAAAAAAATCGGTAGCTTGCAAAATAACTTTGCAAAAATGAGAACGCACATATGTACAAACCACGACAACAGACCAGCGCAAACAGGTATTTAAATACAAATACAGCCACGTTCTCAAAAAAAAAAACCAAACAAACAAATCGCAGTCTGGATCACAATGGTTTTAGATTTTCAGACGGCAGCAGTGAAGACTCTGAGTACAGTATTTTGAAGGTTATGCTTGGCAGGCGGGAATGGTGATTTCGATCGCTATAAAAGCGACCAATCAAAACTGTTGATAACATTTATTTTAATGCACTTGTGCCATAATCTTGGAATAAAATTATAATTCACAGCCTGGCTAATTTTAAAAATTTCTGAAAAGTAGTTCAGTCAGTCTTATATTCATTAAAACATATCATGTATAATTAATAACACGAAAGCACTAATCGTCGAAGGGCTCTCAAGCTTGCTGCTATTTCAGAAAAGAAGACATACTCTCTGACAGGAATTAAGCACAAATCAGGAGTACAGGTAGATACTAACCTTTGAGCTACAGTTTTGGTTCTGATATACACCAGAATTTCTACCAAGAAATAATTTAAATATTTAAAAACTGCCACCACAGGAATATTTTAACTCGCGTACTATGCATTACTTTTATATGACTGTCTCTCCTGCATAAAATGTCAACTGTAGTTCCGAGTACTGCTCGCGAAGAAAGCGTTTAGTCGACAAGAACTAAACTAGGGATAGAAATTTAGACTTTGCATCTTGCCGATCATAGAAAGTACGCCGTCCTGTTTTAGTTGATTGCAAACAACATTACAATCGTGTAAAACCTAGTGTTCGGTCATGCCATTATGTTGAAACACAGCTGCTTACACAAGCTACAGTTATTTTCTGGCGAGCATAAAAATTGTCTAATATTAAAATGCTCTTACTAAATAAGTATTCCTTAAGTCTTTCCAAATTATTCTTCGGCAGATATGTATGGACAGGAAAATTACATTTCAGCGCCATGTTAGCAGAGCTCCGGCTAAGTGCATCCGAGAAATCGACTTTTTATGATGATCAATTGTACTGAAAACAAAAACATATAGCCTCTATCATCAAAAAGGAATAAAGAAAGAATCTTTCACCTCCAAGCTACAGCGCACAAAATTAGCAAATATAACCGAATTTATACCAAATTAAATGCATTTTGTAAATTCTGAAAACCAAACACAATATGCATAGGAAGTCCTATGCCGGCCCACAGTTTTCGTCGTGGGTTGATGTTGGAAGCAATTAACACTTTGCTGGCGAACCAGGGAATTTTCTTTCCGAGCGGCTTGAAAAGACACGCAGACACTAAAAACTGAACCCAAAGTTAACTCAACGAACACATATCATAACATACAAAAATCACATGCACCCGAAGAGACAGTGAATCGAGCAGAAATCGAACAAGGGAAGAAGAGTGGACTGGCCTGCATTGTAAATTCAAGAAGACTGTTTTAGCCCCTCAACTGGGGGAGATTTGGTGAGTAAAGAACAGTGTTATTTAAATGACTTTGAATAGGAAAGTACTTCTCGAAAGAGCTTTTACTTCAATGGTCAAAGTTAGACTTGTAATATATTACACCACTCAACTAATGATATTTTTCTTTTCTGGCAAGGCATTATGTTATTTTTGTTTGAAAACTGAAATGCAATGAAACCCTTGGCATAAGTAAATAACTAATGGTGTTTCTGCCGTCTCCAGCCATTAACAACACAAATGCTATACAAATTACGTTACCGCACATGAAAGCCGGCCCAGTTGGCCTGATTCGCTTACATCGTTAAAATTCTAATATCTCAATTATGGGACCTGTCAAGCTGTCCTTTTTTCATATTTTTCATATAAGCAACACTTATTTATGCAGAACTTCAACAAAGTGCTTTCTTAACCAGTTTAGTGGCTAAAAGCCCGTTTTTCATAATCTGCAATAAATGATAACTTTCCGGGCGCAATACTCAATATTTTGTCAAATCAGTTTCTTTTTTTTTTTTTTTTTTCTTTTCGATTGCTACCAATTTTTAGTACAAACTTGCCAAATGTTACACAAAATGACAGACTTGAAAATTTAACTTTCTGAAACAATGAAGGGACATTGTGCAAGCAAAATAATTTTATGCAGCCCATTTCTCAAAGGTCCCGATAGCTTACCGTATCCGAAAACTTTTTTGCGTGCACAATATTCCTAAATAAATTCAATCATGTTTGGTTTTCAAAGGTAAATTTTAAATTCTTTGTCATGTAAAACAATGGTAAGTTTTTACTAAAAATTGGCACCAACTGATAAAAACGATTTTGAAAAAAACTTATCAGGTCCGAAAAGTTATCAGGACTTTTGAGAAACGTCTCCCAGCCTAGAATGGGCATTTTTATCGGATCATCAAAATTAATTTTTTTTTTTTTTTAACATTGTGCATTTAGGAAGGATTGTGTCTCTGCTTGACTTAGAATTGGACTGAGACACAGATGCGTGTCTAGACAGAGCAATCCTTTTGTCGAGTGGTAAATAGTATACAGGAGTCAGGTCTTATTATGATGTCTCGGAGGCACCCAATGTTTCGTTTGGGTGAACATCTGTTCGGAATTCGAAAGACATTACCCACCTCAGAAATTCGGATTGAATTGTGAGGGAAAACTAGCTAGCGTTCTCTTTTTGTCTTTTCGAAAACGAAAAGAATTAGTTTTTAAGTGTTACGGAATTTTGAGCTGACAGTTTACAGAAGAAAAGTTTTTCTTCTTTTTACTTCGTTTTCTGAGGCGATTTATTCCCTCCGAACAGATCCACAGAAATGAACCGTTGGATGAGGCTCCTGACATTTCATTCGCGACACAGCAGGAGCACCTAACGAGGACATTTTAGCAAAAATAAAAAAACGTCGTCTCCTTTTCTTCCAGATCGTTTTGTATCCTTTTAAAGACAAATTTACGTGAACTAATACAGATTTATCTGTTTGGATGCTTTAGCTGAAACTGTTTAAATAACAGAAAGTTTTAGGATTTCAACGGCTGATTTTTTATTCTCCTAATTTTACCAGCTGTTGTTGATTTTACGAAAATGCTAAGTATCTGACCTTTATTCGCGTAAATGTTTTCTTCGAAATTTTGAGCTTAAATTTTACCGAAGAAAACTTAAGATTTTTTTACGACTACCTCTGAGTATTAGAGGTAATTAAAGCTGTAATTCTGAGGCCACCAAGACGAACCGTGGGGTCCCCAGACCCGAGTACTAAGAAAGTCACGCATCAGAAAAAAACCGCAAGGAGTCAGTGTACAAGTTTGTCACATACGGACTTACCTTTAACAAGTTAATAACTCCCACATGTTGTGCAATAGTATGACTTGCTTTTTCCTTTCTTTTCTCTCTTTTTTTTTTTTTTTTTTTCATTGAAAACCGGACAGACTTCGTTGTAAACTAATATGTCGTATAGTTGACAGTTAGAAAGGAAACTCGTATTCACAATCAGCACTTGATTAAAACTGAAATTTGTTTCGATCCCAAAATCTAAACATTCTTTTATTCTGGAAACCGACACTGAGCTCCCCCAGTGTGCTTTATTTTATAATTCATGATATTCAAGTAGAACTAACACAAATACAGTCGCAAAGCCCCATGAGTACTCATTTCCAGACGAAATACAGCGCCCTGCGTGAATACCCATAACCTTCAAGCTTGCACTACTGACTGTTATGCATTTTCAGAACTGAAACCTAAGGTTATACCCATTTTAGGCCAAAAAGGTTACACTAATTGGGTCTGCATATGTCTATATAGCTTATATAGTGGTGTATCCCCAGGGGGTATGCGGAGGGGGGCAAAACAATAGAACCGAGCTGTAGATCAATTTGACTTTACCTGACACATAATAATAATAGTTACCACAACTGCGCCAAAAATTGAAATTAAAGAAAACTACTTAATTTTGATTTGTCAAATACAAAAACAAACAGCGCTTTCGGAAAGTAATGCCTAAGACTGAGCTTTCAATCAGGATTGGCCAAGGCCGCTTATCGTAGTGTTTCAGTCCACAGGCTAAAGTGTTCGAACTACCTTACATGACAGGTTTGAATGTGCGACTAAAAAAGTTAAATTGCGAAATGTTTTTGCGAAGAAAGATATGTTTTTTATTAATATTTGCTGTTTCTAATTAATTTGCTTGCGTATTATCCATCTTTGAAACAAATGTCAGGATGTCAGACACTACATAATTTATCTCAGCAGGTGAAGATTTTGGTATTAAGGAAACAAGTCCCAGTCGTTTTGTTTAAGTCGTCAATATTCACTGACATAATAAAAGGAATGTACAAAATATTAATCTTTTTTACGAAATGTACAGCTTAATGTACCAGCCACAAGTCATGTTCATTGTCAAAGACAGTTTAAATTACCAACACAGAGATTCCCAGAGTTTCCTTTTCTTTTCTTATTGCAGTGGTTCATATAATTTCCGATTAAAGGAATGATAAGTTATTCTTTTTTTCGAAAAAGGGAAGTTGTTTGTAAATTTAAGATTAGTTTTGTCAATTATTGCTTGCGGCGGTCTTGTAGTCGTTTTACTGCCTGCTCAAAGTTTCTCTTCCACATCACAATTTTAGGATTCTACAAGACCGTGGATATAAGGACCCGTTCGGACGACTGGCCTATCTATTGCAAATCATCATTTCATCAGAAGATTCTTAATTATCCTGGTTCATCAAAATTTATTGGGGTCAAGTATCTTCCGTAATTTTCCTTCAACAAGGCATTCCACTGGGGTTCGATTACCCCTCCTCAGCCCCCCTTCTCCCCCCCCCCCCCTCCCATCCCGACATTTTCCAATCTGAACTTGTCCAATTAATCTTCAGATAAATGTATCCTTACTAAAAAGGAAGGGACAATGAACTTAATTTACCAGGACGTAATAAACTGAGCAATAATTCTTTTCTTCTGAAACCTCGAGTAAGATAAATGAATAATACAGTGGCAGGATTTTTCTTCAGTTGGTACATTTGCGTCACTTTTTCGACACGAACATTGACGAAAATTGCAGAAAACAAAGATGGCAATGTTTCAAAGATCTCTTCGAAATAATTTTGTAACCGCTTTACATGAAAAATACGAGTGATGCATTGGTCTAAAGAAATTATTTTCGAGATACTGAAAACCGCGAGAGATTGTAGTCTACTGTCTACTTTCTAAAAGGTAACATTTGCGCCCCTTATATCTAGAATTCCTGGCTCCACCCCTGAACTGAGTGTTTTCTATTATTCAGCAATGGTAGTAGTCGTGTAATGTTGGAAGTTTGTCGTCCGGTTGAATAGGACGCGTCTTGGTCGGCTTATTACCTAAACCTATGTGTATATAGACTTGCAAATTATGTCACCTGTTCTTAGCACCTTCAATGTGTTACTGGTCAGCGATTGACGTTCAGTTGAACGTCTACCAGGTGAGTTGGCTTGTGTGAGCAAAAGTGGCCTGACAACTTATCAGACAAGGCACTGTCACAAGTGCGATAATATGCATCTTTCGTTTACTTCTTTGACTTCTGAGCTATAAGAATACTCTGGCTCCTTTAAGGTTACCTTAGCAATGAAAAAACGGAAGCTTGCTAAGCAAACGCAGACATAATAGTTGGAAAGAATGTTGGATGAAGCAATGAAAAGGAAAGAAAGAAAAACGCATAAAATAATCTAGTCTGTGGGTTTTTAATTAAGTGCTTTTTGAAACGGGAAGCAAACATTATGCGAAATTAAAACAGCATTTATTTATAAATCCCAATGGAAATAATTTTGTTGAATTTAAAAAGTATTCCTGTAAGGGTTACAATCTGTGAACGCAAGATTTGGGAAACGATTTTTATCAAAATTTAAAACAGGCTTTCACTGGCCAAGGGACAGTAGACGTAAGTCGTATAATGAGGTGTCAGATTACGTTGTAAAAGATGATTCTAAGTTCTGAGTCAGCGTATAGTATTCTTGAGTTAAAGCACTCAAAGACAAACTATTTTTAAGCTACGCTTTGCTCTGATACTGTTAATTACGCTATACAAGGTGGCCTTGACTTATGAGACTACTCCTAACTCAGTGTGACCTACTCAAATGAAAGCTTCACTGAGCAGTTCGTTCCTGTACGTGGTGCTGTTTAATTACCTTTCAACTATGGAGAATTAACTCCACTGGGTTATATTCATGTGACAAAATCTTGGAAATGAACCAGCAATGTTGCTACACCTTCATTTTGAACTCCTATTTTACGTTACATACAACAGAAATCACGCCCTGCCACCCAAATATGTCGCCCCTTTCCCTGTACAATGTCGAAAACCATTCCCGAAAAATTGTACCGGGGGCGGGAGAATGTTAAAGATCGGAAACCATTTTTGAAGAAGATGGAAATAATTCATGGGAACAACAAGGAGGTTTACGATCTGTAGCAACTATTTCTATGGATCATTAAAGGTGAGAACAGCGGGATCTGTTTAAGGTGTTTTCTGTCAGTTAGTGAAGACATTTTGTAGCATTCAACTGCAAATGTTATCACACGCATCCTGAAGAATAGGTGTTTGATTGTAAGCCTTTGCAAAATTGGCCTTTTTCGTTGTTGTCACGAACACTTTATCTCGAGCTTTAGCAGTCAACTAACGTGAAACTGTCACCGATCAGAAATGTACTGAAGAAATTAAGTAAAGCTTCGCTTATAAAATGATTATTATGATTTTTCTTAATTTCAAAAACAGAGGTTTTGGAACGATGACTTGCCTCCATTGAATCTCGCCAGTAACGAAAACACGCCAACAACGTTTTCACAACTGCCAAGATTTAAAGGTATAGATAAATAATGAGGCAAAATCAACAGTTCTGGATAGGTGACAAGACAAAAGCCTAAAAAAAAGGAAGGAAATATGCGGTGCTGTACAAATTTCGCTAAAGTTCAGAGTGAAAAAATTACATGACTCAAAAAGGCGATTTTCAAATCTGTCTATTTGCCAAATTCTAAATCAGTTTGCCACGAAGGGATTTGCATGACAATGAATTGATACAATCGCTATGAAAATGGCAATACAGAATATTAAAAATCTTATTAAGTGCATGCAATAAAACCAAGCACACCAGACGTTGTATTAAATTTTGAAGTAAAATTTCATTATTTTTCAAAGCAGCTTTGTTTAGCGACTTAATTCACGGGCAAGAAGTTTCAATTTATTGAGGATGGAATGTGCTTGCGCCTAGACAAGATCGAAATTTGGACAGTTCGTACCAGAGAGAAAAGGTAGACTGCGTAAGATTTAGGGCCCTTCTTGTCACTTTACTCAAAAGAAGGTTGATTACATTTCTATAACACAGTTTACTTTTCTATCACTAAATCGTTTTTAAGTCCTTTGAAATATTTCGACCAGTTTTCAATAATTTTGACAGAGTAAAAATCTCTTGGCCAGTTATGTAAAACCGTATTTTCAGAGAAATTCCTTGCAACGTAAAGTTATGTATTTAAGCGAAAAACCCCGATCAGCAACGCATCAATGTAAATGTCTGCTTGTGTAAGCAACATGTCCGTACCACATCCTAAGCTAATGTTTCTCACTGACGACGTGATCCTGTCGCAGATGGTGGGCTTAACAACATTGCCAAACGATATCAATAAAACTAAAGAGATTTTCGTTGAAACAACGTTTCAGATTTTATCAGTAAGAGCTGCAAGCAAGCACAGAATCGCCAGCCAAAAACTGAACAAGAAAAATTCAATTTGAAATGTAATTATTATGTGTAACATATGCGCCTTCGTCAACAAAACGCTAATAGTGCGAGAACAAGATTTGAAGCGTTTTTTTTTTTATCTGCGCGACCGCCGAGAGTAAAAAAATATGCAAATGTAAAAAACTTGACTGAATTAAAAATATAGATAAATAAAACGAAATTGCTTTGCCAGTTTCCATTGCAGTTGTCGTAAAACAGACGCGGGGTCTATTGATTTCCTTCAAAAGAAGCTCATCCGAGAAAGACAGAGGAAAATATCTGGTAATAACATAGGCTTTTACATACGTCTCGTCATAATATTCGTTTTTTACGTTTGTAGGAGTGACAAAACCAAAACCAATTGTTCGTATGCCCACAGTTTACTGTATAATTTTTGTACATTATTCATGTAGAGTAAAATTCACTATCATGATTTTCTGAGAGATAGCTTCGTTAAGGTTTAACACATTACGCGTAGGAAGTAGGGAAATCGAAGATTTTTTTTCTAGCAAAACAAACCGAGGCGGACAAATCTTTAAAAATGTTTAGCAAGTGATGACATTTGAATAATGATAGACTCTTAATTCTTTTTCTTTTTTCTGTCTCATTAGCAACGAAAGAACTTTTCATTTATTGGATGTTTCCTTGAGTTTAGTGGAAGCTACTTTGGTTTGGCCAAAAGAGATGGATGGATTTTGCTAATTCAAAGAAAAATTGCTCACGCTGGTCGATGCAGATTGCGAACAAAATATCTACAATCTTTCAAGATTATAAAAGCGTTGTATTTAAACAGCTGCCTGGATCTTTAAAGAGACTTGCGCTCTCAGCCATAAGATTTAATTTGAATATATACATAAAATTCACCAAAGAAACAAATTCATCACACAACTTGGAATACGCTAGGCGGCGGGTGAGAAGCTGAAGCGACGAATCCTTCTCTAACGCGCGGTATACAAAACGCACGAATGGTGATATCATGGCAAACGGAACAATAAATAACGGAAAAAATTGGACCGAAGGTAAAGCTGAACTGCATGTGATTCTCCTTTGCTCTGTTGTGCTTGTCTTGGCCGCAGTTATTGTGGCTGGAAATTCTTTGGTTATTGCTTCGGTTGTGACGAACAGAAGACTACAGACAAAAACCAGCGCGTTCATCACAAGCCTGGCTGTTGGAGATCTTATGATAGGGCTCGTGGTTATACCGCTCATTGTTGTTTCCAACACGGTGGGACCCGCAGTAGAACACGGACTCAACTACTGCCATGTTACCATCTCTGTGACTATCATGCTAATGTTCAACTCAGTCGCCAACTTGGGTGCAGTTACTTTCGATCGCTTTTTGGCAGTGGTCAACCCTCTTCGCTACAAGTCAATCATGACTAAAAGAGTCATCGTTCCGATTATCGCCTCTGTCTGGGTCTTTTCCACGATTTTTGGCTTCGTTCCGTTCATGGGGTGGCGTACTGTAGTTGAACCTGAAGATTCCTCCGGGCTATTTTGTCAAGTGCCACTAAATCTCGCCCGAGGATACATTATAACTGTTTGTATCGTTGGTCTGTTTCCTTCGATCTTCGTTCTTGCGGCCTACGTCAAAATCTTTAAAACTGCATGTTATCACGAGTTAAGGATTGCAGCAGCAATTAACAGTGTTCTTCATAATCAGAGCGATCTTAAACTGAACATGATCAAAGAAACCAAGGCCGCTAAGATGGTGGCTCTCGTTCTGGGTACTTTCATCTTTACGTGGGCACCTCTCTTTGTCATCATGATAGTTGATATCGCGATGAAACAGTCTGTCAACTCATACATTTACGCTGGGGGAGTAATATTTGCAACTCTCAACTCAGCTTTGAATCCTATAATCTATGCCTGTATGAACTCCGAGTTCCGTGACACGTTTAAGGCGTTTTTAACGTGCCACAGTCATGGAAACTCGAACCGCGTTGCTCCTAGTAGCATTCACTAGGAAAAACAGCGGAAAAATACATTCTTCAGTTCACGCTCATTCGACATTTTCGACACGTTCTACCACTTCGAATGACATTCATTTTCATTGTACTTAGGCGGATAATGTTTCCCTGTTTTGTAATGGAAGCTGCCCAACGATATCTGCTTTCAAGGTAATACACTCACACTCAGAAGTCAACAGAGATCTAGTATCAACACCCCCGTATTGAGGGACAAGTAAGAAGCCCAGTTTTTCGTGTGAATGCGCTTTTTGTATATATAACAGAAGTGTAATAATTTCTTCAAGGTAGTTTATAAGCGGTTTTTTCGCGTTTTGACAATAGCTCTGAAGTTTAGCCAGGGTAAAACGAAATTTGGTTGTTAAATAACTGAAATGTGATGCGAATACTACCCATTACAAATTGCAAAATTAAATTCTTACGAGAACTTCTACGGGTAAGGTACATGTATTGACGGTGGGAGAATGTCGCTTATGTAAAGCTCATCATGGCTTGGTCAACTATGAATAAATCAAACATGAAACAACTGATTGCTTCTGAGTTTTAATCAGTTGACTTGGAACATGATGCGACAAAAACATCAGCCAAATAACGGCAGACTCATTCTCTCCGGCTCTATTATACAAACAGCGATCAAAACGAACTGATGTGCTACGACTGGATACGCTGTTACTAATGTTATTGCCAATTTATTAGAAACCACTTCACATTTTTTTTCCTATTTCCAACGTTTATTAGCAAGTTTACTTGCAAGCGGAAATTAAAAAGAGACTTTCAACTTGAAAGATGACATCTCAACAGGATTCAATAATTTTTTCTCTGTTATTTAGTCGCCTAACAATGTTATTTCTGCTCTGCTCAATTAACAATGGTGAAATATGGCGTATGCCAATTAGGGCCTGAAAACTCGGCTACCGATAACACGTTAATACATTCACTCCCCCCACTCATATTAAATAGAATCCAGCTACAATATATTTCGCGAGATTTCGATTTTTATAATTGCACACCACGTTGCTTTCACGATGCAAACTTAAATCCATGAAATACCATCATTTCCAACCATGGTTGTTAATTTTGAATGTCGAATTTTTTCCCTATCTACTGAGAGTCAGTTTTATCTCATTGGTGCGTCGGGTACAACTTCTTCCGAGTAACGGATCGAGGGATTTATTTTCCTATAACCTTCGGCCGTGAGTCGGACTTTCTTGACTTCACTTCACTTCACCTTCTTGACTTGACTTCACAAATTTTCTTTTAGAAGAGCTTTTATTAAAACGAATCTTGCCCAGACGAGCTTGCCCAGACAGACAATGTGGGAAATTTGCAACTTGTCAAAGCTTGTTAAAATATTGCTTTAGCCCTCCTGTCAAGATTTTTTTAATTAGAAGAATCAGATAGATCATCACAACAGAGGAAGGTGTTGATTATAGCTCAACATGACAACACGGATTTCGTTTTGAATTCATTTAAAAGTGAGTTGCGTTTCGTGCTTTTCTGCGTGGAAACGGAACTGAACAATTGCTCTTTTTGTCACATTTTTTTTAATCCTGGAGTATCCTCCGTTCGTAACTAAGGCTAGTATTGACGTGCCATCATACTTTTAACTCTTATTAAAAAAGAGTCAAATGTATAACTTTTTAAACAAAATTTCCAAATTTCGGTGGGTTTTGGGGGAATAAATTAATAGAAGTAGAGGTCTGTAACATGAATGTCCACACATTGGGATTCCAAGAACACAAACAAGAAATACGAAAAATGTCAATCCACGAGGGTCGTGACTTAAAATGGACGGCTACAACAAATGATTTAGACTAATATCGAAATGTTCGCTAATGATCGTTTAATTACTGAAAAAATAGCGTCCAGTGATAGTCGTGATCACATCAGTGGAGACGCGAACACGCTGCGATGATCATTCTAACAGACGGCAAATATAGCTTGTAAAACGTGTGATCGCCGATGATCAGTGTTTTTGAAACCGCACTAACAGCTGAAGATCATTTAGCGATCATGTAAAAAGTGAAAGTGGAGTGAAAAGGGTGTCCCTTCCTTTGCGCGTGTGTTTTCAGTTACCGTTTGTCAGCATCCAGCGGACAAAGATGAAACATCTTTTATAAAATTAAACAGAATTGACCCGAGACAGAATGGCTGAAAAGGAAGTGTTAAATTTTAATAAAATACTCTTAAAATATTGACTTTTTACTTTTTCAATACAGCTTGTCAAGTGTAAACTCATTAAATTTCCTTTTTACGGAGAAAATTATTAAGAAATAAAGAAGGCGCCGGGACAAATGAATCTACACTTCAAGATGAACGTTTGCATACGGTTTGGCCGGGTTTCTATGTCATCGATGATGGTCCATAAAGCAAACAGAGCTCGGCGATCGTGACAATACGCATGAAAACATAGTCGTGACTAGGATAGATACTCAAAAATCAGATTTTTTTCCCTGGACGGTATTTGTATTTACAAGTAGGCCATCGGCAACCCTTGGCTTTGCACAATAGAAAAAATATCTAGTAAGTGTGCATGAATGGGGTCTCATAAGGCCTTTACAATTACAGATGTCCGGAGTCAATCTCACTGCGAAGTGACTGTGTCCATTCCAGTCTCAGAGATTGTTACCTGCATCTATATGGGCAAGGAGTATCTTCTTTTACTACCAGCTACCACAACCAACATGAAAAATAGGCTTTTAATACTTCAGTCTCATCAACATGTTTAACTTTTCTCTAAACCACAATCGTCACAACATAAAAGTAGAAGAAAAAAAGTATTTGTTATGAGGTGTTTGTATAATAGCGCTAACAAAGGTATGGCGCCATCAGTGCACCTGTAGTTTTCAAGGTTTTTTCACAGGCATGACATACATTACAAATACAGTTAACTTGTACGAAAACCCAGACAATGGTAAGCCTTTGGCTGTTTGTTCCTTTTAGAAGTTAATTTAAAATAAAAATCAGGTATCTAGCTTATCTGAAGTCATCCTTTCTTCTTATCCCAGGAAGATTTTGGCGCATGTTTGTTTATTTTGCAGAGCGATTGAATCCAGCAGCTGAAAAGGGCCTCATTAAAAAATTTTACACCTTGAAAAGAGGGGTGCTTAAAAAAAATTAGTGTCCAGTTGGAAAGTTCCATTTCAAGGGAACGTTTCTGAAATCATGGGTGGAATTTTTTAAGTTTTCCATCTTCAGCTACGATTAGTTAAACAAGACTGGTTTCACCCAAAATTTCAAACTGAATGGTTAAATGTATACAGCTATTTCAAATAACGTTGTCGGATTAAAATTAAGCTAAAAGACAAGACCGCAATGTTTTGTGGGATTATTTTTTATGAATAATTTCATCAAAATCATCCCTGCACGTACAGGTCATTGTACTGCTAATTACAACCTATTGCTTTCTCCAGGCATGACTGATTTTGATGAATTTATTCATAAAAATCCCACGTAGACTTTCGGTCTTGTCTTTTAGCTTCATGCTTTGAACCGACAACGTTAGTTCAAATGACTGTATAACCTAAGTACCTAAGGTGCCACCTACTTAATAATGAATAAAAATAGGTAACAAAAAGTTATCATTAGAAAGTGTTATTACTAGAATGGATACTCAAAAACAAGGTTGGACACGTTATGATGTTTACACAACAGAAAACTTGTTTCAAACTTAACAGTAAAAATATATATATTAAAATCAAAACAGTTTACGCCTTGCACTCGGGTCACTTGCTTCATATCTCCTATATCCATTACACTTACGAGGGCTAGCTGACAACAATCGCATAACTTTTAATATATTTTACCGAGTGAGCCACGATAACAAATGACAGTGCTTGATCAGTCGCTTAACCCTAACGCGATTTCAACTGCCTGAAGGAACCTGTATTCTCTTAGTTCTCTGCCTAACAAATGGACTTCTGTTCTCGTCTACGTCATAAGATGTTCAACCTTGTTTTGGTATATCAATTTTCAAAAGTGCTTAGTCTGTGCCACAGAATAAAGAGCTCTACACATTAGGCACTGTTGCAAGCAACCTAGCCTCGCTAAACGTTCTTTCCAACAGTAAATTACTCCTGAAAGTTTATAGCAAAGGTCGAAATTGTGGCAAGTATACGCGCAATAACAATGCACAACAATTAATAATAATTATTAGTTATTACCACCCAATGAAAAACGCAAGCAGGAAAACGCAGGTAAGCAAATTCCGAATGGTTTGAATTTACTTCTAATCGGGCGAGAAAGTGAAACGAGTTTTGCCAACCAATCACAGCGCTCAGCAGAGCAAAACCAAATACGCGAATTTCATTCGACACTTCAGATGAAAACCACTCTAGTAAAGCAAACACAAATTACTATCCACGCTCAGTTGAAAGTCGCGCAATAAATTACAATGGAAAGAACCTCAAATGTACTTCTCATTTATTTTGCTTCAAGGCAGACTCTGGTGATTCTAACATAACTCCATAAACCTAAACTGTGGTTAAGTCATGAATAAGATTATAAAAACCCCAAACTAATGTGAATGAAAACGACCAACACAACATAACGATTTCGGTGTTTCACTTCTTTACAATAGTTGATTTTACTAAAAGTGACGTCGTAAGGAATAAACGATTAAAAATCAAAGAAAACATTATTCTTGACCTTGACAATATCAGTATACAGTACATATTTAGTATACGATGTTGCCCTCACAAATCTGAACATGGAACGCGTAATAACCGAACATGTATCAAAACTATTAGACAACACCGATTACAAAATTAAACGCCAAGACAATTTAAAGACTGCCAACGTCTTTAGCTCCGTTTTTCAAAATTGAAGAAGTCGGGAACTTTCTCTGTGGAAAGAAGCAAAAATGATGTCCCTTTGTTGATAAATTTGGATAATTTTACATCATCTATTACCAGCGAAGGAACAACATGCCATCTTAGAAGGGGCGGTATCTGCGCAGTAAACAGCTAAAGGAAGCGGGTAAACTGGTCTAAACTGGATGAGCAGTTCACCTGTGTTCAACTATTGAACCCTAGCTGTGGTAAATCACTGGCAATGAAAATGGTCTCTATTAACAACATCGATTTTTCATCTTCACTTAGCACTCATAACCCACAGAACGAGTGCAACTTGGGTTGGGAAAACGAGGCACTCAAGACCAAATAATGCAAAAAAGTTAATGGCTTTCAAATCTCTACTGGGCATCTATGCGGTCAATTTATAAACCGTATAGTGACATAACTTACTGAATATTCTCTGACAAACTCCGTTTCCATTGCGTCCATAAACGCTCTGAAAACAGCTTTTAAACTATAGTGGATGCGGTACTTTAGTGGAAAAGCTTACCCTTCGATTTGCGGCAAGCTGAATCATTTCGCTGATGATTTCGATCATTACCCTCTTTCAGTGATTTTAAAATTACAATCTAATAGATACGACATTCATGTAAAGCAATTCCTTTAGAGTTTTTTATTTTTTTTTTGACAATTTAGATAGGATAGGGTAGGATAGGATAGGATAGGATAGGATAGGATAGGATAGGATAGGATAGGATAGGATAGGATAGGATAGGATAGGATAGGATAGGATAGGATAGGATAGGATAGATATTTGTTAATTTTATTCTGTACTTATGAATTTACCGTTCTCAGCTTTAAAAAGAAGCTCTAATCCAATTTAACAAATATGCTGCAATAATCATATGATAACTATGGATTTGGAAAAACATTTCAGAATAAAAAGTAGCGATATTAAAACATGACGTTTCGGCGACGACATGTCACCATTATCAAATGTAAATTATAATAAGATTGGTAACGTTATATAAAGAAAGGAAGGTGTGAAATTACATTAGAATAAAACGAGATGGAGTAAAACGAAAGAATGTGCAAAATTAAATGAACAGTTTTGCTGGTATGGAGTCTTTTTGAGTGTTAAGAGTCGGTCTCTTTTTCCTTATTAAAAGCATCTCGTAAATAAGGCACTCGAATTTCCCGCAGCATTTCTTTAGGATCGTAAACTGCTCGTGAAGATTGTTTGGTCTTTGATCGTGTTGGTCCTTAAGATGTTTGCCGATGACGGAATACTTGTGCTCCTCAATGCGGAAGTGGAGGTGACGGCTTGTGTAGCCTATATAATTCGCATCACACGAATTGCATTTAAACTCATACACAACGCCTTGTTGATTTACTAATGAGGGCTTTGTTTCCGTGACTTTCAGGTCTTCCGAGATTTTCCTACTTGTAAACACTGGTTGTAGAACACGATCGATTTTCTTTCCAAGATCGCTTAGTTGTCTGCGCACGGAGTCGGCGGATTTCTGATCTTTAAAAGGCAAGATGATTCGTACGGGGCTGTCGACTGGCTCAATTTGGTTTTGGTTCTGGTCTTGGGAAGCGTGGAAACTCTTGAAAATAGAGTCAATAAGTTTCTCAGGATATTTCAGTTTCAGAAACATTGTTCTCAGATCCTGGCATTCTTTTGAGAAAAGGTCCGGTGAGGATGACAAGCGGTTGGCGCGATCAAGCATAGTTCTTATCAGCGATCGTTTATACCTGTTGTCAACATGGCTCTGATAATGTAGTAGAAGACCTTTGTTGGTCTTTTTTCTGTAGACAGAGGTGTTGAGGCGGTTATCGGTCTTGTTGATTACCATGCCTACGAAGGGTAAGCTATTGTTGACTGCTGAAAGTCACGGAAACAAAGCCCTCATTAGTAAATCAACAAGGCGTTGTGTATGAGTTTAAATGCAATTCGTGTGATGCGAATTATATAGGCTACACAAGCCGTCACCTCCACTTCCGCATTGAGGAGCACAAGTATTCCGTCATCGGCAAACATCTTAAGGACCAACACGATCAAAGACCAAACAATCTTCACGAGCAGTTTACGATCCTAAAGAAATGCTGCGGGAAATTCGAGTGCCTTATTTACGAGATGCTTTTAATAAGGAAAAAGAGACCGACTCTTAACACTCAAAAAGACTCCATACCAGCAAAACTGTTCATTTAATTTTGCACATTCTTTCGTTTTACTCCATCTCGTTTTATTCTAATGTAATTTCACACCTTCCTTTCTTTATATAACGTTACCAATCTTATTATAATTTACATTTGATAATGGTGACATGTCGTCGCCGAAACGTCATGTTTTAATATCGCTACTTTTTATTCTGAAATAATCATATGGTTAGTTATTTGTACTTAACCCGATTTGGCAGATATTACCGTAAAAAGTCAAAAAACAAACAAACAAACAAACAAAAAAATACCGAATTGCTATCACGCTCACACTCATCCAACTTTTTCCTTTTTTTTCTCATAATTTTTCTACTTAGTAATTTTGGCCTCGTCAAAACTATAACAGCACGTACAAATATACAACGATACTACACGATTGAATCATGAATCATGTCTATAAGCGAAAAATATTATATTTAATTGACCAGTTATTACCTGAACAAGAGTACCGCATGCTAGACCACATCACTTTGGCTTGCGAGAAACAAAACGCCCCCAGCCTGCCCCCCTTGTGAGTACGGTCTACTATGTTACCAGAATCAGTCATCACCTTTGGACCATTAAACACACGCACCCTGAAGAAAGTTGAGAAAGAAAAAGGTGAGATCTGCCGCGCTTGAGTCAACCTAGCTACACAAAAGGATTTCAATTGAGAGTCGTAAGATGCAAACCCAATGTGATCATGATCACAACAAACGGAAACATCACAATGAACCAATCAGAACCCGAAGCAAGTACAAGCAAATGGCTTCGAGCGCGGGAAAACACGTGTAAGTTTTGTCGCGATTGGTTGATTGGCTTGGTTTGACGAGTTCTTTTAATCAATTACGTAGCAAAGTACTGAATGAGACCGCTCTGTAACAGTGACAAACAGGCTTCGAACGCAATTAAATCTCCGGTTAGTTTCTGTCAAACGACAAATCCATAGAAATCTTCAATGCACGCAGCAGAAAATCAAGTTTTCGAGTTCTGTATTAAAAAAATGCAGATAATAGGTTGACTCTTATTCACGGCATCCAGAGGATTAAAGTGTTTTATTTTCAGCGTCATAAAAGGCAGATTCCGAAGTTGTTCTGGTGTTGGCGAGGATTGCGGAAAATGTTGCAGAACTAAAACTTGTCTTCCCTTCAGGCCCGGCTACTTTAATTTCCGGCACCAAGGGAGGTTCCCCCATTCTCCAGATAAGCTACTGCTCAAGTAGTGGTTGTTAATGGCCGTTCATTGACGGGAGAGTTTTGATGCGACTTTGCTGGCGATTTTTGTAGTGATTTCAAGATCGATATCAAATTAAACTACCAGTGATTCTCGCTACGATTTCAAATTGATTTCTTTGAGTTTTATTGCGATGGGAACAGATTGCATGCATGCGCTGTCAGTATAAAGGGTGCCTTGAGGCATGCCAAGGGAACTTTGACGTGTATTATGTTCACATCGCATGCCCTCTGGTTTAATTGCAACGAAACATGCAATGATATCGCCAATAATGGATTTAAAATTAAATAGATAATCACCATTACTTTACACAGGTGATTCGGAATCGTGCTTGAAATGTCCACAAGGGTCGCTGCTAAAATAGCATCAAAACCATCCTTGCCAACTGTGGTAAAAAAAAATTGATAACGTTAATTAACAATTATTCCATGAGCGCGCGTTGGATATGAGATGGTAAATAGCCAACGAGGCGCGAAGCGCCGAGTTGGCTATAACCAATCTCATATCCAACAAGCGCGAATGGAATAATTGTTTTATTAAATTTTCCGCGTTTGGGTATTGCTTTTGAAGTTTACTGAATTTTATTTTAAGTTAAAATTTCTTTCAAATTAAAACGACCGGATGTTGAGGCAACTTCCGACAAAAGCGCGCGAAAATTAATGATCACATGACACGCGCAGCTCTTTGCAAACGGAGTTGAATGAAAAATCGAAAGCGAAGAAGATCGGACACAGTCGGACATATAAAATTCAAGAAACGTTTAAATGTACGAGTTACCACCTTTCTGAGACAAGCATTCAAGTGCTTTTGAAGTTCCAGCTCATCGAGAAGCGTAATAGTTGTGCACATTTGAGCAAATGTTTTGCTGTGTGGTGCCGAGCGAAGGAAGGGATCAAGGACGGCTTTTTTTTTTTACCCTGAACTGAATTCCTCCAGACGTTTTAAAACACTTAAGGCAAGTCCAAGTGTACGAGGTACAACCTCACTGAGACAAGCATTCAGTGAAAGTTTTTAAACTTCAAGCTTATCGAGAAGCGTAAGAACTGTGCACGTTTGTGCAAATGTTTTGCTGAGTGGTGCCGAGCGACGGAAACGAACATTATGACCGCCGCTCGTACGAATTTCATAGATGAACTTTTGTAACTGGAGTCCTCGTAAATGCGTAGAAACATAAAGGCAGGCATTAAGCTCTTCTTGAGAAATTTCGTCGATCGGTTTTAACCTCTTACCGCCAGGATTTGCAAGCCATCCTGAAATTTTTGAAGGTAACCGGTTGTCATTGTTGTTGTTGTTAAGTTTATGTGATCTACATCGTAAAATCGTGCAATTTTTCTGATTTCAAAGGAAACTTCAGAGATACGTACCATTAAATAGTGTCATACCGAAATTTGTGGCTTTTATTGTTGTTATATTGTGATTGCATTGTTTGTTGTTTCTTCCTTTTCTTTTCTTTTTTTTTTTTTTCTACATTTTTCCGAAGAAACTTTCGCTTCCCGCCGAAAAAAATTTAGCTTAGCGACACCTGGGGCTTTCGTTTTCCATATAAGGTCAAACTACGGTATATGAGCTGATAACCGGGATTTAGTGAACCAATCAGAACGCTGGAAATGCAATATCCGAGGCTGAGAATTTAATAATGGATAATATACCTACATACCTGATAAGGCCTTCCGTGGGTCTGTGGTATACTTCCCATCTGTAAGCGGTCTTATTCTGCCAAGGAGTGTGCGAGGGATCAGACCACAGCACTTTAACCTGAAACAACGGATAATAAATAATCAAACAAACAAAAAATGCTTGTCTTGTTTTTCTCGATGCAGTTCTGGTAATTGTAGTAGACTACGTTTGGGTGAACGAGTTTTAAAAAGCTGCGGGAGCAAGAAGAAATAAAAATGATTTTTTAAGTGACGGCTCAAAATTATTTTTCACCTTTTCATAGAGTAATTGGGGCAAATCCGTGAGTGTGTCTCACTTGTTTAAATGCTACAACTTCTTCTGCTGGCGGTCTTATTTGAACGCATACAATCCACCATAAAAGCATGTCAACGCAAAGCAAAAGTATGCTCTGTGCAACCACGCCTCTTTGATCGCCCTTGAGGTTTTTAATTTCCTTGATCGAGCTGAGAGCCAAACACTTCTGGCTAGAAATGGTACTTGGATATGTGCGGAGAAATAGCAGTTGTGGTATCTATCTACTTGCCTCATCTGGAGTCGATTTAGAGTGCCATAATGCATTCCTTAGCGTTTGCCCAGGACCACTTCTTGAATAGACTGCCTGTTTTTCAACATTAGATTAAAAAATAGTAATAATTTTAGGAGCCAACGTGGTCGAGTTGTGGGGGCGCTAGACTTTTAATTAAGAGGTTCCGGGTTCAAGTCCTACTCAACCATTATTCAGAAACGTAACAGTCCTGCAAAGGGATTGGCCCATCGCACCAAGACATAGATTTAAACATGACTACAGAATGATTACAATTTACATTAAAAAGTAAGAAAGTGTGTATGCTCAGCCTAACTCCTCTGCCACGCTGGTAAATAATCAGTTGGCCTTCCTTCTCACAGTTGGGATTTTTAACCTATTCTACTTAATTTGATTATTTGTTTCCAGTCATTTGAAAGAGACGTGTAAACTGCAAAGGAACGCGAACGATAATGCTGCTAGTTGACGTAGGATCTACAAGAGACCTAATCAGCCAAAAATAAACGGTTGCAGCCCTATTTTGTCCGTTTCTGTCGGGTTGTTGTCTCGCAAAGTCAACTTTTTCACGTAGTACCAGCCTTCCAGTTTGTGTTACATTTGAAAGAGGTGCCTGTAAACTAGCTTGAGGTAACAAAGAAAACTTCCGTTATAAACAACGTATTTACATTATACATTACGTAACTTCAGACCTGTTATCCACAAGGAGCAAGGAGGAGGAGGAGCAGAAGAAGAAGAAGAAGAAGAAGAAGAAGAAGAAGAAGAAGAATAAGAAGAAGAAGAAGGCATAACACGGTCGTTTAAATTCGAACAATGTCAGTCCCACTTAAATAGGCCATTTCCGAGTTGCTGTGAACCTCACTATGAAAGCGAGGCTAAGTGCAAAACTTTTCATATGAAAATAAGTTTCGTTTGCATGTGAAAGAAAACTAATTTTCATAACAAAAGCTTTGCACTTAGCCTCGCTTTCATAATGAGGTTCAAAGGACCTCGAAAATGGTCTATTGTATTAGTAAACAACACGGTTTTAATATTCCCCTAAATTCCCTGGCTCATAATACTTTTTGGCCATGGGATCGCTAATGTCGTCTCTTTCACTCCACTAACCGGTTAAGCTAGAGAAAAGAGACACTTCACACGGTGCGTTTGCATGGTATCACATAGTCCTACCGACCTTGAGTTGCAACCCAGGCTCAGCTAAAGAAGTGAATGGAGTCTTTTTCCAGTAGGTTTGAAGCTTTCTCTTCCATGTTACCACATAGAATGCACTGCTGCTCTGGTAACTAAACACCATTCCAGCGAAGTCGTCATCATCATCATTGTTTACAAACAGTGTCCCAGAGAAATCAACACTAGAGAAACGCGCCTGGCCTGCAGAAAATAATTTTCAACCTTAAAACACATTCATCTACCCTCTTTTCAAAAGTGACTTGATAAAAAATCAAAATCAAGATAAATCTCTGCTTGCCTCATCAAATTTCGAGTAAGTTCATGCTGACATTTCCGTTGTGTTATTATCAACTGACTCGAAGTTTGAAAGACTTTCGAGATGAATTCTGAAGCGGCGAGGGCCTAGTCTGGAAAATCCCAGACGATCGGGGATTTCACTGTTTCCTGACCGTCCCAGACTTTTCCGACTGGAAAAATGGAAAACGTAGACACCCCCGATCGTCTGGGATTGTCGCAGACAAATCAGGAAAATCGGGAGTGTTTCTATTTTCACGACACGTCCCAGATTCCTGCGATGGTCGGTGATCATTCCCGGCACATGAAAACTCAAATTTGTACTGTCGGGGACGTTCTGTAAATTGCTTCACTCCAGTTCCCCACCTCCCCCGATAAATAAAGAGAGAGAGGATCCTCCCTGGGACAGACGTCTGGCAATTTCCTGATATCTCGGCAAAATCTGGAACGGTCGGGAAACAGTGAAATCCCCGATCGTCTGGGATATTCCCGACATATTAAAACTAGTTGAAATATGGAGAACGGGAACGCCGGTCACGACAATCTTTAATCCACAATGGTATCGACTTCGAAAGGTAGGGGTAAATTCCGATAAAGATTACAAATAAGTTAATTGCCTATTGGTTTACAACGTGTTAAAGCATACACGTACAAATGAAAACCGAGGAAAAATGATACAACAAATGGAACTCGAAGGAGAACGAAGAGCGCTTACCAATTGCTGGCGTCGACCGGTTAACAACATACGGGAGCGAGAAATGAATTCAAAATGAAACAAACCGACGTGATTTGATATTTACAAGGTAGATTTGCATACGGCGGGAAATTTACACATGCGGAATTTATGTTTTAAACATACAACACGAAAACACGAATAAATTGACGAAAGGAAAGGAAAAAGGCGCGAAAGCCGAAACGAATTCCATGCAGAGAATTCAATTGAAGACTACCAAATGAACATACAACGTGGGTTGTTTTATTGTTTGTTCTTTGTTTGTAAGATTTTGTCTCACCAATGGCTAATCCAGGGTCACTGTTCTTCAGTTCCCAAATGTCTGCGCCCTGTTGGTAAAAAGAAGAGACTTGAATAGTAACTCCCCTAAGGGCTTTTGAGTAACTATTGACATCCACTGATAACTGAACTAAAGTAAGTGAAATAAAGTCTCGAGTTAAAATGTACAAAACTATCTTAACTAAATACAGAAAACTATACGGCTGAAAGTTAAAACAGATTACAGCTGGGCGGGTAAATGTTCATTCATTGATTTTGTCCAAATTGTTCCAGATGTTGTAAGCAAATGTTCGCTGACCAGCAGCCGGAAAGGCGTTAAAATATCAAACTCACAGAGGCGGGCAACTGGGACACGTGATCAGGACTCGTTACAGTGTCGCTACATGAGAGAGTGAAACAAAGGAAACGTTTTGGCGCATGCTAAGTACCTGGTTATGAACTATCCACTCAGGGTCCACTTGTGAGTCACCATAAGGGTCCAACGCAACAGTTTGGAGCCCCCTGAAGTCAGTCCTAATAATTTTGTTGTTGTTAGGGCACACATCTTGTGTGTCCGGAATGTGATCACCGTCATAGTCTCCAGAGCAGTCATCTCCTATGCCGTCACCTGTCACGTTTGAACACAACATCACATCACACAGGCTAGTAAGCTCCGTGACGACATTTCCTTTTTCACTGACTGAGTAAAACATTATTCTCACGTCAGTAAAATTTTAAGATCGCGATATGAAATGGACCCTTTAAAAAGAGTTTGGCAGAAAATTAAAGAAAAAGAAAACCTTTAAGCAAATCAAATACTGAGTGAATGCCAGTGGGTATTGATTTTATGACGATGTTCTACATTTACATTGAATGTTTGGTTTGAACGGGTAGATAGGGTAATTAGTCCACCGTAAAGCGATTCAAATGCTATTCGAGTGCACCGCCAAAATGCTACTCAGGCTCGACACCTTGGACGGACCATACTGGACGCTTTCAGTATTGCTGCTTGTCTAGGAGTATTCAGGACGTGTATTATCACATGCGAGCCACGAGTCTTATTCCAGTGGTGGCTATAAAGCAACCGACCGATGTACAGAGGGTCCCAGGGGGGGTACTCGGGTATATTAGTTACGGGGAGGTGCGAATGAGGCCAAATTTTGAAACCCGAAAAAAGTCCCTGGGCAGAGGGTCGTGGGGTCGATTCCTGTTAGGTGCTCAGATGTTTTCTTTGTCCTACGCTTGTGATATTATTAATATTAAAACCTTTCTCGTGCTTATGCATCAGCCAATTCCAGCTGTGCCCATCCCCCCCCCCTCGGGGCAATAGTGGGACATTTTCCCACACTGTCCATTCCAGGGGTCGGGCATTAGCCTTCCACCCAATTACCCCAGGGCATTTGACCATCTCACTTTTTTCACCCTACAGCATTGTCGCTTCCTTAATGACAAATTGATCGACAAATACAGTATGTTTCTTATTGAATACGTCTAACTAGGACATAAAATGGGACGCTAGAGCTGTAGAATGACCTATTTTTGCACTAACTACGGGAAACAAGACCCAGCTAGGACCTAATTTAGCCTAAATTAGCTCAGATTTTACTGAAAGTAAGACGAGAAACGAAGAAAATAAAACATTTTTGACATGTTTGTGCCACCACCCCGGGGCATTTGAACAACTATTTTGTCCCGGCGGTGGGGCATTTGCCAGTTAATTTTCAAAAAAATCCTGATTCCCGGAGGTCGGCCCGGGGGGGGGGGGGGGGCACTGTTGGAATTGACTGATGCATTATCAGCTTTTTAACGAACAAATGACTCAGTAGCTGTTAATCCAACTGAACTTTACCGTCAGTGTCTATTTGATCCCGGTTGTAAACCAATGGACAGTTGTCTCTGTCATCAGCAATTTTATCATTATCATCGTCATTATCACATGCGTCACCTACGAGGGAAAAACGTGCAATACGTTTAAAGAAGACTCATGGCTTTATAACAGGAACACAAATTAAGAGTATATCAGACAATATATGTTTTCACTTTTATTGGCTCTAAGATGATACACAACAGTTTTTTTCTCATGAAATTCACGGAAGAAGAGGAGCATCATTAAAGCGTGAATTCTCGCGCGCGAGCCTCGCACACCCTGTCTCCTCCACCTTTCATTGCCTCGCTCGCTCGAGACTTTTCATGCGAAGACCGCGCACGTTCGTATAACGGACTAATTGACCAACGGAATGAGGTAGTGTAATTATGGTGTCAGCCTTCATGGCGAGTTATTACCTGTTGTATCACCATCAGTGTCCAGCTGGTCAGGGTTTGATATCCAAGGGCAGTTATCCATGTCATCCTGAACTCCATCATCGTCTCTACCAGCATGAAAACAAACAACAAACAAACCAACAACTTGTAATCCAGATATCCAAGGTTCAAACTCTCTTCCTCGCCGCTAACTAGACTTGTCCTTGTCCACAAATTCAATTCCTCGATGCTTTGTAAAAAGCCAACTGATCAGCCTCCTGTTGGTTGTGATTCTTGAATATGATATTTATGCTAAGATGTTTATTTCCTAGGCATCACAAACCAAAATTTCATGCATCTTCTCCAAAAAGTCAAGCGTTATTTTCTAATGTTTATAACTATCTTTTTTCTTTCTTTCTTTCTTTCTTTCTTTCTTTCTTTCTTTCTTTCTTTCTTTCTTTCTTTCTTTCTTTCTTTCTTTCTTGTCAGTTATCCTCGCTTTAGTAATTGAATGGCAATTGACAGGCAAGGCCCTCTTTATATTGAAACCTTTTGTTTTCTAACGTTAAGAACACACCACTCGTTAGGTCAGACACCAGAATTACTCACATGTCGTAGTTTGTGTCGCAAGCATCACCAACGAGATCATTATCATCATCAGCCTGTCAAAGAACCATGGACGAATGCAGTCATTATCGTTTTAAATCATGAGTAGCATTTATTAATCGCATTTGACTTCGTAGCACTAACTACCATACATGTGATGGGATTTCCTCTTTTCGCTCCTTCGAAACAAATCCATGGCCCCGACATATTTATGAGAATCTAAAATTCAGTCCCTTGAGAATAGTATCCCTCTAATAACCGAGAGCTAGTGTCCACGATGAAGATATTTCCTTATTATTGCGATTGTTGATTGAAATTCCAAGCCTTTATCGATTCTAAAGTTCCCTTCGCTGTTATAAGCAACTCGAAAGACACTCTTAGAAGGTATGGTACCTTTAATATGCTTACAGCAGATGCCCCTTGACTACTGGTGTACCATTTCAATATGACTCGACTGTGTTTGAAGGCCCTTTTCACTCCTTAAATTAAACGGATCAGGCCCCAGTTGTTCAAAGGCCGGATAACTTTATCCGGTGGATAAGGCACTCTTCAGGGTCTAAAATATACTTCACGTTTAATGTTATCCAAGGTTTTCGTACTCTCCCAAACTAGACTGTGGTTAGAGTGTGCATATTCGCTTGTACACGAGAAAATACTGCAATCTTTGCACAGATTGAAACTGTCGGATAGAGACTTATCCGCTGGATAAAGTTATCCGGCCTTTGAACAACTGGAGCCAGGTGTTCAAACCACGCAATGTTTACTGAGTACTTGCCACCAAAACTCTACCCAAAGAAAGCCGAACCCGAAGAACAAATATTTGACGGATTGCAGGGTTACCTGCGAAGGGTTGAATTTGAACTTGCAGTTATCGCAAACATCGCCCACTTGATCTTGGTCCCAGTCCTTCTGATTCGGGTTGTAAACAGCGATACAGTTGTCTTTTTTCCCGACTCCTATAATTGAGAAAAAAAAATACTATACAACAACCTAAGTGGCTCGCTAGAGTGGAGTAAACTTCTCAGCTATCCTTATCACGGAGCAACTTGGAGGGATTAATTGGAATTGAAGGTTTTGGAGATCCCTCCAGTCCTCTACTGGTAACAGGCCGCTAAGTTATCATGTGACCAGCATGTAATTTCATCTTAAAAATCCCCCACTTGATCAAGAATACAGATCATGGGAATCAATTCAATGATCACCAAAGATGGAATGTCTTGATCTTTTATTTTACTCGTTTGACCACCAACTATCATGCACTATCATCGACTATCGTAAACTATCATTTACATTGACCGTATTCAAATTCTTCATGATAGCTGATGATAATTTTTCCCGTTTGACCACCCGCTTGATAGTTGATAATAGTGGATAATAGTTTTGACTATCATCAAATATGATCGACTATCATGCACCGTTTGACCAGGGCTTTACGCACTGACTTCTCTCTTCTTGCTTTGAATCCCATAAAAAGAAATAAAACCATTAGGATATTTTCACCTACCATCATTATCTCTATCATCAAGACAAATCAGTTCCTGCTTCGGATTGGACATAAATGGACAATTATCACACTCGTCTCCGATCCAGTCTCGATCACTGTCCATCTGCTTTGCATTTACAGTG
>NW_028145546.1:2937500-3060000 GCF_977016875.1 Pavona decussata
ATGATATCTGTAAGTAAAAGTCTACCAAGATTACAAGGAAAAAACTTAGAAATGAGCATTTTCTTTTTTCAAAAATAATGTTACTAGGGGAGGTGAGATGGTGGTTTTTGCATTGATACGTTTCCACTTTTTCCTCCCCCCCCCCCTCCCTCTATGAAGCTACACTTTCAGTTGTGACAAAATATAATAAGCAACTCCTTCTAAATATTCAAGCCTAAAACTTTTGTTATGTTTATTCACTTTTTTTAAGACTGTCATATCGTAATGTGAATTTATGAAAAAAAAAATTGTGTTGACAGTGAATTTCAGTAAGTCCCTCCACCCTTAACAAATGTACCCATGTACATAAGGCCACTTCCCAGGCAAGATTTCCGCACACCGCTGTACATTAATCAGGCTAGTCAGATATGAATTTGGCGACTCAAACTCTATTCATGCTCGTTCTTTGTGTAAGAGGGTTTTACATATAAATCTGGTATTAAAGTCCCAACCCTTTTCCATTGTGAGAGTTAAAAACAATAGAAAAAATCTTGTATTTTAATGGAGGGAATGCGATATTTTTGGCATAGATCTTTGCTTCAAGCATATGAAGGTTTCGTGGATAGACAAATTTAAACAAATAGAATCAATAATTTTAGTATGCAAATACAAGCATTAAACATGAAACTCTGAACAAGTCTCGCAGAGGCAATAGTGGCAATCAAAAATGAATTTCAAATCACAAGTTAAATAAACTAAAGAAACGATTTACACAAAACAGTGCAAATAGATAGAATACACTTACACTCCACTTAGACCAAGATGGCTTCTTGTCTTTTCCTCTTTGTGCAAGAAGGAAGCGAAGCGAGTGATTTTGCATGATAACTGACAGCTTCGAAGGCAAATCCAGTGTTCCGACATTTTCACAATTTATGAACATGTCTACAGCGGAATTTGAATCTTTAGAATTTTTGCTGTAAATTCGAGCAACGATGTTATACCACTTCTCTGTTTCAATGTTCAAATGTTTGAAAGGCACTCCTTTTTCGCGACCACTCGACAAAACCTTGAAGCCAACTTTACGACGTTTAGCATCTGTCCAAAACGCGAAAAATGCTTTTCCTGAATTTTCGTCCTCTATAGAAAAAACTGTGTCCATGCCAGAACGCTCTGACTGCATTTTCAAGTTGGCGATTATCATAAATTCGTCGTATTGTTGAAGAAGGCCGGCGACTTCCTGTACCACGTTGTTCGGAGCTAAAATCCTCGGAATGGCGTCTGTAAGTCGAAATTCGGTAAAACCTAGTTCCATTTCACGGTAAATTCCTGGAATTTGGGAGCCCACCTGAAAAGCCTCCAGCAAGTCAACCTCTAAAAGATAAAAAGCGATTATTGGGTAAGATTTGATGCTCAGTTCAAAGGAAGAAACTATACTGCGGCGGAAATTGGTGAGTTCTTGCATTTGACCTGTTCCTGAATTAAAATCCTGAGAAAAGATTGTTTTACCTACCCAGTGACCTGGTGAGTCTAAAGTAAAGAAGAAACAGGCAATAACCAACCAAGGGGATTCGTAAACGAATTAAATCCATGTCGCCGCCTTCCAAAACAGCTGTATGAAAAAAGTCCAAAATATGATGAGGGATCGAGTCGTCAGCGTGCACGCTGGAATTTTGAATGGCACTTGCACTCAACACTGGAAGGGTTTCCTTATTCATGATGGCCTTGAATAATTTCTCGACTCAGTTCGATTCATACAAACGTGTGAAAAAATTAAATAGAACAAAACCTCCAGTCATATTGCTGTTCAGTTTTCACGAGGATAGTTTTACTGAAGTTTCAGACTGAAGTGAAAATAATTTGGAGACATGGGTACAGTATTAACGCCGACTTCTTTCAAACAATTTAGACATCGATCCCTATTAACTGGTCCAAACTATTTACTGTGGAAGCTTTATTATTTTAGCCCTCAGGGCGACCTATTAGAGTGGGAGGCTTTTTTCAAATCATGACACTTTGCTGACTTTTCAAATGTTCGGCGTTGTAACGCAAGTGGTCCACTGATTTTAGAGGTAGTACGTATAGGAAAATTAGAACCGCTCAGGGAACCAATAAGAATGCTTTTCAGTGCCGACCGTCTGTTCAGCTATATAATATAAGGACGTGTTCCTGTAGTCAAATTGACTGTTGTTTTGAACATTGCCGTACGCCTACGTCAGTTGAAGAAAGGGAGAGAGAGAAGAAGAAACAACAAAAAACAAAAATAATGGAAAGGAAAAAAGCTTGAACGCGCGGTATCTTTTGATCCAGGCCTCAGCAGTAAAACTCCATTTCAGTACTCTCAAAAAAATATTAGACTCAAAACCTGAGTCCACACACTTTGTCAGGCCAAGAATGAAGAAAAAACAAACAAACTGATATTGAAAGAAAACATGCGCCATATTATCATTTCAGACCAAAATCATCAAAATCTATACCTATCTCGAAATCTCAAGACAAAATGCCGGGCAATGATATTCTCTCCTTTACCATGTCTACTTCATCTGGTTCAAATAAGTTTCTAGACAAAGGTGCACTGCTAGCCTGTTTCCTTCGAGTGGCTCAATGGTTCATTTATTTCACACTATTTATATTTACACAACATTAACTTAGAAAGAAAAGTATTACAACAGATGATTACAAGATAAAAATAAATACAGTACAAATTATAAAACGTGTGTGGTGGTCAAAGTAGCAAAGGCTTTCTAGTTGACCACCACCTACTTTTAAGTAAACAAAAAAATGACACTGAGCTTTATTGAGATATTAGAAAATGTAGGAAATGTTTGTAAAGCCTAGGATTAATGTACAAGAGAGAATTACATTGTGGAGTGGAGATAAGTAAGCGTTAGCCTGTAGGGGAGGAGGCGGATGTACATAGGCTAGAGATATAGACACGAAGTCTATAGTATATAGGTATTATAGGAATCAAAAACTAAAGAGAAGAAAAAAAGTACAAAAACAGCATCCAAGGAGCTGCTCATCCAAGGAGTTTTAGTGAACACGTCAAATGTGTCGCGTCAAATCTGCGTCAAAGGAGCGTCAAAGCTATAAATAGTGTGTGGAGGTCTGGACACCAAACGGTCGTTATTGAAATCGAGTCAGAAGAAAATGAAGCAATGGCGGATTGTTGTGATTGTGTCCGGACTGATAATTTTACTGCTCATAGCTAATTTCAGGTGCGTTTTACAAGTTTATTTTAACGTAAATGAATATTAGAGGTCTAACTTAACATCGTCTTGGTTCCTTTTGTCACCCCAGTATTCAAATTAGGAAAAGAAGGGGACAAAAGGACGCACAAGTCTCGTCGAGTACGACCCCAGCTGTTGTAGATTTGAACAGCACAGCTCGCCAAAAACTTAAAAAGAACGGCAACTCAAGTTCTGTTGGTGAGTATATGTCGTTGTGTACTTTAAGGGAACGAATGTACTTAAACTTTAGGACGAAAATCATGTAAGCGCACTTAGAAATAGAACAATTGTCCCAATTTTTTCCACTTTCTTTAGTTCTCTCAAACTGCATGCTGTTAGTCTTTTGATATATTATAAATAACGGGGTTCGTGCACAGGCTGAAGGCTTCTGTGAGTGAGGTACCATACACTGTTGAAGAGGAAACAAATTCTGAGCTTTCTTTGGACGGTAATGGCATGTACCTCGTATATATTGTGGTTCAATTTTATCCTTGGTTCTGAGTGTAAAACAAAATAAAATAAAAATTGAACAAGGATAACATTGAAACACAACGTATATCCATAATACATAATCTTAGTTTACAGTACCATTGAAAAGTGTGTTGACATAAAATGACGGTCTTTTTTGAGTCTCGATCCTCGATACTCAAAACTTGTGAGAATCAAGTATTAAGATTGAGGCTCAGTAATTGAGAAGCAAGCACCTAATGAGTTTGTCGCTTGACTGATTCCTCGATAAACTGAGTGCGCAGAACAATATCTTTACTCGCACTATACCTTCCAATACGCAAAGAAATGTAAAGGAGTGTATGTTCTTTTCCCTGATACAGTGGCACTCTACAGGTGTATTTGCATCTCATGGTATGGCTGGCTTGGGTTCAGTGGCTAAAGGTGTCATTACTTTTTTTTTTGTTTCTTCATCTCTTTTTCTCTATGTTTTGAGAGGGGAAGAACAGAGCATCTAAATGCAATAGCCTAGAATGGTCATGGTTTCCTCTGTTCAGGAGCTCCGCTGTGTGGCTGGCCTGTTGAAGCAAAGGATTTGGCTATGTTCTTATAGAATTGTGTAAGAGTTGAGGATTGCACTGTATTCACAGCAATGACACAACCAACTCACAATAAACACAACTGGTTTACTGTCTCCATCTTTGGATAAATCCCTCTATTCATACATGCTACATGTAATGCGTCAGACTAGATGCACATCTACAGATTTTTAGACGCGTATTTGTATGTATTTGTCTGTAGCAGAGACATTATACACATATACTGTATGTTTTGGTTGACCTGCACTGTGGGTCTTCACATTGTGTTACAATCTATGTATTGCAGCCCAAACTACCTTTCAGTACCATTACAGTACATGGTTAAAACATGCACAGTCTAGAAAACTAGAAACTTAATTCCATGCAAAGTCACATGAGTCACACAGTCACAACAACAAGCACAACTTCCAATCAGCAAAAGGGTGATGATGTACTGAAAGGGGTTAATGTTGTTGTTCATTAGGGAATGCCATAATGGATGCAAATTCAAAATGTTGGCAGAAAGAAGAGACCAAGGTTCTTGGAAAATGTGTTCATTGTAGTGATTATGAGAAGGTAAATATTTAATAACAAATACCTTGCTTCCACCTACACTCTGACTTGTCCAATCAGTTTAGAAAAAAACATATATGCGTCTTAGTAAAAAATGTCCATTGTTACATTTAGGTTGTGCAAATCTTTGGGTTTTGTGATCTAACTTTCAATTCTGACAGTTCAAATGAATATTTAAACAATTAAGCCCTAAAACGCTCAGGGGGTGCCCAATGAGCCGGCGTGATCTTGCCACTTGTAAAACCCTGGCTGAAATTATGTGAATTTTAATTTAGCAAGAACAGTGTAAGTTTAGGTCAATGTTGGTTTAATTGCTGTAGTTTGATAAGCCATACACTATAATTATGTGTAGAATATAACATTTTTGTTGGTTTATTGCAATATGTAATACTTGGTAATACATAATTCTCATTGTTTCTTGGTTGTTATTTTTTTGTAGAAGACTATTCATGGATGTTTAGAGAATGGAAATATACAGCAAACACTCTGTATTGCTTCAAATATAAAATTTTATAAAAGGTAATTTTTTAGTTACATGTGTGTAACTGGTTTTTTTTTTTAATTATGAATATGGAATACCTAAAATCCTTGGTACTAAGTTAGCAGCAATTGATTTGTTATTATTTTTCCTAGTTGTTTACTTATAGAGTGGGAAGAAAAAAAATTCTGGATGTTTCAGGTAAAGTCATTTGTTTACTTTTATGTATTGTGTTGAGGACACAGAAATGTTTACATAGTGTATGACAATATTGTGTGAATTATGATGGGTAGCATCACCACCAAACTGTCACCCAGATTTTTCTACCTGTGTTTCACCATTTTCCATTGTACATGGTTCTTTGTAGCAACCAAACCCAAACCTCACAACTAGACATTGTTTCAATGTTGGAGGCACTCCAACTTGAAAACATTTTTGTTTCTTTAGCATAGCTCAGTGTCTATTAGGCAACTTACAGTCTGATTGGCTAAAATTGCCTGGAGGTCTAACAATTATTACTATTAATTCAATAGACTTAATACGATTGTGTGTCCAAATAGTTGCCCAATTTGCAAAATTAATTGTTAGAAACAAACCAATTTTACCAAATTAATTGGTTGCATAGCTCGGTCACCAGGTTATGCTCGAACAATTATTAGACCATTCACTCTTGTTTTCTATTGACTGTTTTTTTTTTTCAGCAAGGGGCAGGTATGCCATCATGTAGTGTTTACAAGTGGAGTTGAGCTGTAAAAACTGCTAATCCTAGTCCTAGACCTAGTAGACACTGAGGAAGGGGGGGGGGGGGGGAAGTACCAGTAAGAGCCACAGTCCAGAGTAAAACGTCATTACTTTTAGATCTTCATGTACTGTGGCAGCCTTTTACCATTGTTTATCTCAGGAATTAATTTTTGGAGGTCTGTATGACAACGAGCAAAACGTGCCCATCCTCATACAAATGTCAGCTTAATGAAACTATTTCTTCACCATTTTTAAAAGACAAAGCTCCCAAATTTGGCCTTTTTCACATAACTTTAAGGTACTCTTTCCAGTGTCAATGGTTAATTTCATTACCTTACCCATATCAGAAAAATTATTTTAAATTACCATGATGATAAAGCGGAATGATCTGATCAGATCTAACAACTGACTTCAAGTTATTTTTTCTCTCTCTTTTTAACAGGGATTGATGGTTGTAGGCTTAATAATTTCATCCTTTATGGTCTGGTATAGACAAAGACAACTGGACAGTATATTTTACCAGAAACTTCAAAAGCAAGTGGAGAGTGACACTGTATAGCAACACTTCAGATGTCTGTTGTCTCATATTGATAAATAATTGAAGGACTTGGTGGGAAGTGTGTTATAAAAGAACACTGTCTTATAAGTGACACACAAACCTGTTTTTATATGCTACTTAACAATGCTGGTAGTCTAGTTTTTTTTTTATCAAAAGTTTTAATTTTTTGGGAAAAAAAATGCTCATATGGTTTTAGCCAATAGAGTGTTTTCATTCACGTGACTACTGGTTATATTGGTTTAATGAAACAAAAGAAAGTATTTGCATAAAAATAGAGTTCAATTCCCAGAGGTTTAGTTTGGGACACCAACATGGCCGCCATTTCTTTCTTTTGGGACACCAACATGGCCGCCGTGACGTCATGTGAAAACACTCTATAGTTTGCCTGGTAAATCAAGCCAAGTGCATTAAATCAGATTTCTTTTGTTTGCCGTGAAATGAAAGAAATCAATCAAGCGGTGCTTTGTTTGAGATGCTAGGAAATTAATGACAGAACTAATGGGGCATTTTGAAAAACCGAAAGATAAATGACAGGGCATTGTTAGGGCAATTTTCAGTACACTGTATTTAAAGACCACGGGTAAAACTTGGCAGTTACCAAATAACACTGTACTACACTGTGAGGATGTTGTATTTATAGGCTACAGTGCACAAAGAGTAGATTTAATTTATTGTACAATTTCATAAAGCATTTTCTTGTAATAAATAGTAAACTAAAATCAAAACACACATGTTGCTGTATTTATGGTGCTTAATTGATAATTTATTTAACTGTCTGCCACTTGGTAACCATAAGCTCACAAATTGATAAAGAGCAGCTCTAAAAACAGGCACATGTCATTTCCCAACATGCCACTGCCCCTTAAGTCAGAGCCAAATGAGAGTGACAGTTGAGAAAAGTTCAAACCCTCACTCAGGCCTGATTCTCACTAGCCTGATTCTCAGACGGTCCAGGTCGCTCGCGGCCACACACTCTCTCAGAGTGTGTGGTCACGAGCGACCTGGACCGTCTGAGAATCAGGCTAGATTCTCACGCACTTGCACCAACTTGTTGCCTGTTGAGTTGTCATCAAGTTTGAATCTGCTCACATCTTTCACTTTTTTGAGAGTTTTCTCTCATTTAGCTCAGGTTTGAGGCTTGCAAGAATTTTGCTGTTCTCAACTCTTTAACTATTTTTTTTTTCATCCTTAACCTTTACCTGGCCAAAAGCGGTTGGCATTTGAGTGTTGTAAAACCAATTAGCAAAGTTATTACTTTGCAAACACTAGACAGATACATGTATTTTTGCTTTGAGTTGCCAGAGTAAATTTAACTCAAGGTAAAAATACATGTATCTGCCCCCATGCAAAAATGCACGTAAACACATCACAATCGCTTTTGGTTTTATTACTTATTGGTTGAGAAAGTGGCGTGCATTTTGATAACCAATCACAGAGCGTAGTGAAGCAAAACCAAAGCAAACGCGAAATGAATTTCAACAATCAACGGAAAACCACTCTATCAATCATTGCAATGATGCCTGGATTGTAAAAAAAAATAATAGAATGCACAGTCATCCAATATAATACACCTCTGGGCAAAAATAATGTGTAATGAAAGAGTTACCAGAAACAGTGACTGACTGTTTCTCCAATAAAGACTTCAACTAAGGCAACCATAATCAGGAAACATTAGCATCTCCATTGTATCTGAACAAAACCTGGACCTTCAAATTTCAACTTATTTTCTTGGGAAAGCAATGAAATATTTGAATACCCAGTTCTATAAGCTTTAATTTGATATAGGTTTTGGGTATCTGTAATGTAACTGTGAGGCACTAAATACGTTAAACTGAAGCCACCCCTGAAGGTACACGATAACCTTAAGTTATCAGTGCACTGTATCTAAAATTTTCTACTCAGTTACTGTTAAAGAGGTACTGTCACTGATTTTGAGTGTTTCATTGCACAGAAACTAAGTTCTATTAACTATGCTTGGCTTCAAATGGCTAGTATGGAAGTGGATTGCAACTTGAAAAAGTTGGCCAACTTTTTCAAGTTCTCCCTGTGTATTTTAGAGAAGTCGCTAAAAACTGATTACATGTATGTGTGGTTTTCTGCTGTCTGAGGAACGAAAGAAGCAGAAAACATGTTTCTCACACATGACTGTGAGTATGGGTTTCAGTGTGCAGGGGGTCTTCAGGTCACATGGCGTTTCAGGGTCGGCTTGGCATGGTTCCCACTTGTGTGTGAGAAAGTTTGTTTTTCCTTGGAGAGAAACCTTAATATTTCCTTCCCGGTGTTGCAAGAGCAATAACAATAATTATTACAAACCAGGTTGTAAGGATGGAAGTTATTGATCATCTGGGTGAGTGTATTCCTGCAAAGGACTGTTTGAGGTGACATTGACTGACGTTTCAATAACCTGACTGGAAGTCAAGAGTTAAGTGAATTGTTCACAACAGGTTCTTGTAAAATATAATTTTTGCCTGAGCAGTTTTGACCAAAATACAGCAAAATCACCATGACAGTACCTCTTTAAATTTCCAACAGACTGAGAGTAATCCTAGCTTCATTTTAGTCTGTAGACAGTAATGCTAATATCTCAGCATTGTGATAAGTAATGGATGTCTCTTGTTGGCTGCTGTCTGTCTGTTTACTCCTGGCAAACCTCTCAGCATCAATTACTAGTCCTTTTGCAACTTTTGAAACAGGAATAGAAGTTGCAAACCATCCTGGAAACAGAAAAATCGCACTCTGTCACAGTGAAACTTTTACTTTGAAATGACAAGAGCCCACCCTGAACCCATGTCCATCGGAAAATTTTAAGTAGAGTTTATCAAATTTCGTCTCAAATTCCCAATGTTCATCCACAAGATATTCACACTTGGCCAAGACTTTGGAAAACATAAGCACGAAATTATTTTCCATTCCGGGGTCCGAACACAAAAAATACAGAACAGCAGCTGCACCACTGTTTGCAAACTTCATGGAGATTGATTAGAGCTTTAAACAGTTTTTCCCTGAGCTTTTTTTCTGGACTATGAATGTCACCTATCGGTACTTTTAACATCATTGTTCCAATCACTTTTCAAATACTTTTTCCATATATTCATCCATTTTAAGAAGCACATTCTGTCCAAATATTTCTTTTAATGTTCTGACTTCCCGGCTATTTTAATCAGCTGTTTTGCTTTAAACAAGTAATTTTGCTAGGAAATAATTTTAAAGACCACTCCAAATTTTTTCAGCATAAATAATTATTTTCATGTACATTATTTTGTAAAACTTCCTTTAGTCATTGTTCAGTATCACTTATAAACTTACCATATGCCCTCTCCAAAAATCTGCTTTTGTCCCCTCTTTCTAGAACGCCAGGCCTAAATATGCTTGTCTTTAAAAAGTGCATCTCCTTTAAGGCTTCTTCAACCTGACATTACAAAACACATCAAAATTCCGGAAGAAAATATCAAAATGTAATGTTTGATATGTCAGATATTTCGTCCAGATTTCTGTTCAATCTAAAGTAACATTTCCTTTTATTTAATTTGTTAAAGTGAGACTTACAATCCCTCTTTCTACAAAATGCAACATTTCCGTTGGTTTAAGAACACTTCTTGTAAAAATCCTGTTAATTAATATCCTAGAATACAACTTAGGTATGTATGTTTTTGTAGGAGCAGAAAAACTCCACTTGATCCTGTAGCATGCAGGGTTCCTGTAACATTATACTTTCAACATATGCTGCAAAGTCAATTCTCTGGTCCAACATTCATCTTAATTTAGAGTAGACAGCTGGTATCTAGAAGTACTGTAGATAATACTGTTCAAGAATTCATCTCTGTTTTATCAAAAGAGTTGACAAGGTAATTTGACCACTGTAAAAAGATTTGAGTGCTGACATTAGTCCTTCGTCAGAAAGAACCCATATCATAATGGATTCACTCTGAAAAAAGGACTAACGCTTGAAAATGTCTTTATGGTGGCCAATTTACCTTATCCACTCTGTTGGTAAAACCAAACATTCACTCCTTCTCCAGTTTCTTTAAAAACTAACCCCCTTAAAAAATTCAACGACTGGGCTGGTATGTTAGCTTTTGAGACACCCCCTGCAACCTCCCCTTGGAATTTCGGGTGACCTTCAGTGGGGTTGGTAAGAATCAGTTTTCTTGGAACTAAACATTTAAAAAATAACTACATGATCTTACAGTCATAAGACATTAAAAAACATCCTTAAAGATCTTAAGTTTGGATTCAGGACTATATATACCAGCTCTTATCAAAAAACTGTACATAAAAGTTTTACCAGAGTATTTCAAAACTTTTGTGCACACACGACATGTAGTTTACCTGGCCTTTAACTTTCAAATACAGAAGCCAGCTAGAAGCTTTGGCTCCTTGAGAAGACACATACAGCACATGTGGAACATTGGCTTCTTTTGCAACTTTTGCACAGTTAATCACATAGTCATAATCAACATGCCTGAAAGCAGCCTAAAATTGAATACAAATTAAAATTGATGATTTAGTCTTCCACTTTACTATTCTCTGTTATATAATAGATAACAAAAATGTAAATAACAACACAATGAACAGCAATATCCTTATAAGTAAAGGTTTAGATATACATAAGAGAGTGAAAATAAATGATAAAATCGAACAACGTTTCGATGTCGTCATGATCAGCAATATATCCTTACTTTTGGGCAAGGCAAGCAAATCTCAACAAAGCTATATTTTGGTAGCATCATGACGCCATTTCAGAATCGCAGAACGCTGACTTAGTCCGTTTAATCACCTTTGGCAATGGGATCTCATCATGATGGTACTGAAACGTCGGTTTTTATGGTTGTGTTTTGCTAAATGTCTTAACATCACTGTTATGATGAATAAAAATGAAGTCAAAATAAATTACAAATTGTAACCGTCATAAATGATGTTCACAGTTGATTGCTACAGGGACTGGAGAGAAGGACCATGTTGATACTGGTACTTAAAGGGTTACAATGATACCAGTACAAGTTTCCAACTGATTATTACTCAGACTTACAGCAGATCCTGCAGCACGCCGTGTAGTTCCCAAAGTACAAAAGAACACATCTTTGTCCTTGAAATGCTCACCAACTGTTTCTGTACTTATGTTTTCAAAATCTGACGTCATAATCAAATAAACACTGATCAAAAAATAATATTTTACAATATTTATTATGCTAGTTGTTCACTTGTTTGCCAATCTCATATCTAGAGTGACCAGACTCATTGGCCAGTAGTTAGTCTCCAGGAGAGACTTGAAATGTTTTCACCTCAGGATTTCTGCAGTAAAACAATCGCATTAGTCACTATGGGGAAGCCAATCAAAACATTAAATTTTTTTTCAATTTCCCCAGAGTCTCTCCTGGCAACCAACTGCTGGCAAAAGAGCCTGGGGACTCAGTAGGAGACTACCTGATTGGCTGAATTCAACGATAGAAATCAGACGTGTCCAGCTGTCTTTTCGGGGGTGAGCATAGGCTCATTTTCCGAACAGCGGCTGGTAATTGAGCCTAGACTGAAGGTTAAAGAAATAAAAACTCACTCACACAGACATCCAGTTAAATCACACAAGTTTCTGCTGTACCTACAACATGTTGCTCCAGCCTTCCAGAATCTTCCTCAGCTTTTTGATCAATGGAGTAAGCAGCAGGTACTGTGGCATTTCTCCGACCCAAAGAAATCACTTTGGAAATGTGCTGAGACAACAAATCAATATTCTTGTTGTGTTCCTCTATGGAAAGTCATTACAAATTCTGAGTGGGAGGGGGTCACAAAAGCCCAATTTTTTTAAAGGAAACTATGAAAGTAAATTGGAATTACCAGAAGGGTGGGGTGGGAGTCCAAAACCAAAAAAAAATTCCCATGGGAGGGGACTGTATATTTTCTGTACCAACACATTTAACAATTATGACATTGATTCTGAATGCAGAGAATGTGTGAGAGCAAAGATTTGATATGACAGATGAGGGGAGCCCGGTACAATAAGCGGCAGGCATGGACACTTGCCAGTTTGCAGAGCATGGTGAGTGCATTCGCTAGTTTTCAGAAAATGCCTCTGCGCGTGTGACATCTCATCAATTTCTGTCACACTGTGCAGACTGGGAGGCCTGTCATGCTCAGGAAAATCAATGCATGTGTTGAAAACAAATCTCGACCCAGACCAACAGAAAAAATTTCCAAATGTGTATGTAATATATACATGTTACAGAACATGACTGACTGTTCTTTAGGGGACTGGTATTAATCCTAACATAACCTAACCTATTAATAAGCTTGATCATGATATTGGTCATTGAACTGATTTCTTACTTTTCACGAATATTAATTTAAGCTTAAATAATCAAATAGCATTTTTCAAAAAATTACCAAACTGAAACTTAATTTTTTAATTTCTAAAGCAGGAAATTGATTTACCATGTACATTTGACGATGAAAGAGCTTCTAACTGCTTAAGTCTAGCCATGGCTTTCAATAACTTGCAGTCACGAATTATTATAAGCTTACTTGTCGACACCCAAAGCAAATATTGAACACCTCCACAACAAACCTTAGAAAGCAAGAGTTCTCCAAGCAGGCATTCGCCAATAGCGCCAGTAGCTCCAATCAAGACAGCCCTCATGCCAAGAGGTTCTTCCAAACTTTGTTCTTTTGGGGTCGAAGCTTCTCCACCCTCCGCCATGTTTACCTACGATGCCCCACACGTCATTGCGCGCTTAGTACACCTCTGCTCCAGAGGGAGGGGAAGCGGAGCTGGGCGGCAGGGAGCGGGGCGGGGGGGACGGGCAGTTGTCATCCGATTAAAATTGGCGGGAATTTAATTTGTCTATTTTTTAGCGTGCTACAGCGGACCTAAAATGTTTGCGAGTTCCTTTGAAAGATCTTTAGTTTCTCGTAAGATTATATTGCAGTTGATTTATTGACATTGGATAGAAAAAAGACAAAATTCACAACTTGACACCGTCAGCGTAGCGTCCCGGGCGTAGCGTGCGTTGGCCAGGAGACAGGATCACGCGATCAGTCAATCAGGCTTCCGAGTGTGGGGCGTCACCAGTGAGGATGGCGTTTTTTTTGTCAAAGAATTTAGTGCCCAGTGGGCCTAATGTTGCTTTTGTACCTCCTGGGACACTCGATTTTCAGTGACTTTCCGTCAATTTATGAATGACTTTTGAATGAATTTATGCCTGAAATTAAACTGCTATCTGTATCACTTTCTGTTTTCCTATGGTTGCTGGAGGTCACCATGTAACTTGTATCATTAGGAGCTTCACTTTCGAAAGAAACTAAAATGACTTGTGGATATTTCAGGGGCACCCAACGAAAGTTTTCTCTCAAATCCTTTAATTTGAAACGAAGTTTTAGTCTATCTGGGAGTGCCTTTAAAGCTCGTTGTTCCTTTCAGGCCGCGCTATAATATTTTTATCTGTTCGGTAGTTCTAGGGGAGCTTGAGTCTTTTCGAAATTACTGGGGCATCTTTGTCCATTTCCCGAAAACCTTAGGTCTTATTTCCTTTCCGAAAATCTTAGCTGACCTTTTTTCGGCACCCGAAACGACATTTTTGTCAATCCGAAAACACTAGGCCTTAAATTTCCCATATCACGAAAGTTCGAGGTGAAAATTCCCTTTAGAAAATTGCAGGGGATTAAGGACCTTCCGAACAGATAATTTACCTAAACGATCCGTTGGGTGCCCCTGATATTTATCAGCTGGCAAAAGTTCATTAACTTTTTCAGGTTCGCGTTCAGTTTCAAACTTATACGTAACGGTTCGAGGCCACCTCGACACGACGTATTCTCGTACCAGTGCATGTGAGCAAAGTTCCCTTTGGCTGGTTTCCTTAAAAAAAGTCGGTATTTCGAGCAAGATCGAAGGAAGCGTTGCTCGCGGAGAACGGTAGTATTCTCTCAGTCGATCGGCTACCAGAGCGTAATAGCGCGCACAGTTTACCTTTATGACGTCAGCCGTTTTACCCGTGGTATAAAAAGCCGTTCTGCGAGTCCTAAAAGCAGTCCGTGAAGGATCTTTACATTACACGCATGCCGCAACAACAGGGAAGCGATTCTACTTCACCGCAGCTTTGCAATTCTCACTTGTTTGGGAGCGTCACGAGCATCAGGAAACTGACCGACATTGAAGAAGGTAATCTAAGTTTTATTTGTTTGCAGCATCAAGAAATAGCATATTCACTGAGGCTAATTTTAAAGCGCGGACAAAGAGTAAAACCAGGAGCGTTACCCCGAAGTGTTGTAACACTGAGTCGATTTTTATTTTCTCTTGACTGTGTGGACGGATCTGCTTTTTACGCTCCTTTCCAGTTTTAAATTAATAGGTGTACTGTCTTTTTTTGTTTTTGTTATTATCGTTTTTGTTTTTTTAAATCGGTGCTTCTGCTCAGGTTGTACGTCGTCCACCTTTGTCCAGTGCGCTTCCCGTTGCTATGTTAATTTCTTCCTGGATTGTCAACTTAATCGCGGGAAATCTTTTTCGGTTTTTCAATAAAATAAATCAAAAACATACCCGAATTTTTTAACCTCCGTGGCATGAATTTTTTTCGTTTTATTTTTTTCCGGAAACAAAACCTAGATTATCGTATCCGCGAAACTTTTCTCCACAACTGATTGATATTACCTAATGAAAATCACTTCATAGCGGATAAGTAGTTATTTCCGGCGACAAGTTTCACAAGATGAACAATTGCAGGCTTATATGATACGATGGGTAATTCAGTATAACTTAATGTAATAAATGATTAGCTAGATAACAAGAGTACTAATAAATTGTAAAGAGATCGGGCTTAAGTAATCCTTGTTGAGAGATTTAGCTTTTGTAACTTGGACCTGAACGTTTCCTGTGAGGTAATAGTTTTTTTAAGAGCCATCAAGGAGGTTGTTAATTTTCATGATCCAGAATCTTGTAGCGGTGTTAGAAAAAGAGTTGTCCTGTGGAACCTGGTGATTGTAGGATTGTAGGCAGGCAAGTTATTCCTAGGATTCCAGGTGGCACTGATCCCACCAGTTGCAATTGAATGTAGGCGAGGAGTGAGTTACCATGCAATAGCACCAGGGCTGCCGTAGCGTCGTTATTCTACTTTTTCAAGATTACAAAATTGAGTAACTGGCACTTTTGACCCAGTAAAGCTCTATCTATGTTGAGCTGAATCAAAAACTCGGTCTCAAATGCTTCTGATTACTAATTCCGGATTCGGGCGATCGAGTAATAAAACCGTAGCGGCTACCGGCTGTACCAATCAGGCCCAGATCAGGCCCATCTTTGAATACCGATCGTTTCCTTTGTAGAAAGACCGCTACATGATGTTGTTATTCGTAAGTTCTTCTTGTTTTGGATAAGTTTTTTTTCCAACAGTTCTTTTATCGGGCAAACGAGAAGGTTGAGAACGTCAGAGAGGCGACAAAAGTTCAGCTGAAAGTTTGAACCCTTGGCTTCTAATACAAGAAAACGTTATGCTAGCTGCTTTCAGAGTCACTCAGAACTCGGCTCGGGGCTGATACGAACACCTCATCACCACTGGCGAATAAGGTCCCTCCTGACAGGACAACAAAGTCGACCGTCTTAAGAGCGAGTCAGACGGTCCGTCAATTCAAAAGATCAGTCCAGCCGTAGTAGAATGGTTTACTGTTGCTAACGTGATCACCATCACGTCACTTTATCCTACTATGGAGTTAGAAAATCGCCTTTCCAAGTCACCATAAACTCAAAGCAAATTAAGACTTCGCAAAAAGCTGTGAGACGGCTGTAAATTCTTCGGTCGTCTTTTTGTCCAAGTCCACCTCAGCGTTTTTTCAAAACCGGTAAGACGGCCACGGATGGTACAGTGGTCTGCACCTACTTTGCAGCCGTCCCTATATGCCTTCCTCTCATCCTCGGCATGATTAAACCCCAAAAAGTTCGGATGGACAATTTTCGGAATGAATTTTATGGATTTCGGACAAAATTCGGACAAAATTTCGGACATGATAATACTAGGAACTACTAATCCAATGTGGGGTAAATAAAGATGCTTGAAATGAGATATGTACACTGTCAAGAATCCATAGTCAAACATGAGCGTTCCCTGCGTTAATCCTATCCTCTGAGGGATCTTCAGCTTTAATTTTCGCGTTAACTGACTTTCTTCCTCGATCTCAGCCAACTGTTTTGTTCCTTATGGGTGGTGGTATAAGCCAATAAGCCACTTGGCCTGTATTGGCTTCATCGCTGACATTTTTGCGTTGACGTCAATAGTGTCGACATCCACCCCTTGGCCAACTAATTGTTTGGTAATTTCCTTGGCGTCCTACTCTTAAAATTTTCCTTTCAAAAATCTTTCAAGGTAGACATGAACATGACAATAGTGAGGATGAAATGAGCATTGCTATGGAGTGATTGATAATAATATGGAGGAAGTTGAGCACTAAACTGATAAACAATAGTGGTTGAAATTTTTTTTCCTGTTTTCATTAATTTTTTCATCGACCTCTCTTGTTTTTTCATACTCTCTTGTTTTTAATAATGTGCAAAATGAATGAATGAATGAATGAATGAATGAATGAATGAATGAATGAATGAATGAATGAATGAATGAATGAATGAATGAATGAATGAACGAATGAATAAATGAATGAATGAATGAATGAATGAATGACAGACAGTCAATGACAAGAGAACTTTAAGAAATGTATCTGTTTCAATTTCATGTGAAACTATAAATACTGCATTATTCTGTTCGATAGGCCTTCAGTACTACACGATGTAGATCAACTGATCTATCCGCCCTGATGTAGACTAACAATAACGGCAGGAGCCCATTAATGGGCTCCTGCAATAACAAATCCACAGTTTCAAGATAAGATTTATCCGGCGGACGTTAAAAACTTCAGACAACAAAAAATTTCGGGCGGGTTTATTTTCGGACAAATTTTATGTCCACAATTTTGGGGGTTTAATGTAAATTTCACCTAAGCATTCCATATGTTACATATTAATTTCTCGCCGCGCCGCGCAGCGCCGCGCTGCACGGGTCCTGCGATTGTCATTTCCGTCTGTCACGAGACCCAACCTCCTTAGATCGCATTACAGTTATAACTGATCTATCTGTGATCTGAGGCTTTTTCCTCGTGCGAATCTTCGATCGTCGTCCTTTTCTTCGATCAAGGATAACAACCGTTTGAACCTTCAAAACAGCTGTGGCGCAGGAAAGAGAAACCCCTTCAAGGTAATTTGTGACGGTGTAAGATGTTAACAACGCTATAGTAAGCTAACGCAAAGGAGCAGCCATAATTTTACTTGAGGCGTTACAAGTGACCAAAGTTCCTTGATCCCTACGGCGCTAAAATTAGAACTACCCTTAAAATCAGTGTAGTTTGTGCCCTTTGGGTCATGCAAAACTGCAAGAAGAAACGTAATATCAGCCCTGGCTTAACTAGAAAACCACAAACTTCTAATGTAAAGTGTTTTTGGTGAAATTAAAGGAAATAACGTCGATGCGTCGATCAAATATGCATGGTGCTATTTTGCGTATCATTTATACTGCACATGTATTTTTTAACAACATGAGAGGCGGGTTTTTTTGCTTCTGTTTTTGTCAACGCTTAATTCACCCAATTCAGTGTTTGATTAATGGTAACTTTCTCAAGCGCAGCGCTGTATGCATCTTGCTCTAGTGACGTCAGATTTATTTCGAACTTCAAATGTATCACTGCTGAATTCAGTGTCGGAATTGAAGCACCCGAGCTCGGCTTCTCTAATCATGTGGCTCTTTCGGTGCGCAAAGAAAAGTGAAATATTAGAAGTAGGTTTATTCCGAGTTTGCACATGAGCGTGACAGTGTACAACTTCTAAATTATTTAATTCGGAAAAGACCCGACCTAATAAAGAGTTCTGGCCAGACGAAGGGCAAATTGTCAGACAATGTTGTCAAGTACTCACGATAAATTTTATTTAGCCAAGGTTGCACAAGCACAGCTTAAACATCAATCTTGATGCGTCGTTTTATTTATTGGAACTCTTTTGAGTTTCCAGGAAGTTTCAAAGTCTGTGTTCTGAGTGTGGAATTAGAATAAACCGAGTCAGAAATTTAATAAGTCCGTGCAGATCACGGGGGCGTTGAAAGAGAAAGACTTTGAGCTGTATCGCATTACACAATTCCCGTCTCTTTTTTCATCAGCAATATATGTTACACCGATTTATTTTAGACTTCCGTTATGGGTTTTGCCCTGCCGCCGCCAAAAAAAAAATGGTTGATAAAAAGCAGACGTTTGGTGAAGAATTCATATTGAAAGGTACGCGTTAATTTAACGAGTAGTTAGAGCTCACTTACTGGGAAAAAAACGGCTCGTAGTGACACTTGTCTTGATCTTGTCGTTTGCTCTTTGTTTTAGATACGAAAAACAAGGAAATTTCTAAGGTTAATAAGTTAACGTCGTATTAAATATTACTGTAACGGTATGAGGTTTTTTCGGTGGGGTGGTGTACTCACGGGGGGAGGGCAAGGTGGTAAATCAAACGGGGAACGTGAAACTCGACTTTACCTGTACCCTCGCTTATCGTTTATTAGTTTTGTTCATCAATTTGCATTTATTCCGATCCTGCACTCTTTATCTCTACTCTGTTACATTTAGTTGTTTGAGTAGAGGTAGTGTAATTCATTTCATTAGGATATTTAAGGCAAATAGTTGCTTCATCCTTCATATTGAGCTGGTAAGTTTAGTTTAATGATGATGAATTAGTTCAGTGTTACTATATACCTTATCTTCCCTGTCATGTTGGCAAAATGCAAAGTAATGCAATGTTATTTTAAGGCCAGCCTCTTTTGACATTGTTAATAGCTATGTTATGTAATGGTGCCCATCTAATGAGGTCGTATGCAAAAAGGTGAAATATTTCGATGAGCACATCTGTGATACTTATGTCCTGTGGAGTTGCCAAAGCTTGTCAGTAAGGCTGTAGTCTGTATTTTGGTGATCTGATCTAAAGGCAGGCTATTTTGAGGTACAAATCGATGTGCTGTTTATCATGGCCTCTATAAAGTGTTGCAGACAGAGCGGTTCTAACTTAGCTTTGGAGTCTGTGGAGTTGTAGCGCTCACGTGTTGTGCTTAGCCCTTGGAAGTGAAAGCTCTTGATGTAAGGGGCTTTGAATTCCGGCTGGGAAATCCCAACATGTTGCTATCATTTATGTATTGGAAAGCTACCAGAACATTCTGATACTGTAGTCTTTTTTGGTATGCTGTTCCGGGGTGGGGTGCTTTGTGTCGGAACATGAAATCATGGTCGTTCAAATCAAAGCTATTGAGCTGTACTTTTCCGGGGCACTGTTTATCACAGTAAGCTATACAAGGTGGTTTTCTGAATAAACTGTTGATTATTCTGTACAAGTGCAATCCAAATGAATTGTTAAGATGGTTCTAACATTTTAGTCTGTGCCCGAAATCCTAAATTGTGACCATTCGATAGGATCTGTTGATATGAACACATCTTTGTCGTCGCTCTAAAGTTTGCTGGAGTATTAGGAAAAGGGTGGCAAAGGACGAGAACTTTTGTTATTTTGTTTATTTTGCCTGCAGACCTTTCAGAACAATTCTATTTCAACTTTTGAGACGTGGATATCAGCATTCAAGAGTTCTTCAAATGAAACTAGAAATCGATTTGCAACTGTTCAGTATACGTAATTATCTTATGAAACTGTCTGCGAAGGTCCATGATCAAACATCAGAATTTCAATACTTGCTCTCATGCATGTGTCTAAACGTACATTGACAGAGAGCAAAAGCAAAAAAAAAGTATGAATTATATAATATAGTATTGCAAAACAAAGGCTGTAGAGCAATAATTTAAGCTCCCAAATAAAATGCCTTATTGTTTAATTGTCGGCACTTTATGCTATTTTTGGTCAATATTTCGAAACATTCCAAAAATTCGTAACGTTTAGATTAATTTTGCCAGATTTCTCTATGTGGATGTGGGGGATCGATTTCCAAGCCAACAATTACGAATTAATTCCTACCGGAACATTATGACAATGAGCAGTACGCAATAAATATGGAATTTAAGGAACGCAAACCTCAAAGAGAAAGCCAAGCCAAAAAATTAAAAATAGATTTCAAACGATCCGAAACAGGTCAAAAAAATTTGGGGAGAAAACGAGATGTCTTCGATGGATGGGACAATCAGTGCCAGGTTTTGAAATGCCGATCGGTTATGCACGCAACATGTTTTTACAGAGCTTTGCACTTTATGACCTTTTGTGGTCAATGAAGATTTGTAAGAGTCATATTTCCTCTAGACGTGATAAAAGAATTTTAGTTCAAGATAAATAGTTGTTGACCCCTACTGATAAGTACAACGACTGGGCGACGGGGATAATTATATAAATGAACATTTTTGCAACTTTGGAAACAAAATCCAAACAGGCTGTTTCGGAACGCGCGGATTTATAGTGTACCGCCTAATTTTGTTCTGAGCTAGCTTTTTGGGACAAACTGAGAAAAGAGCATCTTATTGTTTTAAGATCAGATTTGTTTGTTTGTCGTTGTTTACTAGTAATTTAATGAAACACTTTTTATTTGTTTTTGTTTTGCCTGTTTGTTTTTGCGCACTTCAACATTGTTGTATACCCGACGTGTTTCGTTGTTTTTGTGTAGGAGATTTTGTTTTGGAAAAGAAAGGTTGGGAATTTGAAAACAAAATGTAAGTGACCGAACAAAAATCAACCAAGGATATCTCGAGAAAACACGTGATTGATTTTCGTCTAGACGTAAAAGCGAGGCAACTTCATACAGGTGTACGAATGTCTATTTCCAAATGATTGATTTTCATTGGACGTAAAAACGAGGCAACTTCATACAGGTGTAGAATGTCTATTTCCAAATGATTGATTTTCATTGGACGTAAAAACGAGGCAACTTCAAGGTTTTAATACAAGTGTATTGATGTCTACTTCCTGAACAATTCAATTCAGAACTCTTAAAATTTCACTGGACTGGTCGTGGCAATTATAACTCAGTTAAAAGGGTTTAACACGACCAGGTCAGGCTGAACTAAAAAATTAATTGAATATCCTCTTTCAATTACATAATCCAACTAATACATTACTCAGGCGTTTAACAAAGGAATAAAAAACGCGCCGCGTACATCAGGCGTTGAGTTATATAAGCAGGCGGGCGACGGAACAACGGCTCTTGCCTCCCTTAGCACTTCTCGACTGTTCTTAAAAATTCCTAAGTGTTTGTATCTCAACAATGCGCGAGGACAATGTTATTTTTGATCCATTTTATAGAAATGTCCCGGTATTGGCGCGCGCTTTCAAACTCCGGCTGGACTTTTACCCTCAAGTTTCCTTTTTAATTAAATATAATTCTTATTATGGAATTACTCATCTTATTCCACAACTTTTATATTACTTCTTTTATAAAATGTCTTGTCAATCGTAGCGCGCGTATTTCGTGGAACATTTTATAACATGTGAAACATTGAAGTTCCTTTTTGGCCAACAGAAATTCAGGTATCCACTCCATTTTGCTCAGTATTGTTCAGTTGTGAAGTGTTTCCAAAGAATTTTGTCCGTGTAAATACTCTTTCTTAATAATAGTTATTATTAAAGCATAACAGTTGAGGCTTTATTAACTCGAATCAAACTTGAAAACACAGCAAGTTGCATGACTTAATGGACTAACTTGACCTAATCGTTTAATCTTTTGACTCGAATCAAATCCCCATTTAATTACACAAAGCTTCAAACACATAACAATGTATGCTGTTTTTTTCCAAATGGAAGCGTAAGTATCTCTGAAATATGCGTGGTTAACCCCAATTTTTTTTTTTTCGGATACCAGCAATCCTTGTTAAGATCTGCTTCTCCCGCATAATCAGAAACCGCGCAAAAATATTTTTAGTACGCACATCCCGAGGTACGAAGAAAGTATTCCCAGTAGCTGCAAAAGGAGGCACTTTCCTTAAATTTGGTAATCTTCTGGTAAGATAATATGTTGCTGTGGTACTGTAATGTTTAATTCTAATGTTTTGAAGCGGTGCATGATAAACGTTTCCGGTCCATCAGTTCAGGTGAAAGCTACTAGCCAGTATTTTTATTTGGTGCTGTCTATTATGCTGTACAAGGCAGTTCGGTTCTAACTTTTGAATCTGTGGTGTGGATGAAATCCCAAAGTACAAGTGTGCCCATTCAAAGTAAAGTAGTTGGGTAGTTCGTTCCCCTGGTATCTCATCATTCAAAGTTCTTCACTTCTTTTCAGTTTTGCGTTTTCTGTTTCCTCCTTTCTACTTGATTTTTGTTTTAGATTTAGAAATATGAACTTGGCCTCGAAGAAAACTTCCTTATCTCTCCGCGGCCATCAGTACCTCTCTTTGTCTTGAATATATACGAAATCCTTTTGTTGTCGACAGCTCACTTGGGGTCGATTTAGACGCACCCTTTTAATTTTCTTTATTTTTCTCATTGTTCAGTTAATATATGAACTTAGCCCGAAGTGACATAAAACAAAAACACTTGAAGTGGAATCTTTATCTCCTTGAACCCAAATGTTTCGAACAGCAGCCCGCGCCCGCCTCAAAGAAATTTTTAGAATTTCTTCTTGTTAGCAGCAACGCACCTGACAGTACTTAGTTTTTAGAGTATTTCTGTCCTATCTAGTTTTCCCTGATCACAGGAGGTACCTTACAACAGCCATTCAACACATATGCCTATGGCCTCTTTAAACAGGTGGGACATTTTAATTCATATATTTAACTGCCTGTAACTGATGCTATTAATATGAAGATAGCTTTCACCTGCTCCGCTTAACTTTTGAGCCGATTTTATTCACAGACCGAGTCAAAAAGTCAAACCATACCGCGTGTATAACATTTGTCTTTAGGAATGAAAAGGTTTATTAGCATTTACTAATACCAACAATTATATATCGGTTGATTTTAGCTAACGGTGGTTGCTAAATGAATAACGAAAATGTGAAAAGTGCCAATAAATAAGTTATGTAAATGACATTTCGAGAGAAGATCCATTTTTTTTAAGCAGATTTGCATTAACATTGTTTTATGAAAATGTTTCCGAGTTGTTCCATTTTTAGACATTTATTTTAGTTCTAGATGGTTTGAAGGAAACAAATCTCTTAAAAAAGACTGTTAATATATTTTTTTTTTCCAGGCCGATTTTATCCATTTTATATACCGACTCAAAAAGTAATAATAACAATAATAACAATGAAACAATAAGAATAATGATAATATACTTAATTATCTTCTCCCATTTCCTGGGGTTTTGATAGCGGACAGAAAGAAATATTTGAAGTAACATAGTTAAGAATTCCAGCTGGCAGGAGGCTGGCCAGCTGGCTATTTAAAAGTGTAGCTGAGGAATTGGTCTACCAAGAAAAATAAACCATCCATCCATCCATCCAATCTTAAACTAGCGATAATTAAGAGTGGGACGCCCTTACCACTCCGTAAAGTTGAACCACACTTTCAGACCAACAGTTGTCTTTAAGAATGAAAAGGTTTATTAGCATTAAATACTGACAGTAGTAATATACTGGCTTGTACCAAGCCAACGGTAGTCTCTAAAGGCAAGAAGAAAATATGAAAGAGCCAGTCAAGAAGTTATGAAATTAGACATCTTGAAAGGAGACCAATTTCCTTTAATATTGTTTTGGAAAATCTTTTCATAAACTGAGCTGTTTCATTTTTAGTAATTTATTTTGGTTTTAGTTTGTTTGAAGGGAACAAAGCTCTTAAAAAAAACAGTGCTAACATTTTTGTTTACCGTTTGTACTTGACTTTCAGATAGATTTTATCCACAGACTCAATACGTCACACTATGGTGTGTGTCTGTAACTGTAATCAGAAATGAAAAGATTTATTAGCATTGAATAGTGTTACCTGTAGATTCACCTTGGTATTTAGGAAACTAAAGTTTCTAAAAGGCCAAAGAAAATATAAAAAAAAAATGTTACGTAATCCAAGATTGTCGAGAAGTGATGTATTTTAAGCAGCTCAATTGCTCAGTTAACATTGTGAAAATATTGTCGAAATGTTTCTTTTTTGAGTTGTTTATTTTGGCTTAATATGGTTTGAAGAAGCAAAACTGATTACTTTTAAGATTATTAACTCATATTTGTTTTGAAAACAGGAAGTCTTCTTTGGGCAGTCTTAATCCGGTAGTCGATGCATTTTGATGAGATCAATTTTTCGTGTATCTTTGTTTTTCAAAACAGGAAATTTGGTGTTAAAGATTTCAGAACCTATACCTTGCTTCAAATGAAGCTAAACATCATTACGTAAAAAGTTGTTTTATGACTTGTTGCGATTTCCTATTTGTTTAGCATGTGAGTAATCGCAAATGATCGTAAATAGTTATCTCCAGCAACCGTTTGCGAGAATCCGCGCAAGCTATCGCAGAAGTTTCTTTCCACATGATCGCCAATTTTTGGTGGCTGGTGTTCGAGATTTCTTCATTTCTACCGTTTTTATAACATCGAAATAAGACTTTACGAGCAGGTGTACGAAGCAACTATCACCTCGCTCGCTGGCTTGTAAACAGGTACTGCGCCATGGGGCTACGCCTGCGGAAACGAGGAAACCCCATCATGTAAGCATGTGCGTTGTTATTAAGGTCACGTGACTCTCCTGTGGGGGGGGGGGGAAGAGGCAAATTCAATAATCTAGTTTAGAGGTTTAGAGGTAGTTCTCAATCTGGCACGATACTTGGACAGCAGCATGAAAGAACATTTGTACATAACGTTTATCAACAGGTTTGAAGTTCTTCGTTATTTTGAAAACCGGCTAGATTCTAAAATCTTTAATTTTTATGGTAAATGCATTTGGTTAGTTTAAACAGAAATGGTTTGTCACCAAGCAAAAAAAAATTCAGATTAGATACTTCTCTGGCCCGGAATTTTCGTCAAGATGTTTAATTATTTTGCCGCTGTTTTGGCGACCTTGAGCCAAAGAAGCGTTCCAGTCAATAACACGTATTTGGTGTATTGTCGACGGGATATTTATAAATACAATAGCTCCACGTTAATTTGAACTCCCAAGGTGGTAAACAAAAAATAGTTCGAGTTAGCGGGGGTTCGTGTTGGCGGGATTGGTGTTGAATTTCAAGTATTCTGTTAACAAAATATCGTGGTTTTATCACGTTTCCATGTATTACAATTTACCTCATAAACAAAGATTAAAGAATAAAGATTTCGACACGGCAGCCAGCCATGTTCTGACATTTTGAGGGTTACTAACGGAAGTTTTTAGAAAAGAGTTCAAGTTATCTGGGTAAAAAAAAGAGGTTAGTTCGACTTTGGGGAGTTCGATTTAGAAACGCGTTTACGCCAAACGCGAGATTCGCGTTTATGTTTTCTTGAAAACATTAGGACGTAGAAGAGCCGAATAGTGCAAAATAATTCTAGCACAAAACTACTCAATTTTACCGAAAAACTGAAAACAGGGAGCAAATGTAGGGTAAACATGATCACGTGGTCCTTTTTCGCCGTTTGCCGTTCACCGTAACTCTGACTGAAAATCCAGGGGAAGTCGGATTTTGTTCGAGTTAGTGGGATTCTGCTATATACACATTATTCGAACATTAAATTCTGAAAAAAAAAGCGTAAGGCTTTATTCATGTTATCACAGAAAAACTTTATAAGGCACAGCGAAAAGTGGTCATTTCAAACAACGCAACAGAATCCCGTACTTTATAATCTATATAGTGTATAGAAATAGAGCTCTCCAAAAACAGCAATAATTAAAAAAAGAATTTGGTGGTACCGATTTCGTTTCTCTTACCATGTGCAACTGACTTAAAATAAATTTACTTGAAGATCAAACAGGTGCGCATTGCGCTAATTTAAATGGCCACACTTAAATCCATCTAGAGATCCTTAACAGTCGAAACCGACACACTGATTTCACGTGTCGAGGCCTTCTCCTATGACATGTTTGTTTACATAACAGGATTTGAGTTCCTTTTTTTTCAAACAAGGAAGTCTGCGGTTAAAGATCCATTGCGCAAGAGTTCAACATTCTGTCACGATCTTCAATTGACGAAAGTCACGATCTACAAATGAAAACCTCTTTGACCCAAACTTAAGTGGTATTTCCTTCTCAGTAAACCTTGATTGATTTTTATATTTAGATTGTTAAATGTTTCAACCTTTGCCACTAACATGTTGAAATTTCATTTGACCCAAGTACATTATACTTTTACCCAGGTTGTTATTATGTTGCCCTCGTCCGAAATACAATTTCCGCGCTGGCTGGCAAACAATGTCTGAATGATTATTTATTTTGATGACGCAAATGTATTCAACAACGAACTTTATAAAACTGAACGGTTAGTATAAAAAGAACTGAGAGAAATAAAAGAAACCCGGAAATATGCGTTTCACGTTAAAATAGATGAAGCACGCCATGCGAACCACATAATCGAGCACAACAATAATCTTGTGACCTCATTAAACTCGTCGGCAAACCTTGGACGAAACGACAGATATTTCGGGGGAAATATACGAACAGGATAGGTTAATTGCGGTTTCATCGTTTGATAATTTTAACGGCCTGTCCACATCTTGATATCCTTTATAAAGCACGAGCCGAAATAAAGAAGTCGAAATTTTTGCAGCGCTTATATTCGGTTACTATTTCTGCGGAAGTCGAGTATAGTTTCGCACGTAAAACAAGAACTTAGGACCTCCCTTTTCGCGTGTCAAGGTTAAACATTATTTTGTATAAACACAATTCATCGAGCTGTCTTTGAGCTATTATCATCAGCTTTTAGTGTTTTCATAATGGTGCAATTTTATCCGCGCGAAATGCGAGCTATTATAAGAATGCAACGAAGCGACTCTTTGTCTGGGAAACGCTACAGAATCCGACTGTAAAAATTACCCGGCGCGCTCGAGTTCAGCGTTGTTTAGACGCTGTAGTTTTATTACAAAAAAATTCAAAGTGACTTTTCCAGTGAATATGGGTCATTTTCTACCAAGAGTAGTTAAAATTAATCCTCTGAATATGTTACTTCAAACAGTGAAATTTGCGTGACTCGAGGTAATTATATTAGGAATTGGGGTGAATGATAGCGGGCGGTCAGTCAAATTCAGTAAACACCTTTGTTTGGTAGCATCAACTTGGCATTTCTCGCGGCTTAATTATGCAAATTATCTGCAAATCATTTTTCCTCCTCTCTTGTGAAAAAAAGGATTCGTTACATCGACAAGAATCTCGTTTAGTCGATCGAGCGGCCATATATTTTCATGATATCTCGGCTCCGACCACTTCTAGCTACCTAGTGAATTGCAACATTGACCGGGATTTAAAACAATACAATGTATTATGCTTATGTAAATATCCAAAGGTTGCGTGTCCTGGCGTATGACTTAGGCAAAGTGAAAATTATCCAACTGCAATCTCCTGATCCGTTATCAAGGCTTGTCATTTAATTCACTGTTCGATGACAGTCGATGTCCAATTGTCAGGTGCGGGTCAAATGGACATTTTTCTATCTTTCCTGAACAAAGGCCTCGAGTGAAGGGCACACAAGGGGAGGGAATATACGCTATTGTATCTTCTAGCGTGACTATCAACAAAACAAGTCACCAAAAGGAAGGCTCAAGCAACTTGCTGAGCGGTGTTTCAAGTGCGTGTCGCCCGTTTTTGCGTTTCGTGATATCTGTTTTCACACACGCATGCCGAGGTGTTAAATTGCTGTTTACTCAATAAAGCTCTCACGTGTCCTTGTCATGCGAACTTCGTTTGTGCATCGCAAGCTGCCTAGATAATTTCTTAATCTGACTTGTAAATTGTTTTTTTGCGGGTCCTACATCGCCCAAGGCAGTTATTAAACAGCGTGAGCTACTCGCCGCACAGACTTAAAATTAAACCTCGATTACTGGCGCTTAGACAAAAGTGCTCGTCGTGGCGAAACAAGGTGAGTTTGGCCAATCATTTTACCTTCGTGACAAATGGCTGCAGTCAGGCAGAGCGTTCTCTAAGCCCCGGGGCAATTTCTGAGTCACAACTTAAAGAGCCCTTGAACCCAATTTTGACAGGCTTACCATATATAGAATTGGTTTCCACGGAAACCCGACATTTTCAACAGATTATGTCAAAGTTCAGCCTTTTCAGACATGACACGATTGATGTTTTTACATAGCAAGGCACTGTTCAGCGCTTGTGTACGTCTCCTCTCTCCGGCCGCCGCTTACAACCTACATATGCCACTTAGCTGCGTAAAAAAACGGATTTTAAGTCAAGTAAGTTAACGCGGGTAGCAATTCGGTTTAGAATTCATAAATTAAAAATAACAGCTTACAATGATTCGCCTTTGCGAACCAAGCGATCACGGAAACCGCTATGGGCTCGTGCTCGCGCGCGAACTCGAAACACCGCTAACTGTTGGATTGTAATTATATCCACAGTCCTAATTTGCCGGGTGGTATGGCCGGGGTTCCTGCTCAAACGTGGTGCGCGGAGAAGACAGAACCGTTAGAAGAATCGGCGGAGAAAAATGTGCAGCAAGTGGAGTGTGCCGTTTGTGGGGACAAGTCTTCAGGCAAGCACTATGGAGTATTCACCTGTGAGGGCTGCAAGTCTTTCTTCAAGCGCAGCGTTCGCCGTAACCTCAGCTACACTTGCCGGGCTTCGCGTAATTGCCCCATTGATCAGCATCACCGCAATCAGTGCCAGTATTGTCGGCTGAGAAAGTGTATCAAAGTCGGCATGAGACGCGAGGGTACGGGTGAGAAATTTTAGTTGAACACTTACAAATCCGTGTGGCTCACTTGGCCGCCTGTAGATAGTAAGTATTCATTGGAGGTGTGTGTGTAATATGTTGAATGAACCTTTTCACCTTTTCTCGACAGCCGTCCAACGAGGTCGCATCCCTCCAACACAAGTGCCGCAACCAAGTCCGCAACACTCAGCGCTGAACGGCAACGATGTTGCGAATGGCCATTCATTCTTGTCCGGTTTTATCAGCCTTCTTCTGCGGGCAGAGCCTTACCCCACTACGAGATTCCAACAGGGTATGAACATGCCGTGTGGAATAATGGGCATCGAAAACATCTGCGAATTGGCAGCTCGTTTGCTGTTTAGTGCAGTGGAATGGGCTCGCAACATCCCCTTCTTTCCAGATCTAGCTGTTACAGATCAAGTGGCGCTACTTCGGTTAGTTTGGAGTGAGTTGTTTGTACTCAATGCAGCCCAATGTCCCATGCCTCTACAAGTTGCTCCACTCCTTGCCTCTGCCGGTATCCACTCGAACCATATGTCTCCAGACAGAATGGTTACGTTTATGGATAATGTTAGAATTTTCCAAGAACAGGTCGAGAAGTACCGAAATCTCCACGTGGACGCCGCAGAGTTTGCCTGCCTCAAAGCCATTGTGTTGTTTACTTCAGGTAAGCCAGTCCTGAAGAGAGTTTCAATGTTTGTGGAACATTTTAATATTTTATTTATAACTCTGTCTTTGAAGATTAACGTCGCTTGCTCCATTGCGGTAAATTAATAGTAATGCACCTTTTAAGGGTGTGCGTTTCCCCGCCTCTAGCTCAGCCGAGATTACGTTCACGTTTATGGCAATGTCACGGAGTATAATTGTGTTTTCACAGATGCGTCCGGTCTAACTGACCCCCAGTACATCGAGAGCCTTCAAGAGAAAACCCAGTGTGCTCTTGAGGAGTACACAAGAAACCAGTACCCCAACCAACCGACTCGCTTTGGAAAACTGTTATTGAGGCTGCCTTCGCTGCGAAGCATCAATTCGTCCATCGTGGAGCAGCTCTTCTTTGTTCGTCTCGTAGGTAAAACTCCAATCGAGACTCTCCTTAGGGATATGTTATTGTCCGGAACGCCAACAAGCTGGCCTTACCTGCCTTGCTCATAGAGCAGTCGCAACAAAGCAGGGTGTTTTGCGTTCCTTCCAGCTCCAAGTTAGCTCATCCAAGCTTATGCGTTCGTTCTTCAAAAGAACACTAAACGTTTCCGTCTTGCTCAGAATTTGTTAGGAGAATACCGGCTTCAAGCCTTAAAACCTTCTAGTCCTATTCTAATCCTTTTTTAGGTAGAAATTTATAGAGATATTTGTTGTACTTGAAGGAGCTTACAGTATTTTATAAGTATTTGCAGTGGAGACAGAATGGAACAGACTGTTCCAAAAGGTGAAGCAAAATAGGTATTGATTTTGATATATAGTGACTGAATGTTCGAAGTAAACTGTCTTATGTAAATAAGTTTCGGTTCAATTTAGACGATCACACTGGCTTTTCGCGAAGCTCGTTGTAAGATAGAAGTTGTATAGAATAGTTATTTTTACTACGTATGAGACAGGTAGCGTAGCTATATGTTAAAGTATTTTTTCAACCGTCGAACTGGACTGAGTTCAAGCGACGTTTGATCGATGTGTTTTGGGCCAGACATGGCCATGTTGCTGAAAGCAACCGAGTGATTGTCCTTACTAGCTGTGTGTGTGTATTAAGAAATTGATGTCCAAGACATGGTAAATGAAATAATACAAAATTAAAGAGTCATTTTAATAGCTGTGATGTCTCAGTGTTATTTCGAAGTTGGTCATCACTGATTTCATTGCTTCATGTTGTCTGGATAGAAAGAAATTTTATCGCTTACAGTTGCATAATATAAATGAGAGTTATTTAGTTTGGGGCGGCATAGGTCAAGATATATCTTCTATCCAGTAAATAACAGAAACAAATCATTTATTTCCCTTTGTTTTATACACCTTGATCGAGGTGATTATGGCAAATTTATCGACCTTCTTTTGACGCCGGTAAAATACGCGACTACAGGAAGACCAATTTGTTAAAATAATTGGGCAGCCGAGCGAATCTTGCAGTTTTTATTTAGAATTTGTCTATCGAAGCTCTTAACTATTACAAGGACCTATACTCTTTTTCATTCGAAAATTAACTGGATTAAATGAATAGCAAGTGTTAAAATTGTATCGTGAGGCGTGGATGTTGTCCGTTAGTCCGAAAGATGGCTGTGTAAACATCTTCCTGTTTTCAAAAATATTTCGGTGGTTAAACAATGCCACAACTCCGGTATTTCGTCTGCTTCCAATTTTGCGACATGAAGTTGCTATTTTTGTTACAGGTGTTCTGTGGTAGTGAAGTTGTCTCAATTATTATTCCACCTTGAGAATATTGCGTTTGACGTTGGCATTCGAACAAAACTTTCGGGAACGTTTGATACAAGGCCTCAAACTGTGAGGGGCGAACTATCAAACGTGTATGTTAAACAAAAAACTCAAGAGCGACAAAGGCGACAGTTTTAGAGTCTCAGGTTTTGTGACTGTTTTCCAGAAAGCTGCCCCTCTTACTCCTGTCAGAATTGCTTCACGATGAACGAGGCAAGTCCGAATCGTTGCAAGTGACACTTGTCTTGCTATATTACGATTCGGCGACCTTACGTGGCTAATTGTTTCGACACGGAAATTGCATCTCTCGACTTATATTTAGTTCTGTTGTAGCTTATGGACAATGTTCAATTTAGGACCGGTTTCGAGGTCAATGAATATGGTGTTTCTGTAATGTCCTATGGAGTTGTTGTCGCTCATCAAGTGACCTCTTGTTGTTAGCGAAGGCGGGATAGCCTTGTCCAACCGAAGAACCTTTTCCGCACTAAAGAGATACTGAAAGTTTTTGCAGTCTGAGTCCTGCTTCGTGACGTTTCGTTATCGCCGTCTGCCCTATTCGTCTTCCTTTCGTAGAGCTCTGATGCAAAATGAAAGACTTGTATAGTTGCTTACGATGATCGATGTGGAGCAGTTTATGGCTTTTAATTCAGGACTCTGCAATCAGCGTAACGTATCAAAAGTGACCTCTGAAGGCTTGTTAAACAGTACAACAAGAAACGACAACATTAACCTCGTGAACCGTTTAAGTTTCTGTTTAATAAATCACAATAATAAATGAGTGTTTCTGTTTTTGATGGTTGACAAGAAAAAGAAAAACGCTGGCCGTTTCACAATACCGCACACCATTCAAGGCAAAATTTGTGAACGCTAACGCGAATTGATCTCCCCAGACGCGAGATAAACACACTCTTTTTCTGTGATCTCAGTTTTTATTCAAAATAAAGAGTAATGTTTACTCAGAGTCACTTTGCGGAATAGCTTGCCACTCACAAAGCGCCCCGGCCGCGACAAGAGAAAGCTGTGAAAACCAGCGAGCCAAACACTATTTACTTAAACTTTTATTAAATTTGTGTTCACTTCCTGTTGCTCGATCTTCCTTTTGAGACCTGACTAGAAAGATTGAAAGTTGCGTGATAACGTGTGTCGTGGTCTGCTAGTCTAATGTTTTGTGGGGTTTTGACTTGTAACAATACACGATATTTCCAATAGATCGCACTCTGTAATCACATTACCTAGCTACAATTATCGACCTATCGACCCCTAGTATATCTTTTCCTTAGTGGTTTCTCCCCTTGTGAAGTGCCCATCCTCTGTGTGGGTAGAGATTCTAAATGACGTTCCTCGTAAGTTTCAGCGCAAAATTGACCTTAAAAAACCCATTTTAAGTTTGCGTGCAAGACGCCACTTCGCGTGTCCTAATAAAATTCAACAATGTCTGCCTCGTATGTATATTAGCTAAAAACAATTTCATTCGATTGTTCGATGTCTGTGCTTTCAAACTCCCTTTGTTTGGAGTCTCTAAAAATCTATGCAATTCCACATCCATTTTAAACGTCTGCGCTGCCCGCGTAAGTGTCAATTTACGAAGGAAAGCGCATTTAACTCGGCAAAGTCCAATGATGTGTTTTCTTTGACCGAAAACAAACTTCCTCGCGAGCAATTTTTGCTGATTGAAAGGGGAAATGGATCAATTTCCATTACAGATGTGCGTCAATAAGTTTTAGCTCGGATGCATCGTTAAATTCTGTTCGTCTCAGCGCAAACCGCACAAGAAAGATTTCATCTGCGGTTGAAATGAAAAAACCCAAGCAACCTGCGTTGTTAGGGAATTCGGTCCTAAAAAACTATTGTCGTACGTTTCCCAGACAGGCTAATACAATTGCCGTCAATGTTTTTATTATATCTATCTAGGAAACCGTAACCTCTGTGTACACACTACAAATACAAACCCCATGCATCACAATCAACTTGAGCTGTTGAACTTGCAACAGAAATTGAAGGCTTGCGTGTTCTCTCTAGCACTGATTATTACTGGATTTTAATCATTATACATAATTTGTAGATGGCATCACTGATTACCAAACGTACATCATCCTATTTTGTCTTTCTGTCTCGTATTATGACTGGTGACCTTGGAGATCGTGTCTTCGCGGTGTTTTTCGCCGCGAAGTTCTTCACGTTAGTGTCATTACATCGAGCATTTTCAGCTCTGCTAAATGAAATAAGCCTCCCTTCTTCATTTTTCATTTGAATCAAATAATAGATGAGAGGGTTTAAGCAATCGTGTGACCAGAGCAAGACCCACTCACTTACAATTAAAATTCTTCACCTGAGGCATGGGACAGATTGAATCACGCTGTCTCGTAGACATATTCACAAAGAAATCATCTATACACCGTCCGCACGCGAATGTTATGCAATATTTCTCGAACATATCAATTTGTTTTTTGCTTTTTTTTTTACCTCCCAGATTTAGTGGAAAACACAAGAAAGCGGTTAACAGCTTAACGACGTTCATTCGGGTTAATGATTTAGACAAATACTCGAGTTGTTCTGAGATCATTGTTTTGTACTCGTTGACCTAGTTTATCGCTTTACGAGTAAACCCTTTTTTCCTTGTGGTGATAGATAGATAGTTAAGATAGAATTATGAAGGACATTGCGCAATGGAACTGTAACATAAGTGCAAAATTTTATCTTTTTCTAAATATGGCTGTCTGTCCTGTCTGTCAAACGAGAAAACGGTAGAAGACAACATTGTGTGTGTGTGTGTGTGTTTTTTTTCTTTTGCCTTGGGTCAGTATCCAGTACATGTTGTTTGTTTCGTCTCAGTTGTGTTAAAAGCTCACTCTCCCATGAATTTAAACTAAACGCGTACGGGCGGATGCCTTCTGCACTAAAAATATCCAAACGCTGATCGCTGAGACTTGTTTATTGTTTACTTCTTCTCGGTCCCTTGAACAAGTAATAAAAATCTAACCAGACATTCAATATAGCGTATCGAGAAAATGAAGAACTGTTACCCACGGGTTGTGCCGCCGAAAAGTCGATATTTTAGGAATCGTTTCATGATAGGAAAAAAAACAAATTTATGTACAGATGGCTGTAATGTCTTCAGGAAACTCCCTGCATTGAAAAGGTGCTATCAGTCAGACCGCTCCTTTGCGAGTTCGTTCTAGCGAATATTTTTAAGTGCCTTCTCTTGGCGAAGCAATATAATTAATTCAAGTGGCACCGTTGAAGGCCGTTGAAGAATGACTGCGTTTCAAATTGATCAGCACGTGTGTTTTGAGGTACGTTATTTGCTGTGCGGGATTAAAACGGATGGATCGGGGGTTAAACTCTTTGGAAAAACAAACAGCAAGGTCAAAGACTGAAATATTAAAATTAAAACTTAATTGACGATCGAGCATTCTCACAAATTCAATCCTTATGTCATTGCTGCGCGACGTGTCATTCTGTGATTAAAATTCGATAAGTGAAAACGGCTGATTGAAGGATACCTTTTCTTCTTTACTGCGTTTTAATGAAACACGAAATTTGGATTTTAAATAGGTTTAGTTTGTGACTAATTGGAGTGGCGGGGTTGTACGACTGCAAGCCTGAATTGGCTCAGTCTCATTTTAAAAAGGAACTTTGAGCACATTGTACATGAATAATTTTGAAATATTGCGATTCGTAGGCTTATGTAAGGATTGGGCATTTTTAGTAACAAATATAAAATACTAGCCTTGTTAAGATAAGCATAGCACTCAACAATTTTGCTTCTTCACATCCATTCTCGAGTCTGATTCTTTTGTATACATTATTAGTCGAATCAAGAGAAGACACAATGCTCAAAAAAGAAAGATGAAAGCGAAACCTTTATTGTTATAACATTAGCATACAGTGCTATTCAATTTTCTACGCCCTGCGGAAAATTACGTGACCAAAAGTACAAGCTTAGGAAGGTCGACTTCCTCTTTAGAGAAAGAACTTTTCAAAGGACAACGCGATACCGTTTTAGAGTGAACCAGTGTCACCTGTTTCGAACAGAAAGAATCCCACGGAAGGTGAATGGCCGAGTTTTCTCAAACAATATTATTTTTCCCGACCCTTGAATGTTAATGATCGGCTAGCCTCTGCTGTATGCCGAATTTGAGAAAAAAAAGTATTCTAAGTGAACCCTCCGTAAAAGAATTCTGTCGGAGTTCGCTTAACTGAACTGATTCGCTTTACAACGAAGCACATTTTCAGGGCAGACGAGGAACGAAGACCCAACATATGATTTTTCACTTATATGCATATATTTCACATAAACAAAGATCAGACGGATAGAAATCCTCTAGCAAGATTATTTTTTTAAGGCTTAACAGTTAATCGATAGAAAGAAAATATACAATTAACTTAAAGAATTAATTGTTTTCATTTTGCAACACGTGAACCTTCAGTGTACTTGTCAGTCTTTGGATGACTAAACAAGAATGCCCATGTAAAAGGCATGCTACCACGAGGTGCTGTTTATCGAAACTTTGTTTTGCTGTAGAAGGTGATTCAACTCTGACTAAATCCTACTTACTGTCTCACCATTCAAACTAAATCTATTGACCATTGCATTTCTGGGGTTATGTTGATTGCGCTGTACAAGGTTAGTTCACACTTAAAAGTACGTGGATAAAAGCCTAAGGTGACCATTCAATTGAAAGCTACTGATCAGGCCCAAGTTGTTCAAAGAGCGGATAACTTTATCCACTGGATAGGTTGCTATGCGGCAGATAAAATGCGTGCAAGATTTTCCCGATATACCTATTATTTGTGAATGTAGTTGAAGCATATGTCAAATTTAAGTATGGGATTGTGTGAAAAACTTGCCAAAAGCATTGGTTGGAGTACATTTGCTCCGCTGGATAGCGACTTATCCACTGGATAAAGTTATCCGCTCTTTGAGCATCTGGGGCCAGTACTTTCCTATGGTACTAGCACTGTTTATTATGCTGTATAAGTTGGCTCTAATTTGCGGGGTCTGCGGACGAAATCGTTAAGTGTGAACATTCAAATGAAAGCTACTGAGCAGTACTTTCCTGACTGGTACAGTTTATTATGCTGTAAAACTCGGGTCTAATACTTGAGTGCTTGAGTCTATGGACGAAACCAATTCAGCATGTTACTACTGGCTCTCTAGGCTCTCCAGGTCTGTAGATTGAAATCCACGAATAAAGTGACCAAGCAATTAAGTACCACTAATCATGGCTAACAATTACTACAACTACTGCTACTGCTGATTTACTACTACTACTACTACTACTACTACTTCCACCACCACCACTACTATTACTACTACTACTACTACTACTACTACTACTACTACTACTACTACTACTACTACTACTACTACTACTACTACTACTACTGCTGCTACTGCTACTGCTACTGCTACTGCTACTGCTACTGCTACTGCTACTGCTACTACTACTGCTACTGCTACTGCTACTGCTACTGCTACTGCTACTGCTACTACTACTACTACCACTACTACTACTACTACTACTACTACTACTACTACTACTACTACTACTACTACTACTACATAACTGATACTATCAGTTATGCTACTGGTCCTACTACTGCTGCTGCGGCTGCTACTACTGCTGCTACAGCTACTGCTTCTACTACTACTGCTGCTGCTGTTGCTGCTGCTACTGCTGCTGCTGCTGCTGCTGCTGCCGCTACTGCTACTGCTACTGCTGCTACTACTACTACTGCTGTTGCTGCTACTGCTGCTACTACTACTTCTACTGCTGCTGCTAATGCATTTGGCCTGTTGCTACTGCTACCAATGTTACTCCTACTGCTACTTCTGCTGCTAATGATACTGGCATTACCACTAACTACTGCTACTGCTGCTGCTGCTGCTGCTGCTGCTGCTACTACTACAACTACTACTGCTGCTACTGCTCAATCCATACCATGTGGAAACAAAGAAGGTTACGGTTAACCATATGAGTCGTATGGAGGATTGAAGAATCCCAAAGGAAGTGAGTGTTGTATAGTGAATTAGTCCAAGGGAAAAGAAGAAGGGGGACACCAAAGCTGTCAACAAGAGAGAACTCAAAGCTATTGGTATCACTTAGGAAGCTGGGAGAATATAGCTTTAAATAGACCCGAGTGGAAGGCTTGAAGGATTACCTTGTCAAGGAGGCTGTTCTTGCTGAAGATAAGAGATTTGAAAGAAAGCGTAGAACGAAACAGGTAAAACGATTGGATGGCATAAATTTTCAAATGTTCTGAATGTGACAAGAAGTGTTTATCAAGAATTGGACTTTACAGCCGCAAGAGAAAATGTGATAAACTTTGACACTAAATTTTATGGTAGATATTTTAACTGTATATGATTTTAAACTTTATCCTTGCACTTTCATCCGAGAGTCAGTATCGACTGTAGGAGACCATGATGACGATAACTTACTACTACTATCACTGCTGTTACTATTATACAACTACTACTATTGCTGCTGCTACCTAATCTACTACTTCTAGATCTACTACTACTACTACTACTACTACTACTACTACTACTACTACTACTACTTCTACTGCTGCTGCTGCTGATAACGATATATAACTGCTTCTACTACTGGGACTACTAAGCATTGCTGCTGCTGCTGCTGCTGCTGCTACTACTACCACTAATGCTACTACATACCACTATAACTGCCAAATACCTAAGGTTTTTGATGTCGTGAACACTTTCCATTACTGCTTACTTAACAAACTCCCGTCCTATCTTTAAATTGAGAACGTAAAAGCGAACTGTTAGAGAAAACACAAAACTAAGTGTTTAGGTGAACGCCGGAGAAGGTTTGCGGTTATTTATGAGGGTAAATAGAGATGCCCAACATCATCAATGCCTCTCGCATGAATGTCTTTCGTGCTACGAATTTACCAGAGTTAAGGACAAAACGTACTTTACGTTCGTGAAGTAAAGAGTGAAACAAAGAAGCAGTACTGCTTCATGGCATTGTCGTGAGATTGCTGTGATGGATGAAGTATCTCTTATGATTGTTTGTTTAATGTACTGGGTTAATTGCCTTGCAGCCCCACCCAGCAAAAATTCAGTCGACACTGACTTTAAAAAGCTGACTGATCATCAAACAATTATTCAAAGTAAAGAAGAGAAAAAAGCTGTCTTTTTTATTACAATGTGGATTTAATTTAACGAAATAAAACTGTATCTCTGCCGCTTTAGAACCAACGCTCCAAAATTATACTTCTAACACTGGTTGCCGACTGATTAGTGTCACAACAAATTAACTACCGACGTATTGTTTAATTTGAGTCAGCCGACTTCGCTTGGCTGGATAAGAGATTGCTACCACCTACAGGTATATATGGTTGATGCTACTTATTTTATTGTTTGATCTGTTAACTGGCCCTGACATCTGCTATTGTGATCAGAATTAAAATGTTCCTGCCTGAAACTTCAATATTAGTTTTACTCAGTTCGTTGTATTCACAGCTAGTGGTTCAAGGTAAGTTCAGTCTACGAGTGTGTCCACTGTTAACTATATTTTAATTGTTCTATATAAATGCAAAAGTAACTGACTGTTTAATTTGAGCCTGGCTGGCATGGAGAAATCTTTATATTGCTATCGCCATACAACTTTGTTGCTGCTATACTGTTCAGTAGTTTTTGAACTACAGCTCAACTGCTCCTAAACCTCTGCTATTGTGATCGGAATTTAAATGCTACTGCCTACATCTTCAACATAGCTTTGTATAGTTTTACTCACCTCGTTGTGTATACAATAATTAATAGTTCAAGGTTCAGTCTCTACCCTTTGTTAACTGTACTTTAATTGTTCTGTATAAATGTAGAAGTAATTGACTGTTTTTTTATAAACAGCCCACTATTGGTCTTACACAAAAACCTAAACTTAACATGAAGAATTAAGCAGTACAAACTCTACGTCTTCTTGTTTAATATAGTCAGCTTTCACTTCTTCTTCCAGTCACACTACGTACAGCCACAATCTAGAAAACAAAACGAACAATGAGCAAAACATAGCGAAAAGAAACACTGTACATGAACGCCCAACCAAACAGCTAGGGGAAAAACATCGGTATTTCAGTAACTGTAGGTGATAATAACTTTGTAGAAAACTGCCGAAACTCTTGCTGCGGTGTTTAAGAAACTCACTTGAGGCTGTAGACATTTAGTTGAAAAATATTCGTCACTTCAGTTCTGAATCAATGTAAATATTTGATATGTTGCAAATTAGCAATCTGTTCCAGGTTGTGGAGAGCTAAGCAAAGATGGCGCGAGAGTAAGAAATTATCGTGAGATTAAAAAAGAAGATCATTTATAAATTAATTAATTTATTTGTTTATTTATTTGAGAGACAGCGCTAGTAACATTTTTTCTTTCGTTCAGGGCCGCCTTTCCTACGCGCTGGAACACAATTTGACAGGCTACAGCAAGTGAATGCATGATACCCATTTCTGCCCGGCGCGCAGTTTGGTGATCTTTCAAGTCCCCTTTCGACCCCAATAATGAGTGGAATTTTTACATCGCTCGCAGTGTATTCAAGTCGCCTGAAGTAAAAAAAATGTGGTTCTCTCGATAAACCATATTATAAACCTACCACAGTGTATATTTTTGATTGTCACAGTTCTAAGAAATTCTTTGAATCAACTGCAGGGTAGCGGTTCAGATCTGACTCAGTGCTCCAGTGTCTCTTCAGAAACAAATCCTTATCACTCAAATTAAAGTTATTGAACTGTACTTTCATACGGTGCTGTTTATTATGCTCAACCGTGTTGGTTCTAACCTGTTTGAGTCTGTGAATTGAAACCCAAAATCTATCAGTGACCATTGAAAACGCCGCTCAACTGAACAGTACTTTGCTCTGACGAAGGGATAATCAGCTCGAACCGTGAACACTCGAATCTCTTCACTGATTACCTTATCAATTCTTTTGATAAAACCAAACATTCTTGAACGGTACTTCTTTGCGCAGTTTATTATACTGTACAAGCCAAGGTGATTCTAACAATTTTGTGTTTGTGTAGACCATTTAAATTTAATGAAAGTTGTTGACAAACTTCACTGAGCAAAGACGGTGAGCGAGTTTCATGAAGTGCAGTGTTTATTATGCTAGTCAACAACTTCAATAGATCCTAAATCCAGTGACCATTCAAACTGAGATATCTGCGGAGCAAAACTTTTATGCGGATACTGTTTGTTATAATACATACAGTAAAAACTGAATTTAACCAGTTTTGGATGAAATCTTACAGAGACGTTCAAACTCTTTTAATCCGTTTGTTTTTCCATATTTTGCAAAGTAACCTGATTGTCGAAGCAGGACGATCTTCGCCATCCGTGGTAGTTGGCATGAACACGAACCGAAAAAACCTGAATATTCTAAAATATATGACTATACATACAAGATACACGAGGATCGAATACAACTCCACAAGTAGAGCCGCAGTAAATTGTCATTGAGTTCCTTTACTTTAAGACTGTTTATTAAATACTGTTTTCTTCATGACTATGCAGTGTTTAATACAATGAATGACTAGACATATTTGGTCGACCACAAACATTTCGGCCCTGGCTCTCTTTTTTCCAAACACATTCAGCTTATTTATCGCGTTTTTTCAGAGCGCCTAAGAGTTTTTTGTTTTTGTTTGTGTTCGCATCAAAACATCGCTGAATTCACGACGTAGCTGTCTCAGTTCAGTCTTTCCGCAGGGTGTTTTCAAGACTACAACGGCTCGATTGCTGCGCCATTTTGAATTCACGTGTGTTAACTTCCTAAGGCTTGCCGACTACAAACAGCTCGGCAAGCGATCGTCGGTTTGGGTTGGTCTACTAAAGTTTTATCATAAACTGACTGATCCTGGTCATCGCCACCTTTTTGTGTCATACGTATTTAATAAGTTTACACTGCTAAGGTATGTTCCCAATTTCTCCACGGCTCTGGCATGGCGGCAATGATTTCCCTGGCCCTCTGGGTTTCTTAACAGAGACCACGACTGTTGAATATTTACTCTTGGCTTTTTCTCCCGCTTGCTATACTATCTCCTTCGAATACCACCGGTGCGGGATCATTCAAAACATGAAGTGCAAATTGGCTGATACCACTCAAGTAAAACTGCGTTTCTTATATTAAGTACTCGTGTACTCGTGAAGAAATTTATTCAGAAATGTCTGCTAGTTTAAGATAGAGACTAACCTTACTTTGACACCCATGTATTAAACGAAAAACAAAAGTGCATTCTTATCACGAATTTTATATTATCCGCTCATGATCAGTGAATAAAAAGTTTAGTTATAGCCAAACGTTCCCTTAATTCCCCTTAAACCAAGTAACTTCGTTTTCACCCTGGCTAATATAAATGATTCTCAATCATATTGGGTGAGCAGTCAAACAATTTTACTCGGACGTATCAAAGAAAAGCATAAACTTAAATTCATGCGTTTATGACACTGTTACCATCTCAAACAGTGTACCGTCTCAGTCGAGACACTAAGGTTGAACGAGTCACGAAGCAGTAGATAACCTTTTTCCACTAAAACTGGTCTTCTTACATAGTTCAGTACCTCTAAGAGGACCGACAAATGTCGCAGCTTTTAATTTACAAAACTAGATGCAGTGCTAGATGCAGTCAATTCAGCTGATAAAGTTTGAAAGGCGAAGAGAACATGGCGCTGCTCGCTCAGAGCATTTCGTCTACGGACTTGGTCACAGTTTATGCAAGTATACAATATTACTTTGGAAGGAAAACAGGTCAAGAAATTAAAGAGAAGTTAATTATTTGGGGATCAAGTCTGAACTTCAAAACCGCAACTACAAGGAACTTTAAAGGTCTTGTTCTATCAACACTCAACGCTTTCCTCCTCCGTTAATTTTTTCAGAATTTGTACTAAATTTCGCAGAACAAACATCCTGCAGGTTTACTGTTGAAAATTCGCCAATAATTAATTTAATGGTCAAACTGTTTGAAACCACTACTATTTTAAAACTCTTTAATTTTCGAAAACAATATACGCCTACGCCGATATCACCGCAAAAGTATCAGTTTCAAGCTGATATCACAAAATATTTAACATCAAATCCTTTCTAGGTCAAGAGGCCAAGTACTCGACGGAGACCGAAAACTATTTGCAGGCGAATGCACGAAAGCTAAATTGTCACTACTTTTTAAGCTATGGCATTGCAATTTACACTTAACAACGCAAAACATGTGAGATTTGACTCAAGAAAGTTGAATGCTTTCAATGTTTATTCCTTTCTTCTTTTCACGCTGTTTCATTACTAGCACGCTGATTACTTAAATAAGATTATATCTTCGATCTGTCAACGGGTTACGTAATGAAATGTTTGATCTAATGAACACATTCCTGGGATTTTTTGAGCATGCAATATAACCTCAATTATTTTATGAAAAACAGAAAAAAATAAATTGAAAGGAAATACATAAATAAACGGTGGCAATCTATGTTCAAGTATGAAATGTTCCCTTCAAGATCGAATAGAAACAAGTAAATGTTTTCTCTAGCTTAGATTTATTTTATGCTTGATCAGTTGTTGGTATTCTATGATCTCATGTTGAAGGTATTGTAAGCTGCATACTTTGTGCAAGATATGCATTCAGTTTAACTCTCAAACAGGAAATATTATGTTCGTTTACGTAAGCTTTAATAAATGTATCATCCATTCAACATCCTAAACTGGAGTCGAACTCTGCTCAGACACTTGATGACTGACCAAGCTTTTTCTCTTCCCGTACTCATTCAATCAATCACCCACTCAAAAGAACGACCCCCAAACCAACAACCGGTTTAGCAGCTGGTCATTTCAAGTCAGTCCCAAATTGATCAGTCATTTTAGCATTTTTTCAGTCAGTAAGGGGTTGGCCATTCAGTCAACCAGTCATTTAGTCATGTCCGTCCGAGTAAGGCAAGAAGAGTGTGAACAGACTTGAGACCCTCGCCGTGTGAGTGAATCACTCTGATGATCACTGCGGTCTGTAGCAAGTCCTGATTTGCCGTGATCAAAAGATTCTATTTTGTCTCAAAAATTGGAAAGCAGGAGTAACAATAATATTGTCGTTAAGTCTGCATCTAAAAAGACACAGCATATGTTGCAGTTGTCTTCTCGCTTAGTTTATCGATTAAGACCCGAGAAGGGTATATTGAATGCATAATTTAGCAAATGTAGCGGACGAATTCTGGGACCTCGATTCATGAAGTAATGAAGAGAAATCTTTCACTTGACATCCACTTGTTTAAAATGAAGCGATTGAGAGGATGCGAAATGGGTGTTAATTTTGCAAACTAGCTGCTTACCTTGGTGTAATTGTCAATAATGGTGTTCAAGTATCATTCCACATACTGGCGAGCAGTTGTGTTGTCATTGTGATCTTGCTGATTCTCTTAGAGGTCTTTTTCGGCTCAGCGTGCGCTGGAAAACAAATGCAGACTATAGGCGCCTCTCAGTCCAACGGAGTGATTATGTGCTCACAAAAATAGCGCCTCTCTTCAAATTTGTTTGTCTGAGAACAAGTAGGTCAGCGATTGTCGTGAAAAGGCTGATAGGTGAAGCGCTTTGCTGTATTGGCTTTCAAAAAGTCAGACAGTAATTGTCTCAACTCGTGGTCATTCCACTTCTTTGGCATAACAAGAAGCTCTGTGTAGCTTGTACTTATTTATAACCTGCTTATCGAAGCGGCAAGCAAGGTCACTGTTAACTGATGAGTATTTTGAGCAGATCCGTAAATAATCCGGGAGAGTTTGTCTGGAAACCCTTCAATAATTGCAGCTGGATAAATTTCACTAAATCAGTGTTATGTAACAAGAAGCCCCAGGTGCTTTTAAATCGGCCATTTTAATGTTTTTACGCAAAATCGTACCCGTCTTCCCCGAAGGTGAATTGTTTTTACTTATCGAAAGCTATACATTTCCGTTGAGACTATAAGCTATTGACAAGAAGAGTCATGATGGTTTGTTTTGAAGGAGCAACACAAGGATCAAGCCTTTTGCGGTTTCGCTTTTTAAGTCCGCTTTCAAGCTGTCCTACTAGACTGATAATCTGAACTTGTAGGGCGATGAGAGACGTACTCGTTGTAGATTGTTCACAATCAAACGAAACATATATTTCACTGCAAAGCCATTTCTTTTGAGCAACTTTTAAGATTGTCAACTCAGGGCGTCAGAAGATTCAAAGCGGCTTGTGATAAGGTTAAACTGAGCTGGAAAAATGTTTTGTGGCTTAGTCGTTATTTGATGGTAAACGGATTTCTGAAAACAAGTAGACATTAGCCTCAATCTACGACACTTACGCACGATTAACAATGGCCGGAAAACCTAATTGAAGCGACTTAAATTAAGACCCGTGACCATTTGGCCACGTTCTTAGCAGGCAGAATATTGACTTAATGGTCCTTAATGACGCTATGACTGCCGGAATGATAATTAAAGTATACTAAATATTTGAACAATACTGAGGTCTTATACATTAATCCTCTTTGAAATCGTGTTTGCAATTCCGCAATTATATCTACCTGGGAGCCTCTGTTAAATGTCAAAGCCTTTGATACGAATGAATTCATATCATTTGCCTCTATCGTAACTGGGCACCTGTTTTTATTCGCTGACGCAGGCCGCAGAAAGAAAGTGTCCCTTTTTTGAAAAAAGAAGGAACCCGACTCAAACTACAGGTACTTTTATGAACATTGACCAATTCAGTAAATTCCATATAGTGACTGGAACGGCCAGTACCCACGGTTCATGGCGATGTGCTTCACCAGAACTATCTGATTTTCTCTGGATAGCTCTTTACTTAAAGCCATGACTTGAAAGAAAGACAAATTTGAAAATTAAATGATACTCAGCGGTGCGGAAGGAGGCCTTATTTGTCCACAGAATTTTCGATTTAGTTGTTGAGAAAATCTCAAGTTCTCTTCACGAAAATTACAGCTCAAAATTTCGTAACACTGAAAAAAAAACCTAATTTTCTTTCATTTTCAGCGGGGCAAATATATATGTTGTTAAAAATGCGAAAAAGGGCAGCTAGCATTTTCATTAAGTCAACAACAGTTCGAAATTCGGGGAATAAAATTCCATTCCGTAAAACTTTCTGCAACTTCAATTTTCAGCTGAAAATTAAGGATCCGAACAGAGCAAAATGAATTTGCCTACACAAATATTTCTTGAAAAAAGGGAAAACGATCTGGAAACACAGAAACAACTGCTTAAAGATTCTTTTTGGGCCGGTGCCTTAATTTTCACATACACAATTTCAGAAAAAAAAATTCATTGGCGAATTACTAACAGTTTGAAAGGGTTTTACTTTCCCAATCTTAAAGACTTCACCTTCTCACAAAACAAGACGGAAAAACACAAGTCAAGCACTGACTTGCAAAAAAACTAACGCCTTCCAACACTGTATGAGAAGGAGACATGGTTGGTAAAACACGCAAAGTAAGTGATAGTCTCAGCTTCAGGTCGCTGGGTCCAACGAAAGCACTTCGGCTCAGATTCAATCCTTCGCCGCAGTAGAAAAAGAAATATGAAAAAAAAATCAGCAGTAAATGCACAGTCTGGCATTAGTTAGACCCGCCTGCTACCACGATACTGCAGTAGAATTTAACTGTGATATTTTTTTAAACTGGTCCCAAAGAAGTCTTATCTCAACCCCTTACATATGCAGCACTGAATTGTTAAGATCGACTGGCATCGATAATCCTTATTTGCAATCACACTGGGAGTCAAACTCGCTTGGCTAGGCTAGCGTGCACATGGTCGGGTGTTGGGGTGTCGAACTTGTAATCCAGTTTTCTCGGGTTCAAGTCGCACTCTGTTGATCCCCTCAATCGTGCTAGTAAAGTAACCATCTGATATGTCTCCTGCCAGTTGGTATTCAGTTTAACCTGTTATATTTAATTGGATTATTTGATTCCAATTGAGGGGAACGGCTGTAAACAAGCTTGGGTAGCAAAGTGCACTGACACCATCATGAAACAACTGGTTTACATTTTTTCAGTTTAACACCTTGATCGGCATTCTGAGTCTCAAGGACACCAAATCCTCCTTTAGTACCTCGACCTTCGCTATATCCTGTAAATCACTCACCACTCGTAAGGTTTAACTTGCCTGGCCGAGTTATATAATTGTGCTGAAATGCAAGGCGTTCCCTACAAGGTATAGTTTGGGAAAGTAATTCCTTACTCTGGCATGTTCCGGCTTGCATGTGAACATGCATGGTACATGGTAAGATCAGTCTAAATTTATACCATGTAGTAAACATTTTCGCAATTAAACTTCAGGGCCCAGTTGCTCAAAGCCCGATTAAGCTACTCCTGGATTAACAACAACTTTGGCTCGAGTTTAATTACACAACAACAAAGATTTTTGAAAAAGATTTTTGTCCCTCAGTTTTGACATTGACTTTTCTTTACCACTAGCTTAACGTTAGAGTTAAAAACAATTTAAACGAGCGAGCAGAAAACCTTGCCAGGGTGGATTAATGTTTCGAACAATTGGGCCCAGTTGTTCAAAGTCGGATTAAGCTATCAGTCTTGGGTTAACATGAACTTTGATTAAAATTAAATTACAAATCAATAAGGGTTTTCCAAAACTTTTTGTCCCGTCAGTTTGACTAATGCCGCATTCACACCAAGGCTTAAACACATTTAAAAGCTGTTTTAGTTAAACACAGTTTAAAATTGTTTCCTTCATAAAAGCCGCTTTCGAATTTTTGTCGACTACAGATTTAGCACAAATGAAATCATAAGTTAAAGTTTACTTGAATCCTATGTCAAAGCCAATGGTTCAGCTTTCTGTTGCCAATTTTCATTTTGTTAAACCTGGTTTAATTAAACAGCTTTCATAAAACCGTCCCGGGCCAGGAGGGTACCAGATGGTACGTTTAAAATACAAACGATTAGTTGAAATCACACCAATCGGCCAACTGATGTCACGAAATAGATAATAGACGATTCATCTTTTTAACAAAAAGTTAAAAGTGGTTTTACCTAATTTCAACCTTCGAGGATGCCCTTCTCAAGATTCAGCGGGGATTGCAATTCTGTTTTACGGTACAACATTCCTTGGACAAACAGGAAGGCGCCTAAAAACAATGCCATTGAGCTTTAATCACATTAACTGCACTACCAAAAGTCTTGCAAAATTAATAACGACTAAATTAATTCACATGCTTAGCTTCCCAACACTTTTCGTTTTGACACAGAAAACGGGCTTCTCGTTGTAATAAACGCTCAACAGATTGTTAAAAAATCGTTTACTGCGTAGTGTAGCTGTAAGTATTTGGCTTTTTCTGGCAGTTTGAGAAGAGCAGGGATGGCGCAATGATGACTGAGAGTACTCGCCTCCCACCAATGTGGCCTGGGTTCCCGTCGTTGCTCTGAGAGGTTTTTCTCCGGGTACTCCGGTTTTCCCCTCTGCTCAAAAACCAACATTTCCACATCCCAATTTGATCTGAAAAGTGTCCCCCGATTAGTGGTCTAAGCAAAAGTTATCTTACTGGGGCTTGCAAGCTGAGCAAATATAAGTGTTAAAATCTGGATTACTTGGCGGAGGTGAGTACGTATAGATGCGTGGCTGAAAAGCTAGCAACAGGGTTGTGCCACCCATTCAATGGCTAAGGAGGAAGAAACCTCGACAGAGCCGGAGTGAACTAGCCTGACAGCCAGCACTCGTTATAAATGCCAAAGCTAGTAGACAGTAACAAGTTCAAGACTTTACAATCATTAATTTTTGCTGCACTTTGAAGTAAACAGTGGACTTTAGTTTGGCAAAAAGAAAATACTCAGAATAGCCAGCTGAGTAGTTTATAAAGGGGGAGGCAGGGATGTTGCAGTGAGTGAGAGCACTCGCTTCCCACCAATGTGGCCCGGGTTCGATTTCCAGACTCGGCGTCATATGTGGGTTGAGTTTGTTGTTGGTTCTCGTCCTTGCTCCGAGGGTTTTTCTCCGGGCTCTCTGGTTTTCCTTCCTCTACGAAAACCAACATTCCCAAGTTTCAATTCGACTGGAAACAGTGGATGAAAGAGCCACTCTGTGGAAGCCACTGAAATTTCCATTTATCCACTCTATTATAGATGGTACGTCAATATTTAGAACGGGTTGTAAAGAACATACGGGAATAAACAGAAAAGAAATAAAAGGTCTAAGGAAAAGAGGTCTAAGGTCGAAGATAATAAGAGAGCCATTGTTAGCATATCATTGTTATGGAAGACAACGCACCAGACCAACAGTTAACATAAAGGCCCAAGAATTTGTCTTCTTTGCTTACTTGAACGATCGTAAGGAAAGACTTTTATACTTCTTTATTCACATTTTTCTAAACAGTGGAACGAGAGAAGCGAAGATTATGAACAGAACAACTTCCTCAATTGTAGAGCAAACCTCGTGGGCACTTATAACAGGAAGGAGTCATTACAGGTGTTAGTGAAATTCTAAAGAATACAAAATCTGTTAACACCTAGACACGTGCAGTCTTACAACTACCAGCAACCTGACTGTTTAGTTCTAGACTGATATGCACTGTAGAAAGAGCAAACCTGTCATCTGCTTTGGTTCTGCCTTAACAAATATAAGTTTGCCCTCCTTTAATCTATTGAAAACACGTGTTGTAGAGCTAGCGTACATCGTTGAAATACGAGGTATGCTTTTTTTTTTTAAGAAATATCAAAAGTTATCCAGGAGCCGAACGGTACACTCTCGTCTTTGCTGAATTGTTCCCAGAGGTACCAGTGGGAGCTAAAGAGAATTTTTTTTCGCGCCTCGTTAATTAGAATTAGGGGATCTGTAAGGAGTTCTTTTAATTTGACTGAGCCTGGAGAAATATTCCCACTGCTTGGTCTGTCGATGATTGAAATATCAGAAAGTTAATATATTCAATTCTGTGTTAGATTTAAAAAGATACCACAGATTATCATATTATCAGAGTGTTCTGCTTAGGACAGCAAATGAATACGGGCAAATTGCCAGCATACGTTGATCTTTATTAATGACTGATGTGTTAAAAAAAAGTGAAGGAAAACCGTGTTCGAATCTGACATGTGGACGGCCCGAGGCAAAAACGAACGAAAATTGGATTTTCAAACAAAAACGGATAGAGACATATGTGGACTGGTAAAAACTAATCAAAAAGGCTACGGGTGGACAGAGATATTCTTAAACAAGAAAAAGAACAACTTTCGCGCTTTCAAGCGAAAACGGATCTTGGGACTTTCCTGTATTTTTACGGCCACCATTATGCACCTGTATATGATTCTATGACTTAGCTTGCAGAGGGTTTTGAGGAATCCAAAGGCACATTTTCAGTGGAAAAAAATCATCTTCGTTTGCCGAGTCACTTTGGTGGGAAAGTAATGGGCTATCTTTCTAAAAGAAAGGGAGAATATTTTATTTTACCGCAATCCACGAAAAAATCGGCAAATAACCTTCCGAGCTCGCGCTAGTCTGTGGCATCACAGCGCGTGCGCTTACTGGTCAGTTCTTTTTTGCCATGGCAACAAGAATAGGTCCAAACAGAAATGAAACGGTGCACCACCAACCAAAAATATAAACACCGCTCTTTTAGTCATTAAAATGACTAACCTGAACACTGAAATGCGTATTAAGCATTAGAGTAAAAGTAGCCATTTCCTTCTCAATTTTTTGGACCAAAAAGCTGTTTGACTAAATAATGGCTTTCCCCGCCTCGTTTGTTACCGCTTTACGCCATGCTAAAAAACACCTCATCCAAGAAACAAGCCTTACCTTTTTTCGTTTTGGTATTCCCGCAAGCAAACAAGATTCTTAACGACGTTCAAGTGAAACGTTGTGAGCTAAGGACGTTTTGATGATCTCGTAAATGACTTTTCTCGTTCCTTTGGGACACCACTGAATTCGGTTTTCGACGCAAACCGAAATGACAGTCACTTAAAAAAATGACGTCATAAAGGCATATTGGAATGTTAACAGCGCGTGAATTTTTGCGAACAAGTGATGTTTCTTTCGTGTAACGGCGATTTAACGTAGAGTATTGTTGTTTCGAAGTCCTCATTGCGCCAATGTGTTCCAAACTCTTATAGATGTTGCCCCTACAAGTGGCCGCACAGCTAAAATTCAATTTCGGGCAAATTTACGCGGTATTCAAGCCCCAATATCGATCAGCTTCTAACTTCTCCTCACCGTTTACAAAACTGTATCAAGCATACAGGTCACCAACGATGAAATGGTTTTATTTTTAAATACATTCTCCCAGATAGCACTATAAGAAATACAATAAAACAATGAGGAGAATATGACTGTTGATCAACACGGCAAGGTTGAACATCTGCATCAAAAGTTGTCAACAGGAGTCGTGGAAATTTCATACTCTTTGAGAGTAGGCGAGTCAATGAGAACTGCTGGACAAACAACACAAAAGTGTTCCATTAACAATTGTGGAGTAGAGGCTTACAGAGTTCAATTTTTTTTGAGCGAATGTGAGTCGGTAAGAACTAGCGACGGGAAAACAACAACGGGCGTTTTAACTCTTGCTAAAGATTTCCGCCGAGATAATCAAGGAAGAATAATTCTAGCTTTAAAATACATAACAATGTATGAATGTATGACCTTTTTGTCTCTGCTCTAAATCCTTATTTACTTTGATGTCAATTTTCGTTTCCGACCCATCAACTTTTCGACAGGGACACGTTTCTCATCCAAACATTTAAGTACCAATACATACATTCATATCTTTATTGAGTTGTAAAGCAGGTTAGTAAGGTCGCAGGCAGAGGCTGATGTGGACCCTGCTGTATACATTAAATGCTAAAATAAATAAAAAGTAACCATTTACAACCAAAGATATGCGTGTGTTAACTGTTGGAGGCTAAAACGTCTAATTAAGAAATCATCAGAAAACTAATTTAATGTTTCAATTAAATTAACGTTTCAACAATTTTGCCCCGCACCGTTGTCATGACTGTTGCCTGGCTCAAATTGTTTGAAACTAAGTCTTGTTCCCTCTGTTTTGAGCCACTTCATCTCAATCGTGTCGATCTCATCCGAAAGGCACTTTATCTTGGCTAACATTTCCTCCAACTCAGCTTCCTTGCGCTTCACAGCTCTCCCTTCTTTTGTTACAGAACGCTTTTCCATCAAAGCACTTTTCATTTCGTACTTTGTTGCTTGCTTGCGAACGTTTGTCTCGTACACGCTAATCTGATTGTTCAGCTTATGGAGTGCCTTCTGCAGCTGTAAATTTTCATCCTTCAGCGAGAGTCGTTTTCTTTCGATGAACTTCTTTAGTGATCTCACTCCTGTAATGCGTGCATCTGTCTTTGGAGTTTGTCCCAGAAAATTATCACAAAAGCGATCCAGCAGCCAACCATAATCCGCCGCATCTCTTTTGGATATTAACTTCAGAGCTTTTTCCAGCATGCTACGCGCCTCTTGCATAAATCTCCGGTTGTCTCTTGTCATTCGCCTTTGGCGTGCTACGTCTGGAGCGGTACGACTTGTTACCTCGTCTGGTAACTCAGGCAACAGAGAAGAAATTGAAAACGGGGCTTCATCAATCAAAATGGTGTTATTGTCTTCCTCATAGTCAACACTTCTACCACCACTACTTACACAATCTTTTTCATGTTCAGCACTGGTTGTACTAGAGGTAACATGGCCCGGCTTCTGATGACCAATACTGGTACTACTAGAACCAACATTACGTTTCGGATGAGCAATACTGGCAAAGTCCATGCCAACATGCGTTCTCTGATGTCCACTGCTGGTACTAACAGGTTCGTTCTGATGTCCCATACTGGTACTGCCCATTCCATCATTGTCATTCTGTCGACCAACGCTGGTCCTGCCTGCGCCAACATGGTTTTTATCCTGTTCAATAATTGAACTACAAGTGCCCACATGGTCTTGATGATTTGCCATAATGGAACTGCCGTTGCCATCGCGGTTTTTCGGATGTCCAGCACTGGTCATCCAAGTTGCAATACGGTTGTTCGGACGAGTAGTTACCTCGGTAGTCCAAGTTCCACCAACGTTGTCTCCTCTAGGATGTGTTTGAGGTTCAAAACAAGCAAAACTTTGATCATCAGCTGTCAACGGGTTGCTGTTAAACGTATTCCCACGTAACACATTACTTTGGGGTTGCCCAGAGTTGTTCACAAAACACAAGGGGGGATATTGCCTCAAGGGATAGAAAAGAAAGCGATTAACAACGTTCTGCGTCCCAGGAATGAGAGGACTTCCTGTCTGCTGTCCTGTAGGGGGCAGACAATGAGAAAGAGGGATTGAAGAAACATCACCAGGAAAACATACACTCGTGCGTGGTAGCTGCAGTGGCAGCGGAGGCAAAATGGGTTGTCGTGAGCTTGTTACTCCAGTACTGCTAATAAAAGGTGGAGTAATTTGCGTCATACTGGGAACCGCATTGGAAAAAGCTGTGCTGTTGATGGGCATGGGTAATAAACTGTCCCCGAATGCCATTACTCCAGCACTGCTAGTGGAAGGTGGATTAATTTGTGAACTTAATCTGGGAACTGCATTTGAAAAAGCTGTACCACTAATTGACATGCATGATGAATTGTCTCCAGTTACTAATGGACGACAACCGGTAGATGTTGCAGACAACAGACCAATTGTCATGTGAAGTCTGGCAGTGGTACTAGCAGTGACGTCACTTGTGTTCTTAACAGGCACTGACCCAGTAACGCTAACAGAACTTGAAGATACTTGGTGTTGTGAAATGTCTGTTGAACGAGAAGCGGTAGACAATGGTGTAGATTCCACCCTACTGTTTAAGTCTTGTCCATGAATTGTTCCCGGAAATGATGGATCATGATCAACTTCTCGTTCATGCAATGCACGGCTTAGTGATCCAGACTCACATGCGAGGACCTGATTAGACTGCACCATCCCTACTGGAGAGGCATTTTGATTTGGGGCCTCAACAGCAATAGACCTGGAAACAGGACAAGGTCTTTCTTCTGAAACTGATGTGCAATAGGTAAGCATTTCAGCGGTACTGCAAGTGCTGGACAGGGTAACTGCAAAGACAAACATAAATGGATTCCTTAAAGAAAGTATGGAAGTGTACTTGGAAAGGCATCAACCCAATGCTCTTAGTTTTTCTTACAATTTGGGGTGGGCAAGAGAAATTTGAAGGGTGGGGGGAAGTATTCCAAATACAAAACAACAATTCAAGTGAAGGCCATCATACTTTTACAGACGATCATAGTCAGTCACAGGATTGCCTAAAGCCTCCTGACAATTTGCTGGTAAAGTCAAACCTCCCTTAACCCTTTAACCAGTAATATCAAAGAGCAAATTCTCCTATCTTGTCCCCATACTTTTCTTATAAAAGTACTAGGAAGAAGTTATAAAAATATCAAGAAAATTCACCTTTGGTGATCATATCCTGAATTCTCATGATCTCAGGGGTTGAATAAGTATTGGTTTTACAAGAAGAAATTTGATGTTGATCACTATTAGGGCTTAAAGGGTTAAGCAGTCACAATTTGAACCAATTTCCATATTGGTGTTTCAGAGGGGTGCCTTTTATGATGTTGTTCAATGTTGCAGGAACCACAATATGATAATGATGATGATCACAGCTTTGATCATTGATGATCATTGCTTTGGAACAATGCAGGCAATTTTAATCACTAGTTATGCTATATAAGTGCTTGTATAGCCATTGAGCACCCTATGTTAGTGAGTTTTTCAATCTTAAGAATGTTAAATATAATTTACGCAGGATCAACACAAGGTTGGAACTTCCCCCATTCAATTTGAAGTGTATGCATCAATCTTTTACCTTTTTGGTCAGTAAACTGTGGAATGTGCTGCTTCCAATGGTTAGAGAAACTAAAGACATTGTATCTTTTAAGCGGCTCTTAAAGTTCAGATGACTTGAAGCATGGAGAATTGGAAATTTTTGAAATTTGTAAATATTGTATATAGATTAATTACTAGTTAGTATTTTGGTAGTGTTTATTAATTAACTGATTAATTTTATTCTTTTACATTTGTACACACTTACACATTTTAACGAGCACTTAAGAGCTCCTTGGTGTCACGTTTATAAATAAAGTATTATTATTATTATTATTAGTAGTATTATTATTATTATTACCATTGTTATTATTATGACTTAAGTAATAGCTGCCGCGATAATGCAACGGCTTATGCAGTTTCGTTTTGTGTGTACGTGTGTTTAGTATCTGCGTTTAAAATAAACTTCTGTCATATAGAATTGTAATACGGTAATATATTATAACAACTTTAATAATAGTAGCATTGTAGTTGTTGTTGCTGTTGTTGTATTTTTTTTTTCTTTTCTTTAATTATTTGAAAAGTGTAATAAGTATTTATGTGGTGAAATAAAATTCTTCTTCATGAAAAAAAAAATGATGATGATGGTGATGATGATGATGATGATGATGATGATGATGATGACGATGATGATGACAATGATGATGACAATAATGATAATACTAATACACTTTAGGACCCTGAAGGGTAGCCTATTTCATAGAATTTTACCACTGAACGTCCGTGATATTCAATGTCAAGTCTGTTTACAATTTCTGTTGACCAATTTCACTCAGAAATTTAACAAAATTATCAAATTCATTACCTACATGTTATGGTGGTTAAAAATCTTACACAAAAAAAAAAAAATTGGAATCAACAAAGTGGTTTAATTTATACAGTAGTTAATTTACAAAAATGGTGGGAAAACAATCAAAACTGGTTTTCTTGGAAGGGACTGAGAGAGTTTTATGACAAATACCTTAAGTTAGGTGCAAAATGCAAAAATACATCACTAGGATTGAATAAAATGTGACAGTTAGCTATAGCTGCAGACAGAAATTTTAACTTTTCTGTGATGCACAGTAGAATTGTGCAAAACCCAAGAGAAACCTTTAGAGGGTTCTGTTGCCTACATGGAAGGTGTCTGTTAGCAAAGTGTAATGCTAAATTCTCCAAGCAATCAAACTTTTACAAAAATGAGACTAATCATGACGACAGTCTCATTCAGATGTTTTATAGCTCTCACAGTAATAATTATTGATGCCTAGTATTGGAACACTGAATACCTGACAAATGGTCTGTGTTTTCCAACTCAGCCCTCTTTCTTTTTAAATAGCTTCTCTTTTTTGTTGTATTCTTGGCATAACCAGATGACTTGGCTCTCTTGCAGGGACTATTACTTTCACAACCGAGACAGCAAGTCAAGGGAACACCATTTCGCTTTGCCTTCCTGCCCGGGTAATTTCCTATTCCAGGAACTTGATCTTTGTTCAAGGGGTTTATTGCCGCTGAGAGAGGTAGCACAGAATACCCTACTCCACCCTGCAGTGGAGCAAGGTTTGTAGCCTCAAGTCTGGATAAAACCACTTTCAAACCACACAGCTTTGGAAGTGGACTATTTCTGGTGGGTTTCCAATATTCCTGACCCTCTTTCTTTATAAACTGTTGCTCTGGCAGTGAGTCAGCGTTTGCAGGCATTTGACTGGCTAAAGCCACTTTCAAGTTGCTTATGAGTTTGCTGCATTCCTGATTCTTTGTCTTTATAATTAACGATTGCTTTGTTGAGGTATCAACAGAAGTGGTCTTTTCATCATCACTTGTTGCCACTGAGCTTGTTTTGTTCAACTCTGTAGACATCTTAGACAATCAGTCTGTAAAATGAAAGAAAGATCCTTTCTGCATGAATGTTACTAAAAATTAAATTGAACAAAGAAATGAGGACAATTTTTTAGGCATAGTACTCCCTGGAACAAGTGTGACTTTTAAGCATCAATGGACTGGCTGTGTGTGTTTACAGTGGAGGTGCACTTAGCCACCCAAGCACTCCAGTCAAATAATGGGGAAAATAATAATCTAACTAAAGTAAACATAACAGGTTAAAAATGGCAACTAGCAGAAGGCAGAGTAGCTGACTATTCACCAGTGCAGCCAAGGAGTACTGAAAAACAACTCTAGATAGCAGCCAGTGTGGCTACTGAGATGTATTCAGGGATGACCTGTACAGAAATCTTGCTTCACCCTCATTGCTTTATCGTGCTCAGTGAAATAAACAGTCAGTGGTCATGTGAAAGCAGGTCCATACACATGTTTTCTATCTGTTCAATCATTATAATTCCCTACTCCACTGTGGGATCATTTGGGTAGATGGATGGACATAGCACTAATGAATAAGCGCATTTTTTGGCATTTTCTTGGGGTAGTGTTCCTCTCCCTTTTTAAGTCCTAGGAAACTGTTAACGGCCCTTTATGCCCACTTGCGATCCCCACCGTTGTTCTATATTTGCCAACCTCATTCCCCAGGTTTTTTCCCTGGTAAATTGGCTTTTCAAGGAAAAGGCCCTGGCAACGAGTTTGTCTATTTGTGTAGCATCGTATTCGGATTTAGGTTTACGTAATGTAATATTACTTAACTAGAATTTTTGGAAGCCCTGTACTTCTTCTATAACTCTTCGTTCCTTCTTTCTTTCACAACTTGCTTGCATAATTTATTTATTTATCTATCTATTTATTTATTTATTTATTTATTTATTTACTGATTCCTTTCTTTCTTTCTGTCGCAAACTGCAGTTTTTCAATTTCTATGGCTTCTTCTTTCACAAAATGCAAAGCGGTTAGTTTTAACCTAAAAGAGTCTTTCTTATCCAACTGACTGCCAAGAAATACCCATGTTCATTGACATAATTTTCATCCATCTACACAAACAATCCCATAATCCCTCACTCACACCAGTCTCCCTGTATTTTCTGGAGTGGGGAATAGGCCATTTCACAGCAGCTCGGAAATGGCCTATTGCCGCACAGTTTTGCTCAATTGCCTGAAAACCAGGTTTCATGGCCAGCAGTAAGTGGATTCTGATTGGTCAGTCCTTAATTCTGAAGACAATGAGAATAGGGGACAAAAAATCCCTCATAGGGGAGGCAGGACCTGAACACGACCCGAACCTGATCGTGCATGAAATCAGGGTCGGTTTTGGCCGGCACGGTGTGTGCAGGGTTAGTGGTAAATTGATGACTTTTGCGGCTGATCTCAGTGATCACAGATTTAATAATCGGTTGACCTACCATTCATCATGGTACTTAAAAATGCTTCTTTATTGTGAGAAGGTTATTTTCTAAAGAAACAGTGGTGCTGCATCCGTTGGGGAGTAGAATGTCTGGTTTAATCTGATAAGGTAGCTTGGCCACCGTAAAGAAAGATTTGATCGAGTGCTGAGGTTTCAAGCGATAGCCTTTCACCAAAAAGATTGCCACTTGAACATATCTTTTAAGTTAGCTTTTTACTTTTAGCCTTTAGCGCCTAAATTACTTTATTATTGTTAAATTTAGTTTATGAACATATCTAGTATATTCTAATATTGTAATGCGCTTTTGATCATTGCATGTTAAAAAGCGCATTATAAATTAATAACTTATTATTGTCATTTTTTATGTTTTGGAAAGCACTGCAGTATTTTTTTTTTGTTAACTAAAATGTATAACTACTACCCTACTAACAGAGGTTTCTTTTGGCATCTACAAAATCGTTCGCGCCCCTGGTATTTTGCGAGGTCGGTTTGTTTACTCACATCTATTAGGAGGGTAAATATAAGCTTATTGCTTGCTGGTTAAGGTTACCAGATACCTTAGAGAGTCGTTTTTTTGCCAAAAAATTTTTTGAGGCCAAATTAAATATTTCTAGTCTCGCTTCATTGTCAAAAAAACAAAGAATATGGCAAATCTTGAGGCGTGCGCGAATTATCAACAAGAAAGTTTTTTCAAATGCAATTCTATCACCCGCCAGGGTGCTATAAGCCAATTAAAATTTGTCAGCGTCAGGGCTTCCCGTGATGTTTTTTGTGGTAAAACACCCGGAGTCGTTTATTTCGTGTCGCCTCTATTCCTTTTGTTTACGTTTGCAACTTGTGATTTATTCACACCAAGTTTTCGCTTGTGTTCGTTTTGCGTATCGTGTATGGCGAAATATAAGAAAGAAAAGAGTCCGTGGTAGAAAACTAAGAAGAAAACTGGTCCTAAAAAAAGAAGAAGAAAGTTTCCCATGAAGGATGGCGAAAAACTCTTGCCGAAGCCGCATAAGGGCGTAGCGCATAAGCCCAGGTACAATAATCGATATATCGAGTTCTTTGAGGCCCTTTCCCTCCCCACATATTGCGCTCAACGCTTGCCTCCAGGTTGCGGGTGAAAATATCTCCATCAAACCTGCAAAGCCAAAAAACTCGGATATTGAACTGCAAGCTTGCGAAGGCAATTTATTCGCATAGATAATAGTATATGTAAATAGTCTTTCAACGTACCCCAGTGACCGCATTTCTGCCTGCAGCTGCTCTTTCAGATTGATGGGGGCTCACCGTTGAGGCCACTGCAGTTTTCCTTTTCTTCGAAGAATTTTTTCTGCCCGGTATTTCGCGAGGAAATTCGAGAAATTTTGACTGGTAATAAAACTGCAGTCATGCACTCAACTTTTCCGGCGCGACACCATTAATCTCAGGGGACTCAGCAGTAGGTCTCCTGTTATATTCTATTGGCTTTCGATGTCGGCGGCATCCACAGTGTTGAAATATGGCGCAGCAAGGGCGTGAAATGTTTGTAAACATTTAGAAGCGAAACAGACCTACTTCGTTTTTACGTGAGTGTGCTTCCTTTAAAGTAATTTATAGGATACAATGATTTAACGGATTGCCTTGAAATTCAGCCCGAAGATTCCCAAGACACCGAGCAAAAAAACTATCTGAGAAAATTCTGTTTTGTAAAATTGATCTCCCGCAATGGCCTTCGTCGTAAAATGTATCGGTGAGTTCTTGATCGTCAAAATTGACAGTAAAATTGTGAAGCAACCAATACGAATATTGAAAAAGCCTCACACGGTATTGAAGATTAATGCCTTGTGATTGATATGATGCAGTACTGAGTAGTTTTGATTCTGCGGTCGAATTCCATATCCGATAAATAATTATTCTCAAAGAGACATCGGTCGTTTTGGCTTTTGGGGCGCACTCTCCTTACGGCTAGAAAAAAATCAAAGCGAAATAATTTTTACCGGATAGTACATTTCATTAGCTTTGTACTGATATATAGTTTATGGTTGTTGCATTTAAGACAGCGCGCAAATACCTTTTTTTCGCGAAGGACACCCGCCCGCCAAGGTATCCAGTAACCTTAACATCGGCTAATGCGTTCTTTTGCGTTGACTGAGCAACAGCGGACGTTTTGGGAGCAAACAGCAGCTATTATTTAAACTAGGAATAACTGATTTCTCGAATACTGTTTAAGCTTACCTTCCAGGCTTCTTTTAATTTCTCATCACCAATGTTTGAAATGTTCGCAAAATGGATCCGCAAATCAACCATGGCGTCCAAAGTGTAAAGTGCCAGGTTACCAAGTAAATATGTCATGTATGGGGACACATATTGTCCCGGAGCACATGCACCTGCGAAGTAGGTGTGCCAGTGATGTAGCCTAGCCGCGCGCTGTAGTACGTGTGGTGCTATGGCAGATGAAGTACGTGTAGTGTTGTAGTAGCTGTAATACGTGTAGTAGCTGGTACTGCTGTAGTACGTGTAGCAGGTGTAACGGCTGAAGTAGCAGTACTAGCACTAGCTGTAGTACGTATACAGGAGTACCTGATGGGGCCCCTCGACTAAAAATCCGCTCTGCAGGCTGTAACTCAGAGCTGGCTGGGAACTGAATACATTAGACGGTTAACTGGCTGGAACGCTTCTAAATATCTAGCTTGCTGAGATTTTTTAATAAAACACTGGTTCTAGCCGGGTAAAAAAAATGCCTCGTTTGTTGTCTGCCTGTAAGGGTCCCTGTCACACTCGAAAAAAATCTATAGTTTCAGCCTGCCAATGCCCCACCAAACTTCTTGCGTCATACTTGGACAAGATAACTGCACCTTTTGTGCGCAATTTGAACATCTATCATTTTAAACCACGATGACCAACACCTTTCATAATATTAAACAGTTATGTTAAAGATTCCAGCCACGTGTTAAAAATAGTGGACGCATTTCGCTACGAAGGTGAACATCGTTTAATTTATCTTTACAATGGACATCAAGTCCCTGTACACAGTCATTCCCAACGACGAGGGCCTCCAAACCCTGAAATATTTCCTCGACCTAAGATAAATCAAGGACCCCACGGCACACACGCTTCTCCGTATGGCTGAACTAGTGCTAACGCTCATCGATTTTATTTTCAGCGGGGAACATTTCAAACAAATCGGCGGTGCCGCAATGGGAAGTAAGCTCGGTCCCAATTATGCTTGTTTCATGGTTTGTTGGTTAAAACGAGGAACGCATGATGACTGAGTACAGCAGAATAAAGCCGGAACTTTGCGAAAGATACCTGGATGATGTGGCCGGAGCGGCCTCTTGCACTGAACAAGACTCACGAAGTTCCTGACGTTTGCTTCAAACTTTCACCCCAAACTTGAATACATCTGATCAATCTCTTCGGTCAAACTCCCGTTCCTGGATATGTACTTAACGCCTCGTGGTGATCGCATCTCAACATCAATATACTACAAAGAAACGGACAGCCTGACTCCTATTTGAACTTCACATCGTCGTACCCCTTTAATTTCAAGTCGGCAATACCATACAGCCAATTTCTACGACTTCGCAAGATTTGTACGGAGGACGATGATTTTGAAGAAACAGCAAACATCATGGAGACTTTCTTTGTAGCGCGCGGCTATCCAATCCACCTCGTACGGGATGGTAGACAAACGGCAACATCAACACCACGATCTACCTTATTGACTGGACGGGATGCCCACTCTGCGACTAACAGAGTGCCCATTGTTACAACGTACCATCGAAAGAACACGTCTGTCTGTAATGTCTTACAACGCAATTTCAACATCTTGCAAAATGACGAATGCACCCAAGTCATTTTTTCGCAACCACCATTAAAGGCTTACAGACGGGAAAAAACCTCAAGGATCTGTTAGTCCACAGCAATCTTCCTTCAGACAAACCACCGCACCAGCCAGGCACTTTTCCCTGTAGGCGGACCATCTACTGTACCTGCCTTCGCATCACTGAGTCCACCTCAATTCCACTGAGCACCAGGAGGACACATAAAGATCACAGGGCATTTCACGTGCATTTCAGAAAACACCATATACTGTATCTCTTGCCGGAAATGCCCCAAAGCAGTCTACATTGGAGAGACAGGACGCAGATTGGCTGACCGATTCAGGGAACACCACCTAGATGTGCTACACAATGAGGGGCCGGGATCTGCCTGTGGCGCAGCATTTCAATGGCCCCAGTCATTCACTGGAGGACACGCGTGTTGCGGTAGTGAAAGGGGGACTGGCATAGAGGGATCTCAGACAGCGCGAGGAGATGAGATTCATTTTTAAGTTTAGAACACTCGCCCCTCTCGGAATCAACCGCGACTTCTCATTTTTATGATCGCGCGGGCATACATCTTGGCACGCGCTCACAGTTTGAATTACTTTAATAAAATAGCCAGGGTCAAACAAGCACTGTGATTGGTCAAACTGAGTTCTGTATAACTCCACAATGCACGAAGCATACGTATGGTGCGTGCATTATAATTGTACATATGCATGGAGCACACGTCAGATTTTTTGCCTGTGAAAAATCTGAGAAATTCAGAGACAGAATGCGCTGTCACTCCAGCGATTCGCAAAGAAAAGTCTCTTTTACTGATGTTTCCAGACTTTTAATTAACTTCAAGTTCAACATATGACGGCAAATAACGAACTTTCAACACGCCACCCTGAAGAAGGCAGCACTCCCGAAACGTCGATGAATATCAACCGAACTTAATAGGGTTACAGTATACCAAAACCTTTTGTATCGTAAAAAAATCGTGTTTGACTTTTTGCTCTAACACCGTTTTTACCATTGAAAGTTGAAGGCAAGTAGCGCGCCGGTGAGGGAGAGAAAAGTCGGCCCCTAGACCATATGAGACAGATCCTTTCGTTGGCACCTCAGTTCCACCTTACTGACTTAAACTGAGATTCAGCCAAGTATATATATGACAATAAAGTCATTTTCATTCTCGACTCCAGAGTTCTTCTGCGCATGACCGGCTTACGCGGTCATTCAGATTGTTGGAAGCGTAAGCAGTGGGGTCGAGAATGAAGTCATTTTGTCTTCCTTGTGGTTTACCTTGTGGTACGTTTTGAGCTTTGAACATGCGCATGGGATAAAACGATATAATGACAGAAGGATGACTCGTGGTCAAACGACCTGTAGTCTTGTAGGTACCGCTAGGCTTGGATTCCTTTTACCTTATTTCATTCTTACAATTTTTATTGCCGTTTTCCCGAAAACTATAGTAACTGTCGTACGTGTGGTAGCTGTAGCAACTGTAGTACGTGTCAAATAGAGGAACGTGTGTTAGGAGGGAAAATCAATAAATTATTGAATTGGTGTACTTTTGGGTTTTTCGTTGTAGATTGACAAATTATGTTTTGGACCGTTGTGCACCTATAAAATAAACAATATTTAGCATGACGACACCAGGCAATTATCATCACATCGTTAGCCGTTTGACAACAAATTAGTGAGTGTTACTTATTTTGCTCGACGTGGACGTCGAGGTTTAAGGGAAGGTGTTCCCGCGGCTCCCAAATCCAAATCTCTTACCTCGGGTAACATTTTGATGACTTTTTAATGACTACAAGCATTTTACACCAGCTGTAAAAAACTTACAATCCGTAGTACATTTCCACAAAAACCATGCCATGTGCTCTCATCCGGGTACAAAAACAAAAAAACAACGTCATGTCCGATTACACGAAATGTCATTAAGATGTAAACAATCAAAATAAAGTCTGACGATTTTATGGCGGTAACATCCTCCCCCCGTGTTCGGCTGAGTTAAATGGGCGAACACTCTTCTAGGAGGGCTAGTTTCACAACAGGACGCTTCATCAAACCAAACTTGGTCTTCACTTCAGCTGATCTCACGACATTGTCATGGCCAGGGAAAACTCTCACAATTCTGCCAAGAGGCCAGGAGCCTCTCGGGGTTCCATAGTCTACCACAAGCACCAAATCACCAATCTTAACATTCGCCATAGGTTGAAACCACTTCTTGCGAACAGCTAAACCAGGCAGATACTCTCGCAACCAACGATTCCAGATGTGGGCGGTGATAACTTGTGCCTGACGCCAACGCTTCTGAGACGATATCTCTTTTTCAGCAAAAATACCAGGTGGCAGATTAGGAGATGCTCTACCAATAATAAAATGATTTGGAGTCAGCGCTTCAAGATCTTCCACATCAGAGCTGACTTCAGTCAAAGGACGACTGTTGACTAGCCACTCAACTTCAGTAATGGCGGTCACTAATACTTCATCCGTGAGGACTTGATTCCGCAGGACAGCATCAAGGGCTTTCTTACAAGACCTCACCAAACGCTCCCATATTCCCCCCATATGGGGTGCGGCGGGTGGATTAAATACCCACTGAATTCCTTCTTGGCTCAGCGTATTTGCAATTCGATCTTGATTCCACTCACAAAGGCATTCTTTTAACTCGCGGTTGGCTCCCACGAAGTTTGTTCCATTGTCAGAGTAGATGACAGTTGGTTTACCTCGTCTTGCTATAAACCGTCGAAGACACATGATGAAAGAGTCAGTAGACAAAGAGTGCGCAACTTCCAAATGCACACCTCTTGTCACAAGACAAGTAAAGAGGCAACCATATCTCTTTTCTTCCTTCCTGAGATGCTTCACTTTTAGTGGACCAAAGAAATCTACGCCAACTTTCGAGAATGCCGGTGCAACTTGTAGACGATCAGAGGGAAGGCCAGCCATCAATGGTGCTTCTGGTTTTGCTCTTCGCCTTCTGCAATAAGAGCACTGATACAGAATCTTTCGTACTGTTGCACGGCAGCGCAGAATCCAGTACTGTTGTCTTAATTCGTTTCGGACATGTCCAACGCCTTCATGTTTAAGCTTCTCATGGCAGTTTATGATGATAAGACGGCTCAGCTCATGCTCAGGTGACAACACCAAAGGGTGGCGACCAGAATATGGTATATTGGCTCTCTCAATCCGACCACCAACACGAACCATTCCTTCTTCGTCCAAGAAGGGTGAAAGAGAAACCAATTTGCTCTTGCTTGAAATGGGTAGAATTTTCTTAAGAGTGGCAACTTCTTGGGGAAAGGACTCTGCTTGAGCCTTGCGGATCCAGAATTTCCGAGCTTGCTCCAACTCTTCAACTGACAACAGACCAATTCGACGTTCAGCCACTGAGCGTCTGCAGTTGTAAATAAACCGAAAACTGAAGGCAGTTACTCTGAGGAGTCGCGTCAAGGATGAGTACTTATCCAAAGAAATGAATTTACGCCTTGAATCTTGCACTGCACCAGTCCAATTTACTGCCATTTCTTGGGTTTGCAGGTCATTCATAGGTTGGTTGGAGGCTTCAAGTTTTGAATTCCCCTTTGGCCACTTCTCTTCAGGGAGATGTAGGAAGGCCGGACCATTTAGCCACCTGCTCTCTGACCCGATCGATCTAACCGGAAGTCCCCTGCTTCCATCATCTGCAGGGTTTAATGGACCAGGACAGTGGTTCCATTGACTGGGTTCCGTCATGTCCAGAATCTCACCAATTCGATTAGCGATAAATGCGGGGTGGCGCTTTGACTCTCCACGAATCCACTGAAATACCGTGCTACTGTCAGTCCAAAGGTATTTAGAATCAATGTTGTAATCATGCTCCTTGATTACTACAGCAGATAACCTCGCACTCAATACTGCGGCCTGCAGTTCAAGCTTAGGAATGCTCAACGGCTTCTTGGGTGCTACTCGCGTCTTAGCTGTAACAAAGGCACACCTCACAGCTCCACTGGCATAGCTGAATCTAAAGTAAGCTACTGAGCAGAATGCCAGTTCACTGGCATCTCCAAATACATGCAGCTCAATAACAGATGGATTGTCCACAACATGACGATAAAAACGGGGAACAAAGAATTCTGAAAGCCCCTCCAGTTCCTCCTGCCATTTGGACCACTCTATGAGGAATTCTGGTGGTGGTGCATCATCCCAGCCAATACCAAACTGCCACACTTGTTGAAGAAGGATTTTTGCTCGCACCAGGAATGGAGCCAGGAACCCAATTGGATCGAACAATGATGCTATCAGACTCAGAATTTTGCGTCGCGTGTCTGCCAAGTCCCTTTTAACCACCTTGTAGACAAAAGAGTCAGAATTAGTGTCCCAAATGACACCAAGAGCACGTTCCACAGGCATGACAATTTCTTCTTCAACCACCTTTACAGAGGGAGCTCTCTCTGATACTGGTATACGCTCGATCACTTCCTTCTCATTTGAGATCCATTTGGTCAAGTTAAATCCTGCAAGCTTCAGCATTGCAACCAGTTGCTGTTGCAGCTCCAGAGCTTTGCTGCTCGATTCCACGGACTTGAAGAAGTCATCCATGTAGAAGTTTCGCTTTACTGCAAGGGCAGCAGTTGGAAACTGCAGTTTATTTTCTTCTGCACTTCTAAGAAGCGCATAGTTAGAACAAGTTGGTGCACACTTGGCTCCAAAGATGTGACGCTGGTATTGATAGACTTCTGCTTCAGATCCAGGTGATTGACGCCACAGAAAACGAAGGGCAACTTGATCCTCTGGCGGGACAGCAACTTGATTAAACATCGCTTCGATGTCTCCAGAAATTGCAATCCGATCCTCTCGAAATCGCATGAAAATTCCCACAAGATTGTTCATTAAGTCTGGACCACTCAGAAGATGACTGTTTAGTGATGAGCCTTGAAACTTAGCAGCAGCATCACATACTCGTCTAACCTTTCCAGGTTTGCTGGGATTTAGAACAGGGTGATGAGGCAGATACCATTTGTGCTTCACGGGTGCATTTACTTCTTCCTTAGTCAGCTTCTTGATGTACCCTTTCTCTAAGTCTGAGCTGATGGTTTTCTCATAGGCAGCTGCTAACTCAGGATCTCGTTGGAGTCTCCTTTCCAGAACATTAAGACGATGGACTGCCACAATGCGGTTGTCAGGGAGTCTGATGTTCTGATCTTTCCAAATCAACGGAACTTCATATCGACCATCCACCTTTCGGGTTTTCTCATTCAGAAACTTCATGACATTTGCATCCTCAACTGAATGTTGGGTATCATAGTCATAGCGGCAACCAAAGTTCTCAGTCCGCCACCAAGATTTCACTGTTTCATGGAGCTCTTCATCCGCAGTCACCACATGAACTTTACAAACTGACTCACTGTCTTGAATATAACCAGGTAGGCGGCCAGTAATAGCCCACCCAAGTTCAGTACGAATTCCAATTGGTGACCCTTTCGGTCCACTTCGGGTTTCCAGTGGCACAATAAGCTCTGGGACATCACTGCCTAGAAGTAGAGTGACCTGTGTTCCAGCAACTTCGGTCAACTCTAAGTCCAACAGGTGTGGCCATTTCTCCTGTATTTCCTTGAGTTCCACCTTTCTTTCAGGTACATTCAGGCGATCAACTACCAGGACTCTATCCACATCAAATCGATTACCAAGGTCGTTCAATGGACTGACTTGTAAACTTACACGCCTTGTCAACAGTTCTGATGTTTTCTGAATTCCATTTAACAACACGCTTTCTAACGGACCATCCAAACCAAGGTTACGGGCAACATCTGCTAACAGCAAACTGCATGTGCTTCCAGTGTCTAACATTGCATACGTGTTGAAGTATCCCTTTGGACCATAAAGTGTTACAGGTACCACTTGTAACAAAACTGAGTCTCTGTTTCTATGAGATGCGCTAGAATGTTCATTGGATGAGGTTGCTGCTACGGAATCACTGCTTTCCAAGGGGGTGACGCTCCTTATAGAGTGCAATAATGCATTGTGAGGTCGCGTACATCCATTGACACCACACTGCTTCCTATTAGGACAGTTGTTGAGCCAATGCCCAGATCGAAGGCAACGAAAACACAACTTATGTTTCTGAACTTCACTGAGACGTTCCTCAACACTCATAGCTTTGAATTTGGAACAATCAGACAAGTTATGTTGCTGTCCGTCTCCCAAAAGGCACAATTTTGTAGGCTTCTGATGAGATGAATAATTACCAGAGAAAGTGCTCTGCCTTTCAGCTCCTCCACTGGGAATACCTGACCGAAATTTGTTCTTAAAGGGCTGAAATGGGTACTTAGGGCTTGATATCTTTGTATAGCAATCATCATAGATCTCTGCCTGCCCTTTCAACCAGTTGCACAAGTCAACCAGGGTCGGTCGCTGCTGGTTTGCAGCCTTGATGTAGTCTTTCCATTTAACTCTGAGTTCTGGGGACAGCTTATCCACCGCAAGAGAAATGTTAGCTTCAGCTGCTAGATCATTCTCGTATCCAAACCTCTTGAAAGTCCACACAGTGGTTGACACCACATCTGATAGATTCCTCACTTCATGGGGTTTGTCATTCTGTAGTCGTGCAGTTTTTCTCAATCTGTCCAGCGTGACTTTTACAACAAGAGAAGGTTTTCCAAACCTGCTTTCCAATTCCTTCAGTGCCTCGTAGTAAGAATCTCCACTGTAACCATACCCTTCAATTGCAGACTTAGCTTTACCGACCACAGAGTTCTGAAGATGTTGCATCTTTCCATTAAGGGAGAGATTAGCATCATGAACAATTGATTTAAACATTGATGACCAGTCAGACCAATGCAAGGGATCTCCATCAAACTTGCTAAGCTGTAGCTTGGGAAGACAATCACGTGTAGAATAGCCATAAATCACTTGTTTTTGGTCAGCTATAACTGGTGTAATGTCAGGCTGAGAACACGAATTAGGCAAATCTCCAATCCATGACTGTAGCACCTTTACAGGCCTTGACTTACTCAAAGGACCAACAAATGGGATACTAAACTTTGGTTGTTGAAACGATGGGGATGATGTAACAGTACACGAGGTGTTATTAGTTGACAACACAGTTTCACAACTTGTTTGTGCTTGTTTCACAAGACCAGGGGGTGGTTGAGAGACCACACACTGTTCAGCAGTAGAAGAAGGAATTATTTCCAAAGAATCATCCTCAAATTCAAGCAATCGATCAGATAAAGACTCGTGATCATACCTAACAGTGTTTGCTGCCTTTTCAAGGATTTCAGCTTCGGCTGCAAGGCGTGCAGCCTCGTCTTCGGCTTCTTGAGTTTTTCTCCTTTCTTCGGCTTCAAATCTAACTCTCTCAGCTTCGTATTGGACCAGTTCAAGTTTCCTTTTTAGCTCCAATTGTTGCTCAAACTCTTGCTTTCGTCGCTGTTCCTCCATAGCAAGTTGTTTTGCTTTGATTTCCGCCGAAGTCACCTTTGCTCGGATTTCATGAGCACTTCTACTCGAAATTTTACTCGCCTTTAGCGAGCTCAATCCACTAACGCTTTCGTCTGCTCTTTGCTCAAGATGGGCTTCAGCCTCTAATTTCACTTCCTGAACTCTCTCCAGTTCCACTTCGTACCAAGTGAGGGCTTTTTCGTGCTCGTTTTCCGGAATAACAGCCACCAGTCGATCATTTAGAACACGTGCTTCGTTTATAGATTCTTCCAGAATATGAACATATCCGCGGATAATGGCCTTTCTTCCAAATTGCTCGATAGAACTGTTCAATTTCTTAATGGTATTCGTAATTCGTCGCTTCACAGACGCTCGCTTGTTTCTCAGGATAACAATTTGTGTATTCATAGTTCCACGCACTTCCAAATGCAGACCGCCATCGGTCGGATCGGTCGATTCCATGACAAATTCTTCGATTCACTCGTCGTATCCGGCTCGAAGGACCAGAAAAATGTTCCCGCGGCTCCCAAATCCAAATCTCTTACCTCGGGTAACATTTTGATGACTTTTTAATGACTACAAGCATTTTACACCAGCTGTAAAAAACTTACAATCCGTAGTACATTTCCACAAAAACCATGCCATGTGCTCTCATCCGGGTACAAAAACAAAAAAACAACGTCATGTCCGATTACACGAAATGTCATTAAGATGTAAACAATCAAAATAAAGTCTGACGATTTTATGGCGGTAACAGAAGGCGTATACTCATATATATATTCGAATTTATAGGAATATCTCATATTTATCCAAGTATATTTTGGTGGTGTAAGGTAGTGTTATTATTGGTTCTATATCATATATCGTTCAATTAGTAAGGGCAATGGTAATCTTAGTTTCCGTTTTAGCTTTCCAGTAACTTGCCAGGCTGTACAAATGTTCTCGAAAACCTTATCATGCTTGTTACTAAAGGGAAAATAATTAGAAAAGCCAACAGTAGCTATGCTAGGAAATATTTTCAAATTATCTTCGTTGACCTGAATAAGGTTAATCAACTTGGAAGTTCTAGAAGTGTGATACTTGAAGTAAATTGGTTTCGGTTGAAATGAATACTCTTCAAATGAGCTCCGTTCTGTAGTTGCGTTTTCAGGAGTATTCAATGTGATAACCTTTTAGTTATGAATACTGAGTGAGTTTCTTTGTGAACTGTAATGACGGTAATTACGCGGCACGAGCCGTTCACTGACACTTCGGAAAATTCATTAGCTACGTTTACACACCTCAAGAACTTTTAACTTAGGACAGTTGAATAGTGCAAGTTCCCCTTGATTAACAAGTTTAGTCCTTAATGAGGTTTTGGTACTAAAACTTGGCTTTTTAATCGTCTGCGCGTTATTCAAAGTACTGCCGCGTCCTCTGTAATTACCTTTCACATTCACACGTATTGTATTCTGTTAACAATGGATACTTGTACAAATCATATATATACAACTCTGTAAGTAGCGCTAAGTGATTACATCAGTGATTACATCGGTGATTACATGTTTACAACCTGTGCTGTTGGACGAACTTAGGTCAGTTCGTCCTTCGAGAATAAACTGCTGTTGGAACCAAAAGTGAAGTTGTCGCTGTTAATTCAGCCATCCAGTTGCGGCTAGACCTTGGTACCTCAAGGGAGTGACGGCCCTTTCTCGCAAGCGAGCTCTCCTTTGAGTTAATCTTCCCCAAGAATTGTCACAAGAATTGTCCCGTTGAAGTTCAGAATAGCCCGAAACGTTCCCGTTCGCTTAGAGTGGAAAAACCTCCCGTCACACGTGTAGTACGTCTTGTAGCTGGCACTCGCCCAAAAACCCAAGCCGATGATTCAAATTACCGCAATCTAAACAAGTGTATCTTCCTTCCCTTGTATATAGATCGTCGACTAGTAGTCACAGTTGCATGGAAGCAACATTTCGCCATGCAGCGGATACTGACTGACTGCGTTGTTTATCTTCCTCTAAGCATAGACACTTTCTTCTTCAATTGTTAATTTATTTCACAAGATATTAATTTTATACAACACAACTAGGTGAACGATAACGTATGAAAATATAAAAAATGCTTGCAAGACATTATTTGACCTCGTTATCAGAGTCACATTTTTAAAAAAGGGTTCACAAAATTGCGAACGACTCCACCCCTCTGTACACAATTGTCCTTAATTTGCCAGCTCCGGATAAAATTTGTTGTAATTTGACAATGAATCTAATAAAGGCTTATAATTTACTTCTGATCATGAATTGTGTTTCGTATTTTCGCGGTTTTAACGTGCCACTGCATGCAATAAAAGACCAATAAACAAAAATAACTTCTTTGTTTTTCTTCAAATTTGTCTGTTCAACACCCGACACACGTGCACTTACACGTACTACAGCTAGTACGCCTGCTACAGTGACTACACGTACAGCTACTCAGTACACTTACCGCGGGAGTACAGCCGGCTACTACAAGTTCTACTACACGAACTAGTTATTACACTTACTATAAACGTACTACAGCTACAACAGTTAATACAGCTAGTACTACACTTACTATAGATACTACACGTACTACAGCTAAAACAACAACTACACACGGTACTACAGCCACTACACGTCAACTACAGCTACTACACTTGCTACAGCTACTACAGGTACTACAGCTACCACACATACTACACGCACTACAGTACAGTTACTACAAGTACTACAGCTACTACAGGACGGGTACTACAGCTACTACATGCACAGTACGTGTAGTAGCTGTAGTAGCCGTAGTACGTGTAGTAGCTGTAGTACCACTACAGGTACTACACTCACATACTACAGCTATACTACAGCCGCTACAACACATACAGTACGTGTAGTAGCTGTAGCTGTAGTACTACTACAGCTACTACACGTACTACAGCTACTACTTCTTCAGTTTTCCTAATTCTGTGCATCTCAGCCGGGATCGGTCCGAGAAACTCGGATTTCTTGAGGTCGTTGACTTCAAATTCAAAGGTATTACATAATACGCGGTTTACACTATGCGGAAAAAGCGGGTCTTACCAACTGCTATTAGAATCCAAAAACAACATTGGGGACAACCACGCATTTTTAAAGATAATTAAGCTTCAATTTGGGATAAAATGTCATAAATTGAGATGTATTTTATAGATTTTTAGCTTGTAAATTCAGTGTATTTTTATTCTGGATTCAACTTTAAAAAACTATAACTATTGCTAACTAGCTCGGTACGTACCACAATTGCTTAGACCCATTCATGACAATAGGAAAATAGAACTCGCGTGTTGTCCAAATTTCTAATTCTTGTTCCAATGTTTGGCGAGGGATTTTTTTTTTAATTTTTGACGCTATCGTTCTGGTTAAACAACAACTGCTGCTAAAACGAGAAAAACAAGTCTCATGAATCGAGATTCCTGACGCACGCGCAAAACGTCTTCAAATTAGCGTGACGTCATGTTGCCATAAGGCAGGTACCTCACCGGTTCAACAATAACCCAACCAAGCAAATGAAAGTTTATTTTTCTGAGAGATAAATATGGAAATTAGTTCGTGTTTTTTCAATTCCATAACGCAGGGTGATAAGCAAAAATATCAACCAGATCTTTGCTGTAGCGGACAGAGTTTAGACTGTATTGATTCCTATCGAATCTTTTAACACGGACAATGAATCCGGATTACGACTATTTGTTTAAACTCCTTTTGATCGGCGACTCTGGCGTTGGAAAATCATGTCTGCTGATTCGTTTCGCTGACGACACGTTTACAGAGAGCTTTATAAGCACAATAGGAGTCGATTTTAAAATACGGACGATAAACGTCGGCGGAAAAGTAGTAAAACTACAAATATGGGACACTGCTGGACAGGAACGCTTTCGAACGCTAACCACCGCTTACTATCGGAGCGCACATGGAATTATAATGGTCTACGATGTGAACGAGAAGGAAACTTATTTGCACATTGATCAGTGGTTAGAAGAAGTCGAGCGTTATGCGTGCGATGGAGTAAACAAAGTTCTTGTCGGCAACAAATGTGATTTATTGGGGAAGAGACAAGTTGAATACGATGTAGCGAGAGGTTTCGCGGAAAGACTCCAAATTTCATTTATTGAAACTAGCGCAAAGGACCGAACAAATGTAGACAATGTGTTCTACACGATGGCGGAAGAACTGAGAGGAAAGCTTGGCTCACCTCTTGCATCTCCTGAAGGTTCAGGAGAAACGTTAAATTTAAAAGACAGCTCTCCTGTTAAGACAAGTTACTGGCCGAAATGTTGCAGTTTTTCATGATTTGGATCTGTCAGATTTAAATCGGGTTTGATATTTGCTCATAAGAGTTACAATTACATCTAGAGAGTTTAAGTACTGAACGCATATATGCAAATTTAAACAAGAGATACTAAAGGCATTAATACAATTGACGTCGGTTTTGGGCGCGACTTTGTTACTTATAATTTTCTGACAGCGTTGTACTGAAAAATAATATTACATATAAAATGAAATATAAAATCTGGTGGAAAGGTAACGTCAGTTAATTATTCTTGATTTAGATTAGATTTAATTTAAGAAAACTGCGTATTTTAAAATCAATAACGCAGTTCCCTTGTTTTAATCATGATTTTGTACGCTTGCCTACAAATTATAGCAGTCTTTGAACTGAAATTTTTTCGCGTTTTTTGCCAGTGTCGGAAGAGTAATTACATGTAAGGCCATGGCCTGAGTCCATATACATGTAGTAATCATCAGCGAGAAAGTTTCAATAGTATCCGGACAGGGATACGACAGAAGGCAGGAATAGGCGGCTCCCCTCGGGCAGTACATGTCTTCGTCGATGGCAATTGCCGTTTACGAAAAGAACACTGTTTTGACTAGACTTTTGAAAGAAGAGAATGCAGTTATGAATGAAACCTGTGCGCAGAAGTCTCGTATTTTGAAAAATAGGCGGACGTCTTCATGCATGTTATCATGTAAGCCTCCGTCAATATTCCAATCTATCCGGTCCCTACTGTTAGGGTATTTGTTATCTTTTTCGCGAGTTGCAAATGGCGCCACGGTCGGTAGGATCACTCGGCTCACATCAATGTTCTCTTGCTCATGGGACAGGAACAAAATCGGTTATTTTCTTTCAAACAATCTTGAAATGTAAATCATGATCTAGACTGACCAACCCGAGAAACGATCGGAAAACAACAACAACAACAATAAAAGCAAAAGGAAAGACAAAACCAACAACAAACATGCATAAACAAACAAAAACGCCACACTGGGAGATCAAGAGTTTGAGGCACACAGGGAAAAATAGTTCTAAGACAAGAATTCATGTGAAATTATTGATTCAGGACCTTGTTTCTTTTCCAGGAGAGCGCGAGAACTTTAACGAAATTGTTTTTTTGTTGTTGTTGACCGTCACCCCGTTCAATTTTACTCGGAAGTTTGCTTCAACTCTCCCCCCCCCCCCCCAGCCCCTCCCCCGCCCCCGAGAGTCCTCCCTGTTAGGAAGCAATGCCAGCAGTTACGTAAATCAGTGTTTTTCGCTTCACGTACGCATCACGCGAAGGGCCAATATACTGAATACACAATAACAACGGAAAACAGTAGCTTGTGTTGCAGTGTTTATCGCAAAGATCTGTTGTAAATTTCAGTGCTATGGCCGACGTCGTGAAGCTCGATAATTCTGACGGTGATTCTGCACAAGTGCATCTTCACGGTACGTAGGCTGTAGGTGAACACTGTTCAATTCCAGTCAAATCTTATATCAAAGTGATTCAGCAAATTCTTAACCTGTAGACGACTTTTCTTTTGGTATCAAAATTTCCCTCTAATGTTTTCGAAGAAATTAATTTCCATAATACTTACAAATTTCAAAGCCCTGGGGATATTTGAGGTAGCGAAAACACAGCTGGTTTAAGCTTGAGTCTCGTGGTGTGAAGTTCATATTTCCATAAAATTGAAATCTGTCAAGTGTGAACTTAAGATAAGCTTAATATTTAGCTATGGGAGAAACTTGGAAACATTTTAGCACAGCCAACTATATTTAATAATATATATATAAAAAAAGAAATGTTAATTATACATGTACCAATGTCATCCTAACCCTCTTGCTGTTTGTCAGAAAATGAATGCATAATTAATGTGGAAATCTTGCCTTGCCGTTGCTCAATGCACCAATCAATTGTTGAAGGCAGTTGACTGTATAATGTACCCAGGGGTGGGTTATTTGATCTTTATAATACCTTAGGAAGGGTGGGGAATGTGGATCAATTTTTTTTCTAGTATGTGGAAGTTAAGGATTTTTTTCAAGGACAGAATTTTGGCCTTGTGACTCGTATTAATGAGCAGTTAAGGGTAAGGGCATTGGGACAGCATTTTTATCCTGGTGGGTGGGAATTTGAATAAGCCAATCTTCAATAAAAAAAAAAAAAGTTCAAATGCCCAGGGAGCAGGGGGGGGGGGGGGGGGTGGAGTGGGACATTGAAGTTTTAAATTGATCAGCATATAAATGTGCTGATTTTAAACAATCCTGTCCTTTGTTTTAGGGGCCACTGTAACATCCTGGAAATGCAGTGGCCAGGAAATGCTGTTTGTAAGGTACATTCCGCTTAAATTGAGTGTTGCCCTTAGTTAACAAATTATTACTTTTTTTATGGGACAGTAAAAAAATAATAGATTAAATATTATTATACATAAAAATGTTTGTGAATCAATTTGTCCATTGACTTTCTCTTCAGCAGTGTCTTAATCTGGTATTTGTTTTTCGAGAGCACTAATATCATTATGGGTTTTATTTTCATTCAAATGAAACTCAGCAAAAAGGCAGTGTTAGATGGTAGCAAGGCCATACGAGGAGGGATTCCACTTGTATTCCGTGAGTACAAAAACATGCTTTTATACCAAAATTTTTTTCAATAGGCTAATGAGATAAATATCTGATGGAGCAAGAGGTGTGAAGTGTACAGAGCTTTAATTAGATTGCTTATGTTGAGCTTATTGATGGAAGACGTTAGATATCAGAAAGTTGTCAAAAAATAAATATAAAGTAAAAAAAAGTCAAAAGATGTCATGTGATGAGTCATTCTTGTCCTCAGATCAAGCTGCAATCATTTTGGCCAGTGCCAAGAATCAACTTGTGATCCTTGCAGGGCCAATTAACAGGGCTGTCAACCTCACACGTCTTCAAATATGGAGAAAATGACTTCCCCGGCAAAGCGCCTTACAGAGGCGTCACATCAAGGCCAAATTCACAGGTTCAGTGGAGGGTGGGGGGGGGGAAAACGTTCATTAAACAGTACCAGAAACAAAGATAAACAGTTCCGATTTTCTTGTCAGAGAGTCGAGCCTACGACCTGAATACCAAACTTGGTCAGTTATCCGGGAGATTGCAGACATAAATCTGGAGACCAGAAGATACCCCTCAAAATCTGGAGACCGGGAGATATAGTTCAAAATCTGGAGACTCCCAGATTATCCAGGAGAGTTGACAGCCCTGAATTGTAAGCATCCTTGCTCTGAGGACAAAAGTGGTAACAAGATGACATATATGGTATGGAGCATCATAATATTATTTTTTTCTGTTTAACAGCCAACTTTGGTCCATGGGATCTTGGCCCCCAACATGGCTTTGCAAGATCTAGTCGATGGACTGTTGTCCAGTATCCCAAGGTTTGGATGAAATTTAATATCTATTGAGTAATGAGTTCTCTGATATATAATAAGAAATTATACAGTAAAATTAGCCAAGGAGAATTTTAAATTTGCTCCAATGGCATAGGAGTATTTCGGTGGATTTTGACTACAAAAGTGAATGACCACTTGGTTTGTAGAACGAAATTTATTTTAAATAGCAAAATAATTTGTCCAGCTGGACTACCAAACATTGGCTGGTAAGATTGGTTTACAGGTTGAGCAGGCATAAATTAACAGTGGGTCAATGAGAATATCATGGCTGGGAAAATGGACCATGTGCATTCTATTTGGTTATTATAATACATCTGCAGGGCTTCAGAATTAAGTATACAAGAAGTGAAGGGTACAGAGAGATTGCTAGCAGGCTACCATGATATATGCTGATGCTTATAAGGGTTTGTAAAAGGAACAGTTCTCTGTTTTTTCTAGGAGGAGGATGGTGTTACAAGTGCAGTGTTTGGTTTAGAAGACAATGAAACCACTAAGAAGATTTGGAATTATAGTTTCAAATTACTGTACGAAGTTACTGTGGGGAAACAGCATCTAAAAACAACCATTACAGCTGAAAATAAAGGTATTTTTAGAAACTAAATGCAGTAATTTAGGCACCTAAGAGGTTCAGACCCATTTTTTTTTTTTTACAAACAGTAGGTAGTTTGTTTTCTAATGAGTGACTGAGCAGTAACTTTTCCAAATATCTCAACCCCACAGATGAGAAGCCGTTTGAGTTTACAACACTTTTACACACCTATTTCAGAGTTCCAGATGTTACACAAACAACTGTCTCTGGACTTAAAGGCTTAACCTACGATGATAAGGTACACAAGTCATGTGAATCTAGTTACTTGACTATACCTGCCAAGCCCTATTTATGCCTTGTGGCATGGAAGGCCCATTTTAAGAGGTTATGGTAAGGGTGGGATATGATGGTCATAAGTAGGCCAATGCCCAACCCCACACTGGATGGTCACAGTTTGTTGTAACGTTCATGCCCAACTTGGCTTGGTGGACTCAACATGGACCAAATCCTCAACCAGCAAAGCTCTTCAGATCTTATCTCAAGTTACTTTTAAGGTGCTGTTACACTAAGCGATTTTTCTTGCAACTGGCCTCACAGTTTTGTTGCAACACAAGTTGCCTGAATGGTTGCCTTGTGTAACATGTTTATTTTTGTTGCCGCAATCATTGCAGTTTCAACAAAGCCATTACAAGACCATTGTGTTGCAATGGTGTAATGAAATTGCAAGACAAGTCTGACATTCCAAACAATAATGCAAATGCCAGTGCATCACATATTGGATGCTCTTAAAATTTATATTCCATCTGATCCATTCTTGGTTGCTGTCTATAGATTCTTGGTGGGAAAACATTTACTGAAAGCAATGAGCTTGTAACAGTCAAGAGCTTAACGGACAGGTATGGAATATTTAGCTTTTATGATCCAAGATGCTGCTTCAGAAATATCATTCACCTAAAATATTAATAATTGAAGGCTAGTTTTGTAAAACTATTGCAAGCCTTTTTTGCTTGACAGAGCTTATTTGGAGCAATTTCAATTCCGAGGTACAAAATGGCATATACATGTAGGATAGTTTATGCATTATAGTTATAATTATTTATTTGTTCTTTCTTTCCAGGGTTTATCACAACTCTCCAAGCGAGCACAAGATAACAAATGTTGGTTCTCAAAACTGTGACATTATTCTCTGGAAAGAAAATTTACCAGATACAGGTATCCTGCCAACTAATATTCTCCAGACTGTTATCATTTGGAATAAAATGTGTATTAAGGTATTCAGATATCAACTATTGTGTTCTGCAATATTGTTTTCAATGTTATGATTGTCAGTTGAAACTGCTGATGATGCATTTATTTCAAAACTGTTGCTTATAAATTAATAAATATTGTTTATGAAAAAAATTACAATAATTAATAAAATATTATCATTATTAATAATAACTTTTTTCTTCATGTTGTAGTTGTTTGGAATCCTTGGGCGCAGAAGGCTATGACAATGTCAGATTTTGGAGATGACGAGGTCTGTTCATAAGTTTGCCTTTTTTGTATTACATTATTAATACATTAGTGCTGTTCCTATCTCCAAGAGGATTAGGTCATCAGTCAATTGCTTAATTGGCCTACAACAAAAGATATAAATCAAGAACCCCAAGCCCCTGTTTACCTAGGGGGCCCTAACCTTCCTGACAAGCAAAGGTGGATCAAAGGATCAACCACTGCAATATTTAGTTGTTATTTTAAGGTACTGGTGTTCTTTACAAGCCATCAGCCCACAACTGCTGACACTTAATACAGATTCTTATTCTTAAGCATGCAGCAAAATTAAGAGTTTAAATATTGCGAGTGTTACCTTACCTCCCAGGTCCCCCCCCCCCCCCCCCCCCCTCAAACCCCCAACATTAAGTGTAGTCTGCCTGAAGGTTCGTTGAAAATGTGGGGCAAGGCACCAAATAATTGAGAAATCAATACAGTGGTATTTAATCCTGCTGACACATTTTATCAATGGGTTGAATTTCCTCTAACAGTACTTACATCTATTTGTTAATTTGTAATGTGCGCATCCCCCTCACAGCAAATGCCGAATGCCACTTACTCGTGGTTACCTTCCAACCAAATGGTGTTTTAGAATATGGTCATTAATTTCTCTGTTTTTGTTTTTCCTTGTCACAGTACCCTAATATGCTGTGTGTTGAGGCAGGCTATGTTAGCAAGCCTTTCACTCTGGAACCAGGAAAGAAATTTGAAGCCCAACAAACATTTTCTTGCTCAGCTTGCTGTTCTTAGGATTTTACCTCACACATTTTTATTCTTTATGTAGGCCAGGGGCGATTTAAGGTTTCATTACAGGATGAATTTTTAGGGGATGTAGTCCAATAATGATAAAAGTCCCAGAACACAATAAACACCATATCTAGAACACAGAAAAATACCTTTACTTGCTGGGGATAAGACATGAAAAAGTACATGATAAATTAAAGTAAAATGTTTCTCTAAAAAAATTAATTAATTGCAAGATAACAGGTTTTGTACCTAGTCAAATTAAAGCATTAAAATGAAACTATTAGGTAGTGAAACATTAATTTGCTGTGTAGTTGTTCTTTTCACTTGTACTTATCATGCAAGTGATTAAACTCAGTTAACTAAAATTGTGAATTCTTGATCTCGTAAACTGACAATATTAATTGGGATTATTTTTTGTGGATCTAGTCCAAACATTTGACGACGTGATTAATGTCTCGATTTTTAAATTCTGGGTTTATCATGTAGGAACGTCATAAACTGAGAACATTATATTTACAGAGTTTGTAAGCATTCTGCTAGTTGTATTTAATTACAATGCTATATACCAGTAGTTAGAGTAAGTTACTAAATTGAACATTTTTCAAACTGGTGAAGTTCATTCAATTCAACAACCAGTATTCTGTTCCATGTGTTCAGAAACTGTGGAGCAGGGCGTGAAAAAAAAAAAAAAAAAAAAAAAAAAAAAAAAAAAAAAAAGCAAGAACCCTGCTCTTTCCGATCCAATCTTGCATCACAATGTATTCTGCACTGCTCCACACAATCTGAATGCTTAGGATGGCTAAACTACCAGTTATAACAACAGTACCTATAAGAACTTGAAATACATAATTCATGTCGTATGTACATTAGTTTTACAGTCAACTCACACCTTGCAGACATCTTGAAGGACACCTTATTAAAAAGGACAGGAGTTGAAGTTGTGGCAGACTTTCTCTATTTTCTTAGAAGTTAGTATTTAATGAAAATGATTCCTTTATTTACTAGGTATTTTAAGTATTTTAAATTTCAACTCGAAATAATTTACCGAAAGCTGAAGCATGGTCATGGTTGTAAATTTGAGTGACAAATCATGCGACATATTTGATATTAATTGTACAAGGATGGTAAAAACAATAAAAAAATACATTCAGTGAAACAGTGATGTGTCTAATAGTATTATTTTTTTGTCATGACTAGATACATGTTTATAACTTTATGTTTGGAGAAATGTACATTAATGTGCTATCATAATAACTTGCCAATGGGAGTTTATTTACCCGGCTGCTAACAGAGGCTGTTCCTTTTGTTTTTCTCGGGGCGCTGAACAAGCCAACTACACAAAATACCAGAGAGGTGACCAACTTTGTACATGCTAAAAATCTTGCCAGAAAGAAATGCTCTTTTAGAGGGTAGAGTTCATTATAGTGACATTAAGTAATGTTGTGCCCTACTGCACATTGTACGACTGCATGTTTTTCCAAACTACTGTACCAGGGTATACTCAGTCTGAAAGAGCTGATTTCAAGGGTGTCTGCCTCAGGGGAGTTGAACGTAATGAAAGTAGCCTACATCACCAGTTAACCACATGCAAATTTCATGGAAACAGTGAACTTACTCCTTGTGCATTGTTAATTTTTTTTACCAGGAAGCACTTGCCAGTGAAAGGGTTTTCAAAAAAACCCACTTGTGAGAGAAGTGGTGTTCTAATTCACCCATGCTTACACGCATTTAATAACAATGCACAATGAGGAAGTTTTCTAATCCCCTAAAATATTCTTGCAATAGGACATTAACAAGTTGCTTAAAATGTCATTATGAAAGCAAGGCTACGACTGCAAAGCTTTTGTTTGCATGTGAATGAAAACTAATTTTCTTAATAGAAACTTTGCACTTAGCCTTACTTTCATAATGAAGTTCAATATTAGAGACCTTTAGATTCTAGTACGTGTACGAGTACGACTACAAGTTTCTCCAATAGACAAAGAGTGCGAGCGCCTGAACCGGTGTCATTTTGGCGGGAAAACAAGATAGCTGTCGTCATTTTACTACGAGTTTTAGTACGAATCCCGTAGAGGCGAAAACGAGTCCTCAAAACGTAGGTGATCTCGTCTTTTTGGAAACACGAAAGGGCTTAACTATCATCATTCAAACCAACTGTGTCAAGTTTGTCGTTCGTTAAGAGTGAAATGAAACTTTCTGTGATATATCTGTTCTTAGTACTTCGCTAAAAACTCGCAGTCAAATCTCGTAGTCGTACTCGTACTCGTACTAGAATCTGAAGGTCTCTATTAGCAACTTGAATTCGCCCATTGTATCAATATGTACACTTATTTGATGTTTTGTGTTTGTAAAACAATGAAAGAAACAGCTGAAAGCTTTTTGGGGAATGCCAATTTACATGTATTCACTTATGTTTTCCACCTAACTTTAGTTGGACAAGTCTACAGTCATGTAATTGGTTGAAAAACTTAAAAGTGCACAGTCATGTTTTCCTCACCAATCAAAGTAAAACAAAACAAGGTACACATCGACAATACTTTCTACACTCTTGAATTGGAAACAAGAAAGAAACTTGACTTCCAAAAGCTCATTAAAAAGAATAATAATTTTTAATTATTCTTTTTTCTTATTATTTTTTTTTTTAAGAGCTTTTTTTCAACATTGTAACTAATAGCAAATAAAAATAATATGTACACATCATTCTGCACTTCTACTTTAAAGGTAATTAATTTGTGAATTTGTGATTCTCTAAAATTGAGCCAGTGAGCTGCGAGCATAGAAATTTAAATAAGTTGGAGAAAAGTGAACACGTCATCTAGCAGACATTCTACAATCAGTGTTATTAATATTAATGTATTTTTAGAATTATTATTAATAAACTTTAATATTAATTTAATATTGGTAAGTAGTTAACTACAGTGCATTCTTTAGGGACTTTTAATGCTCAGTACAATTAACTGAAATACCATATTTGATAGTTTTACATGATATCTAGAATCTTCTTAAAATTAATGGAATAATGAGCTGCTTGGTCTGAAATAGTCCCAAAAGAACATGTTGTTTGGATAGTGTCACACTTGGCAGTTGTTATTGTGTTCTATAAAACCTGATAAATTTTTCAAATTATATTGGCCAGAAAACGTAACATGCCTTACAACTGAAAACACTTGAATTTGTTTCTATAACTTCATCAATAGTTGTAAGAAGAAGTCGCCACTGCAATGTGTTTCCCTTAACACTTATTTTATGAAATTTTGTTGCACAACAGATTACACAACGCAATACCTTGTGTAACACCACCAGAAATGATTTCATCCGTTTGGTTTATAGTCCTCCAAATATGAGGTCAAGAGCAGCCTGTACATCTCCATCAGTGGCTGATAAAGCCTGAATACTGAGCGCGTCGTCTGTGATTCCCATGTCCCTAAGCAGCTGCAGTTGCGACTAGAAGTCAGCAATAATGAACTCAGTCAGCTAAATGCACTTTTAATCAATACTTGGTCTTAATTACTTATTTTAAATTACGTAATGTAATAAATGTATTGATTCCCAGGGCATCTAGTACAAACTTGGAGAGGGGTATTTATTCAAGGGAGCTAGAGGCATTTCATTTTGATGGGACAATTTATAACTACCATTATGATCATAATGCTCTTATCCTTGCAACAAAAGAAAAGGAAAAAATAAGAGTTGTAATAATCTGTTGATTTTCACACCTGCATTTGAGTAGATGTTTGAGCCAAGTGCCGCACTGACGCCATGGCCTCGCTGACCATGTCTCTTGTGATTGTTTGCCGTGAAGTTGAAGGACCACTGCGTGTTGAAGGACCAGCTGAAGAGAGAAGAACTACTAGTTAGCTTCTATTGTGGGGTGCTTGACTACATTTTGAGGGGCTGGGGATCGAATATCACATGAATGATGACAAATTGCTGTTAGTGCCAGATAAAAATTCTTCCTTTTAAGGACGGTGCCTACTATTGTTACTGCGCATACCTTCTGCGCATCGCGAGATACTCGGGTTTCATATGGGTGGTGCCTACTAATACAGGAATATTTTTGCCCGGTTTAAAACTATACGGAGAAAGCAGAGCTTACCAAATGCTTTTGGTATCTTAAAAGAAAATTGGGGGTAACCATGCATTTTTCAGAGATAATTAAGGTTCAATTTAGGAAAAAATCCCATACATTGCTTTATATTTTGGCATTTTTTAGAGATATTCTTGCTTAATTATCTCTGAAAAGTGTGTGGTTACCCCCAATTTTCTTTTTGGATTCCAATAGGCCTTGCTGAGATCTGCTTTTCCCGCATAGTCATAAACCGCACAAAAATACTTCAGTATTAGTAGGCACCGTCCTTAATGGTACATGTAAATGAAATAGAATGGCCAAACGGCTAAGAACTCTGACTAACTGCTCACACTGTATATGTTATAGATTAAAATGAATCCCTGGTTAAAATGATTTCAACCTAGGTTGATTTGTATTTTCCTTTGTTTCAGATGTAAATTACCCAACCTTGAACAAAGGAAAATACAAATCAACCTAGGTTGAAATCATTTTAACCTGGGATTCACTTTAACCTACAACATATACATGTATATATCTCTGGTTTCTGTGGCATAGTGAAACTAAGTTTCCAACAAGTTAAAAGAAAAACAAAAAACATGCACTCAACTTAGAGCTCAACTTAGTCGCCCGTCGCCCGAAGCAGACCTGGCGGAGAAGCATTGAAGCCGAGACGAAGTCTACCGGAATGTCGTGGGCCGAACTGAAGAGGACGAGCCAAAACCGAGTGCGTTGGAGGAGTGTCGTTGCGGCCCTATGTTCCTCGAGGAATCCAGAGGCATAAGCAAGCAACTTAGAGCTAGTTTGCTGCCAATAATTATCCTAAGTCCCAAGAAACCAATAAATTATAAAATAGAAAAAGGTATTACAATCAGGATAACCTTCAGTGCTACGAGATGAGGAAGCCTGAGATATCCCAGCACTGGCCAAGGCTGATGATAGTAATGATGATGTTATCTGTTGTTGTGATGCTGCAGCTGCTCTTGTAGCCCCAGATGATCTTGATGACTGAATACGCTCTTCATTTGCTGCCACCAGTTCAGCTTGAGCAACTAACTGTAGGTGTGAAAGTTATAAATTATATCACTTGAAAAGTTATTTTAACATTAATACAACTGTTTCATATAATTACACTACATTTTGTTACTAATGTTGTTGCCCCATTGTCTAAGCACCCTCACTCATGAAAGCCCCCCCCCCCCCCCCCCCGAAGTGTTATAAAAAGTAACTAAAAATAATCACTAACCCCGCGGTTAGAAGCAGGACACAAGGTTTGTCATTATTGATGGCTATGTTGTTCGTGTTCATCATGTTTTCTAAGCTTGAACAAGTTTGAATTCCATCTTAATAAAGTTTTACAACATAATTGTAAAACGCAGTTAATGGAGCGTGATGCTCTTGAGCTCAGTTGTTACTGTGTCAATAGTTAGCATTATGTAATGCAAATTGGTCATGGATGTACTTTTACTCTCCTTGTATGTACAATACCTATTCTTCTTGACTAGCATGTTGAACGTTTGAATTCCATTTTAATTAATTTAATCAATTAATTAATTAATTAAAATAATAATTATTAATATACTAAATATATTTTACACACTCAGTCAGATACTATTTTTATGATATCAAGATCAGTCGGGGGTTTAATTAATGCCACACACCGGGCAAATTGACCAACTGTGAACAACCTGGGCTACTTGTAACAATCTCAACACACATTTTCCAGAAAATAACATTATCCAAGTCAACCAACTTGCCCAGGTGCTCTTATCTCTTACCTGCCTGTTCAAAGTCTTAATGAAACCCCTGCTTTTATGTAAAACAAATTTAATGATCAAGGGAAAATTCTTAGTCTTGAAATAATTATAAAGGCAGCTAGAAAACAAGTCAGTCCATATTAAGATATAGTTGACACAATACCCCAGGTTCCATCCCATGTAGCTCTTCATCAGATTCATAGTCATCACCAACAAAGCGGCTAAGATTCCGTCTATTGGATGAACCCTCCCCTCCCTCCTTGGCAATTGCTGCAGCAATGTAAGAAGCTGCCTGTACCAAGCTGGGATGCTCCTGGATTACTCTGCAACAGAACATTAAAGAAAATTGAATAAGTTAATATGGAAAAAGCAGTAACAAGATTGCATAGCTACAAGCTATGGGGAACAAAAGAGTACTATTTTTTTAACTAAACATGGCATCAGTAAAGCATTTTAATTTATTAGCCTGCAAACGAGCTTGCCAATTTGGGGCCTCAAAGTGAGGGTGCGAGGCTTTCATGGTTCGCTTCCTTCGCCGCTCGCACCCCAAATATATGTCTTGCATGAGACCCTAATTAATGGAGAGCTTGCTTGCTGGCTAAAGCAAAACCAAAGCTGCTGAATAAATGCCAACAGATTTATCTTACGTCTCAACATTTGCGCTCTCCACCAGTTGCTCAAGAAGTTCAGGATCTTGAAGCAGAGCTAGGAATTAAAGAGCCATAAAATAAGAAAGGTTTATTTGGAATGTTCAGTTGTGCAACTTACTGCCAAATAAAAACTTAATAAAATGCCTTCAATTTTCTGTATCCATTTTACACTGATTTTACACTCACTCTGACACTTAAGGAAGTCACCTGAGAAGAAAACAATTTGTGAAATTTGTGGAAATAATGTAATTAACAGATATTCTTTGCCATAAGCTATTGATTGCTATGTTCTCATCTGCTGCTTCTTCAATATCAAAGTTAGTTTCAAAGGAGAAAGCAGACTTTGATCAACACTGCTGGGTACTCACTCATGGCAACAGGATCAGCTGATAACCCTGGAGTTGTAACAATCAGTTGTTCTAACATATCTGGGTTGGCAAGGATTTTAGCAACCTGGTAAATCAATCAATCATATCTAATTTAACATTTTGTATTTAATAGTTAGCAATCAATCGTAGTCAATAAAAATACTTTCATTGATTGTATAATACAATTTTTTACATGTATGTTTAATTCAATAACATGGGTAGACATTTCTAACACAAAAATAAAACCTCACTCTACAAACTCTTACTGTAATGCATTCCAGGCAGTTAGTTCTCAAAAGCTTTAAGGAAACGATGGACAAGAAAACTCTAGAGTAAAACTTTACCTGTAAAAAGTTGGTAAATCATGAAACTCTCTCCCAGACAACATCAGCCTGAGTATACTTCTTACTTTGGCTGACTTTAACCAACAACTACATGTACAGTAACTTAAACTTTAATATGTGACTGGCCGTTGATTCAAATATAAAGCAACGGGCACTGGGTGAGTGTCAAAGTCATCGCCACACCTAATATACCAGTTGTACTCTATCTACATCACACGGGTAACTTACTGTATTTCTGTAGGAAGGACTTTTTATGGCAGCCTCCAACACAGGCATAACTTCAGCAATTGGTACATCATCTGGATCTTGCTCTTATGGAATAACAGGAATGGAGACAAATTAAATAAATCAACAATTCATTGTCAGTGCAAGAAAAATGGATTACCTGACATTTAAGGTGGCCGAATACAGTTTTTTAGTGTACAGATGTAAGAAGACGTTATTTGGAAACTATGTATTTCTGGACGCCCAAAATTGGTATGGTGTAAGACCAACTAAGAAAAAATGTATTTCGTAGGTCTTGTTGAGCTCAGTACCGTTTCCATGGCAACGCAGCGAACTATTAAACGTCCATAAATGGTAGGTTTCCTTTATTTTTAGAAAATTTACTCATTAGATTTTTTCCATTTTTTTGTATCCAGAACAACTCACAAAACACTGACACAGTTGCGCTATTGTTATGTAATTTTGACAGAGAGATCTCCTGCAAATATTGATTTTGAATTTTAATGTTTTGTGAAGATAACCTCTGTTAGATTTAGGTTTTTCTTTGTAGGCGAGTTACGCTTTTAGGGAACTATTTTCATGCCAAATTTCAGGGAATTCTAATGAGCGGTTCCTTAGAAAACAGTTCATTTCCACGAAAACAACCAGTCGCAATTTTTTGGTCAAATGCGCATGCGTGGTTTTATTTGGGTTTCATGGCAAAGATGAAAAGCATGCGAAAGGTCTTGGTAAATGTTTTTCTGCTCGGAAAGAAAAGAAAAAGAGTCCAGAAATGAGAACCTTAGTTATTTAGGATCAAAAGTTAACTTTATTATCCATTTCATGTGAAATTGAGGGATCACTTTATCGACCGCCGTATTTGCGTACCACAACCCTAGCGCGCTTAATAGCATCACTTAGAGAATCTGTAAAGCGCGCGCAAACTGTGTTCAACCACCTTAAGTCATTCTATTTCCATTTTTGTTGTCAAATGAGTCAATCAGTTACTTGCCTACATTGAAAGTATTGTGATCTAAGCCTAATATGCCCCTCATGTAAGTGATGTTGGAGTCAAATATTACAGAGTCTTGGTCTGTGAGAATCATTGGTCTATAAACTTTTCATTCTTTTGTGATGAGGATATTTTACATACTATTAGACATGTTGTTAGTGCTTGGAGTACTTAGGATAGCATACAAGTGACTTTCTTTAGTTTTTGTTATAATTTCTTATTTCACGCTTGACCATAGTCTCCTACGCAGATGTTCTTAGCGTCGTCGCGCAACGCTCTCAGACCTCCACAATGTTCCACAAGACTAGCTTCACCATTGCGATTTTAGTTTTTCTACCATACGTCATGAGAATTAGTGAAATGGGCACGTTAAAGTGATTTCTAGAATCATGACACTTTGGTTGAATGGCGTATTCTGGATCACCACTCAAGAGTCAGGAATGTGAAAATGCGAACATTGGACTTATAGCTAAAGGTGACTACACAGCACATCTACAAAGTACATGTAACATATTACTGTACTTACCAATTGGTTCTGGCTCAGAACATTTCTTCATAACATAAACAGTAAACCCATCTTGGATTCCGTAAGAGTCCAGGGTTTTCTCATCCTGTAGCAATTCTCCAGCAAATATACAGTCTACAAAATAATGTTCATGAAATTCTTTCAAACACAGTCCAGTTTTAGATAAGGTGCTCAAGACTTTACATTACTCAGATGGTATTTCATTTTGCCTATAGTTCCAGGTGTTTCAAATTGATTTTAATAAGCCAAAGGCCCAGCATAGTCATGTAGATTTGGTACATTGTTTAAACATTTTTAGCTATAACATCCATATTTAATTTTTGTGCCATTCTCTGGGGTTGTAATGGATGACCCAGTGGACTCTGGAAACATGATAATCATTTGGGCCTGGTTGTTTAACAGGGGATTAACACTAATCCACAATTAAAAGTTAACCAAGGTTTTCATCTCACTCATTAAAATGTTTTTAACAGCGAATTTTAAACTAATGGTAAAGAAAAGTTTTTAAGTCAAAACTGAAGGAGAAAACTTTTTTGGAAGAATTGTTATTGATATTAGTAATTAAACTTGAATCAAAGTTCACATTAACCCAGGATTAGCTTAATCAGGCTGTTTACTTTAGTCTGGTTCTCATTTTCCTCCAGCATCATGACTGCTGTTACTATCTGGAACAGTCCTAGTGCTCTGACTGCTCTAATTTATGAGAACACAAGCCACTAGCATCAGACAACATTGCAGGCATGTTGGTCATATTAGACAATGAGTTAGCAGTGTATTGTACTGCAAAATTGTCATGTGAAGTTACATATTGGTGATGCATAACACTATAAAAAAGATGGATTACAAAACCTCTAAACCAAAAAAAATCCACTACCATCTAGAAAATTCATAACCTAAGGGTTCCCAGTCACTACCTCCACCTCCACCCCCCCCCCCCCCACCAAAAAAAAAAAAAATTATTCACACTTCCCCACTGATCACAAACATACCCCCAACACACACACCCCATCCCCCAAAAGTGCTTAATATAATGTATCCTGCAAATCACTTTTCTGACAGCAATCCTTAGATGATCTCACATGGAGTCATAGGCATGCTGGTGGCTTATGAGAAAGTGGTTTTGGTCATAAACTTAGGGCATAATTATTATAACTTCTTGATCATCAGCCAGTAGTATAGGCAAGTTTGAAAATGCCGCTCTCTTCACGTGTGTAAATGTTTAGATGAACTAGGGTACATTATCGGTGAAGTAAATTTTAATTATTAGTCCCTAAATAATCGTATTTTCAAGGTCAAAAATGTCGAGGAGACATCACGAAGTATGAAAAGTCAACAGGACTCTTTAAATCGTAATTAAGCAAGCTTACTTTGCTCTTCAACCGGTATGTTTGTCTTCTCTGCTGCGATTTTCTTCAATTCTTCAACTTTCCAGTTCAATTCAATCCCCTCAATAACATGTTTCGTAGTCTGATAAGCTTCTTTGATTCGAATACTCGGCATTTGCTGGCTTAAACACTGATTTCCAAATCTTTTCTGCCCTGAAAGTTCAACACAATTATTCATTCAAAATAACAGATTTTCCCAAGGCGCGAATCCGACCGAGGGAGGGAGGAACCTGGAGCTAGTAAATTGATTGGTTGATGTCATTTGCACGGAAGCTTCGCGCCTCGCACAATCTCGAAGAAGAGATCAGTGAGAAATGGGCAACGTTGATACTCGAGTTACTGTGTTTGATGATCGCTAGATTTGTCATGGACCAGTTTAACGTCACATGCGTCGTATGGGCTAGTGCTCGAGGAGACATATTTTGGCCGGGTGAAGTGAGTGCTACTGTTTCAATCTTTAGCTCGCAATTTTTCTGTTTTTATCTGCAGACGTTGATGAAATCGAGCAGCCAATTTGTTTTCAGGAGCAACCTTTCTCTCTTTCGCAGATTTGAGCTAATTCAAGCTTAATTAAATTTGTTGTGTTTATAATTTAGATTGTCGAGTCTAGGAAGGATGCTACTTTGCCATCAAGGCAAATTGTCAAGGTGCATTTCTTCATTGAGGACTCGTAGTAAGTGACAACGGAAATTGAGTTATTAAGCTTATTTTGCAGATTTGTGAACCGTGATTGCAGCATAGTGACATTTTTTTCCAGGAACCGTGCTTGCCTCAGATGTCATTTTGCAGAATTCACATTTTTTAAATGATGTTGTCACTGTTTTCTAAGTGTGTGTTTGCTTGCACAAATCCGAACTTCATTAGTTGGAGAAAATTTGCGTTCAGTGTGACGGAAATTATGCTGAAACTCCCTAAAATCCAGCAATGTTCACAGATTTACAGATCTATAGATTTATTTGCCCTTAATCTTGACAACTAATACAATTCTCACCGCCCACAGAAAACATAAGTTAGTTGCAGCAGAAAGTGACATATCATGCTTGTTTTGGACTGGGAGGGATCCAAAACTGGAGCTGCTTCTGAATGTTGTGCCGCTAGCACTAAGGACAGAAATGATGGTATCAGAGAATTGACTCTGCAGTGTATTGTAAAGTGCTAAAGTGAACCCATGTAATTCCCACTGAGCATTAGCCCTGATAAGGAAATGAGAGATCGCACAAGGCAAAGATAAAATCTTGACCTCGGCGGGAATTGGCAGGAGCTGCTTCTGAACTAAATAGAAACAGGCACAGTTAAGCCATTCGCATTAGCCTCTGTGAACAAGCAGCTTATCAAGGGCAGACATATTTTGCGCATGTACCGTGGTATTTTACGGTCATCAACAACATTAAGAGTAATGTTAAGCGACAATACTTGCTCTAAGCACATCACTTGTTTTGGTGAGAACATCATAGAGGCACAAACAAGTCCCCAATGCACAGGCAATCTCGTCTTTTCAGAATCACAAAAGGACTTACAGTGACCTATCATCATTCAAAAAACTGTGTCAAGTTGGTCGCTCACAAAGAGTAAAATGAAGCTTGCTGGGATATATCTTTTTTTTGTACTTCAGTCACTAAAATCTCATACTCATACTTATACTAGAATCTAAAGGCCTCTATCAACAACACACAGTTCCAGAATAATATCTACACTGCCTTAGCTTGGAGCAGGAGGAAGCCAGTTTGACAAAGAAAAGTCTAATTAAAACTAGAATTTGCAAGGGGACCGGAGTCTTAAACCCAAAACGTTTCTTGGAGGGCTATGGATACTTAATGGAACAGTACAGCATGCTAGACCTGTTTCAGTTCCGTTTCTGCTTGATTTTGGTAGTGAGTCCCTGCAGTCAAAATGTAACCTCATGGGTATTGTATTAATAATTTCATGTTTTTTCTTAATCGCCTTATTCCTTTTTTACAGTGAAGACATCAGGAATCCTAATAAAATATGTGCATGGAATTGTGAAAAGCAGGACAAGTTTATAGAAAAAGGGCGAGGTAACTGTACTCTTTGCTGTCGGTTGTTGTAAGACAGTCAGGTATTATAACACTTTCCACTTACTGTACCTGATAATTTGCTTATTGTCTTCTGGATGCCTACGGCATTAAGCTGTCAAGGACATCAGTCATTTCTCTCTCTGTGCACAAAATGAGTTGAAATTGATTCAGATCTCAAAACATTCAAAATAAGAGGTTATGATAGTGTTTCAGTCTTTTTTTGCTGTTAAAAGCTCTCCTCAATTTCATTTAAAAAAATTATGCCATGTAAGCTCGCAGATTGTATCCCTTGCAGAAAGACCAAAATTGTGAGTGCTTGTGGAAAGTCATTGAGAATGTTTCCTGGAGACACCCTCACATCCTTGATAAAAGTCTACTGTTCACTGAACCAAAGTAAAATTGCATAATATTATATTATGATAAATCAATGTTTGACTGAACAATGTTAGCTTAATGCTATTTTTGTTTTTAATTACAGCCTTAAAGAATGATGAGAGAAAAGTGGAATTCAACAAGGCTGTGGCTAAAGCTGATAGTTTGGTTTTGATGAGTAAGTAAATTGACTTAAGAAATGTAAGTTGCAGTACAGACACAACTTTGTAAGGGCTCAAAATCAATTTTGGGTAACTTTTTCATGAGTGTGTGGCATAAAATTAAGACTGTTGTGTCCAATGTAAAGTGAAGTTAAGCAGAAAAAGCAGAAAATTGTCAATTTGTATCTCAATACACTGTACATGAAAAGTTTGGTTGCTGTGTGGCACTTAGTACAGTCAGGTTTCTGTTTTAAAAATTCTTGGATTGACATTGTGTTTCCAAAAAATATCCATACTTCCTCCATACAGAATATAATTGGAAATCCCAAGGGTTGATGGTGGAGAGCATGAGAGGCGGGGGGGGGGGGGGGGGGGGTTTGGGGTCTCCAGAGTCAAAGTAGTCAGCTGGGTTGGAATTCCCACAGTGTATTATTATTATTATTATAATTATTATTATTATAATTATTATTATTATAATTATTATTATTATTATTATTATTATTATTATTATTATTATTATTATTATTATTATTATTTCACTGCAAATAAATTTTTATGTTACACACTACAGAGAGAAGGAAAGTGGGCAGGTCTCTTTTAAATGGAAACCACCCTCCAATAAAATCAACCAACAGAACAAGAAATGGAACAAACAAAAAATTAAACAAGAGTGAAGAAACTGAGGCAACTGTACTGCGGAGGAGTCCAAGAAAAATAACGGCAAACGGACATTCCAATGAGTGTTTAGCATTGGCTACTCAGAAGGAAGCAGAGGAAAAGAGATCAAAAGTCAAATATTGTCCTTCTTCAGTGCAAAATAATTGTGGAAGGACTGGAAATTCTCCAGAAGAATTGGAAAGGGCTTCAACATGCAAAGACAGTGATTGTCCTGCAAGAAGATCACAAAGTAAAAATAAAGTAACTGTAGATTCTAAGAGACATCCGCCACCAAAAGATGATGTTAATGTATCAGCATCAGCTGGCACAAAGCGGGGAAGAGGGAAATCATCCCAAGATTACTTGAAAACGTTAACATCTGCACAGAGAGAGGGTGCAATTAGTAATGGCTTGTCTACTCAGTGTAGTAACGGCGATATACATGTATCTTCACAAAGAAAACGTCCACCAAAAAGGAAGTTACTTGACGAAGGTGCTGAATACAAAAAGACATGTTCAAAGAATTCAAAGCCTAGCAGTCAGGATGGTGTGGCTGATAAGTCAGGGGGATCAGTGCACAGCTCTGTGAATAGTAATTTTTCTAGTAAAAGAATGTTAGCAAGTGATCATAAAGACAGTGAGCAGATGAAGGAGGTAGGAACAAATGGTGAGAACATTGTTTGTGATAGCCTGGGAACTGTGGATGCAGTCGGTACTGGTTGTTGTGAATCTTCTAATCACAGTTCAGATGATGAACTGATGGAGGAGCCTTTCTCACCAAGCCAAGAGTCGAGTAAGTTTTAGTACCAAACACCCATTATTTGATTAAACCAGTTTTAGCTATTAAGTTTTCTATCTCCCGTTGTGTCAGGCTTATTACAGTGATCATTATCTCAAAAAAAAAAAATGCAAATTAAATAGAAATCATCTGGCTTGGGAAATTTGAAACCAAAGACAATCTTTTTAAACGACAACATAACACCCACTTAAAAATATTTTGAAACTAAGTGTGAATGCTTGAAAAAAAAACTCAGCAAGTAAAATTGAAGTGAGAATCAAATCATCATGATCACAGCAAATGAAAACAAACACAATGCTTTTCAGTGAAGGTTCTTTAACGATGCTTAAGGTTTTATATCTTCATGAAATGCTGGGTTTGATTATTAGTGTGAAACTGTGAATACACTTGAAATACGTGTATGCAATAAATGGCAGTGACATGTATTTTTTTATGCGTCTTCATATAATTGTAAGCTTCTCTATAAACAAATTATGGAACTAGAAACTATAATAATAATAATAATGATCGTTTATTCAACCTTTTTGCAGCATAAACTGAATTACAAGGCGGGTCATTAATTACATACAAATATCTCGGAATTATGACACATAACTGTTAATGTTAAGACACATCACATTTTGCTATTTTAAACAAGATTCTGGTATTTGATGGTGCAAAAATTTCCAAATCTGTTAGTTCTTGCGGAGGCAGCCACAAAAACAGATTCTCCTGTTCTAAGGGCATTCAGTCTTGTGTTCGCAACTCTCGGCACTAAGCTTCGTAGCAGGACAGACGAAGAGCAACTTCGCTTGAGAAATGTTATACACGCATCCTCCCTCCTCTGGCACAGCAAAATTAAGCCTGACTGTTCTCAGGTTACATTAGGGCTGGTAGTGGGGCATTTTTTATCTTTTTGACTATTAGATTAAATTTTAATTTTTGTTTCAGATACGTTTTCAGTCGGAGATGTTGTTTGGGCAAAGTATCATAGAGAGCCTTACTGGCCAGCATTGGTATGTTTAATAAAATTAATTATTATAATAAAACTAGTTACAATAAAAATATAAAATGTTTTTATTTCAAAGCAGTCCTGAAATAAGTGGACTGTTCTTAAACCTTAGGTCATTTGTGAATGCAAAATTTTCCATTAAACCAGAGTTCTACAGGGGTTTAATTAAGATTTTGAACAGGCAGATGGATTAGTTCACCTTGATATTGTCTTTTTGTTGAAAACGTTGATTGAGATGTTAAAATGATAATGGGGAGGATTTTTTGGTGATGATGGTGTCAATTTGTTATGAATTTTTTTTTTGTAATGAATCAACCCTTTATTGCTACAGGTCAAAAAAGTTACTGGAAAAACGAAAAGTGAAAAGAAGTTCATTGTGCGATTTCTTGGCTGGAATGACTGTTTGTAGGTTGAGTGTTTTGTTCACTTGTAGTCATTTATTAAACAAAATCCCTTAAACTTAAGGCACATGTGCTAGGATACATTGAAGGTCTCCTGCAAATGGAGGATATTAGTGTCACATTTTTGGCCAAGAATTTTCAAAAACTGCTTGAAACCTGTTTTGCTCAGATTTTGCATGCATTGCAGACTTGGTGTGCAAAATGTTGATCCATATATTTTTGTCGTCTGAAGGCTAAATTTCTAAAGATTTTACCACTACATGAACATTGTGGTCACTTCAGAGAAATTCTGAAGAATATAGTCTTGAGACAAATACTGAAATGGATCAGCATTTAGCACACAAATCCATATTTGTATGAAATCTGGGCAAGTTTGGAGTATTTTGTGGTTTCTTGGCCAAAAAAGCTATAATTATTAATACAAGTACACCTGTTTTTCACCTTCATCTTGTTTTAAATAAAGCATACTTCAGAAAGAATTTCTCTTTGTTAAGGTAAAATTATACAGCTTGGCATTAAACCAAGTTACTGTCAGTTTAAACAAACAGTATGTTGGCGAACTTAAGTCTATAGCAGCAGTAACCACATTAGTTCAAATATCTGGTGTGTGGGTCTTAAGAAACGGCAGACCTTAGCGTATACAAATATGGCTTTCTAAATTAAAGGTTGATATTTGCAGGTTTAAAGTCCAACCCAAGAAGTTAGTTCATTTTGCTTGCGACCCAAGTCAGAGGGCTGAATTCTTGGTAGGTTAAAATAGTAATTGAAGGGTTTCACGTTTGCTGCAAAACTATTGTAAAGCAATAGCTTGTACTGTTGGTTCATGTGGGGCGTTTTTTGCCTTGAAATCATTAATCATTTCAGGTAAGCTCTGTTTTGGCGATTTCACGGGACTCTGAATGCAACGTAGGATATATCCTTGACTGATGTTTACTGCTTTAAATGATCACATTTTTTTGTACATTTTACTTGGTGACAACATTATAAAAATTCTTATATTTTAATACTAGCTTCATGTAGTTCTTAACCTTAATTTATTCAAATTTATATGCCTTCAAAAGGCTCTTATAATTTTTTTTTTCGTGGCGTACCTGTAAACTAGCTTTTTAGCTAAGCGTACTGACCACATTAAACATATTGATTGATTGATTGATTGATTGATTGATTGATTGGCGGAGAGACCAGTTATCAAGAAATAGTGTATAGTGTCGACGTCGCTAGCATACAATGTACACTAATTGGGGACACCCTTTTTTTTTTAAGGTTTTGTAGTTTAGATTTGAGCAAAATGCTAAATAATTTCAAGACAAAAAAGGCACTAATGGTCTTGCTGAAAATTGTAGGCTTCAAAGGAGCCGTTCCTTCCAAGGGAGCATGAGAAGTGAACAAAAACTTCAAATGATGCAAAAAACATTACCTGCAACAAACATGCAAGGTTAAAAAAAGAGTGCAAATGAATAAAAATCGGGACCGTGGTGATCAATAAAATCCAAATAAGCACCTATTTATAAAAGTTCTCTTAAAACGTTATGTTCTAACATGAGGAACAATGTTATTATGGCTGCGGTCACGTAATATCCTTTTTCTTTACAGAGGAGAACTTTGCTTCTTTTCATCTATCCAACCATCCCGTTCTCTTGGAAAGGGAACAACTCAGTTAGGCTGTTTAATTTTGGACAGGCAGTCAAGTTTTTGGTGGGGTCATTACTTTTGGTATTTCATTTCTATTAAGTGGTTGTGGCTCATTGAGAAAGAGAGCGAGTTACTGCTTTTACTTTTTATTTTTACTTCAACTGCGTGATTGTGTCTGTTTTGCAGAAAATAAAAGATACACTGCACGACAGAGAACTTGAAGATCTTTTTGATGAAGCTCTGAGTAAAGCTGAAGACTTGTTAAATAGGAAAGGTACTTGTAAACTGTTTTCCGCGGTACTTGCTCTGGAAAATGTAACATTAATAAAGTTAACGGCTTGTTATAAGGGGCGGCATGAAGTGTTAATTTGACCTTGAAAATTCGGCTTGTTTTTGCAACGTCTATTTTAGCAAACAGACCAACACAACATGAAGAAATACAGTTCCATAATCATTTACTGGTAGTAGACTACAAGCAGCCCCTCACTTTTCTTAGTAATACTAAAGCGAGCAAACCACACGAGCGTACAAATTCACTTCCCTCCGCACATCGCTTGTCCTTGCAGGAGGCAATTTTTTCCCGCGTTCGGCTGGTTTGCTCGCTTTATTATTAAACCCTAAGAAAAACATGGGCTGCTTGTAGTCTATGCTAATAGTAATAAAGAAATATATGTATATTACAATGTATCTTACGGCTTAAGTTTGGAGGACTGGCTAAATACTTCTGTAATAACAATTCATGCTTCAAGATTTCTTTGGTTTTGATCGAAACAAGCAACAAAAGATGCTTGAGTTTAAATTTTTAGTTCAAAAACTAAATCCTGGCTTCTCGACATTATGCACATACATGAATGATCATACCCGGCTTATGTATGCGGAAATACCGGGGAGCTTTTCTAAATTTGATGGCTAACACATTACGTAACTATGCCTCTCTTGCATCCAGCCATTCACAGATTTCAAATTATTTTAAATTGTTACCATAACTACCGTGTTTTATCTATCAGGTCTTGGAAAGAGTCTTGATGATGAAGTGGATGAAGGTATGCATTTACTGTTTACCCAGTTTGCCATCTCCCATGTACATTTGCTGACTAATAAATTTATTTTAAACTACACAGTAATTTACATTTTCACAAAACAATATGGAGTTTGTGTTTTTCGTTTTTCATAGAAGATCCGCGAATTTTTGAGGACAAAGATGATGATTATGATCAAAATGGCGATAATGGAAAAGATGCCGAGCGAAACGAAGATCTTCCAGTATCGTCCTCGACAAGTCTGTTTGAATGCAGGAAATCTTTAAGGACGAAAAAGTAAGACTTTCATTGATCATTATTTACAATAAAGCGGAATCACCGTAATTTTTTCCTTCAAAAACGCAAAGTTGCAGAGTTAAATAGAAACGTTTGAAAAAGCATCCGTGTGGACGGGACCAAAGTCTTGGCTTTACTGAATATGTTGTTTGACTTTTCTTTCAGACCTGTGTCGAAATACAGAGACGTTCTGTCTTATATTAGACAAGCAAAGGTAACGTGTATAACACTGTACTGCGATTTCAGATTTCAACAGACTATATAAAAGAAGTTCAACAAGATCAGAGCAGCACTGAAAAATAGAAACGACAAAAATCATGCTTCTGTGTACTCCATTTGTGAAGAACAATTTAAGGACAGAAACTAAGCTTACACTTGGAAAAGAATGAAAGTTGAACGTTCATGATGAAGCTGATTTGTTGATGTTGTAAAGTGAACAAGGATGGTTAAGAGAAGTTTATACGATTAAATAAACAGCTGTAAGGGCCCTGATTTGAATAAACCTCCACACACTTACTGAGAACTTGATAGCCGTCATAATTTATCTTCGCATAATTATATTGTATTTGTAAACATAAGAATTGTACCCCAAATTTACTTTCTCTCTTTTCGTCCAGCCAATTTTAAAACAAATACTAAACGGAAGCAAACCGTCAGAACGTCATACAACCTTTGTCAGCGGAAGAGTGAGCGAGAAGGACAATCTTAAACGAAGGGCAGGATTTGGTCCAATTGCTGATGAAAACCTGGTAAGAGAATTACTGAGCAGGAAGGCGAGTTACTCGGTCGTTTCAAAACGAATATACTACTTAGCCCCGACCAACTTTTTTTTCTTCTTTTTTTATATAGAAAGCAGTTTTTAAAATCATGCTTTCAAAATGTTTTTTCATCAATACGTACAGTCGGACCTTGTACAAGTAGACGTCCCGTTTATTTCCCGTCGAGTTCACCTCATGCAGATTCTGTAATGGCGGGTAAACAGACAAGACGACATGAGACACCTTCAGATTTGCTTACGAGTACTTGACAAATAAACCTCGCACTGCATACAACTTTAGAAGGAGTAATAACTTAATCGTCCCCCGTTTTAATTCAAAGTTTTTTAAAAAACTCTATAAGCTATAGAGGCGCTATCCTTTGAACGCTGTCTCGATTCACTTTACGGGCCAGTTTACTGATTTTTATCGTAAAGTGAGGAAGGACTTTTACTTTAATTAAGAAACTTGATTTTAGCGCACAGTTGGCCCAGTCGCTGCCGAGGCACTACCAAGATTTGAAATGCTTCTAAATATTTTACATTTTATGCCTTAATTGCTGTAGTCAATTATTTACACGTAAGTACGCGAACTCATTTGAACATTTCTCTTTCTTAGAAACTAATTGAATTTTCTCTTTTCTACTTTTTACCATCGTAGAACTTTGTGTTCTGTAAGTAATGTTATCACTATTTTAATCACTAGTATAATTTCATATTGCAATTATTTTCACACGACCCCACAAGCGCTGAGCTTAAACCCTATCGTGTTTAAATAAAGGATATGTATGTATGTATGGTTTAAATCTAGTTTGTGTGGTTTAGATAACCGCTTGTCACATCAATCTTGTTTCTTGGGTCTCCTTATCTGCTGGTAAACAACGGGAAGCAGTGAGAGTTCTGGGGATGTGACTGATTTGAAATTTGAAAGTCTCACTCTGATCTGAAGGCAACCTCGTTCCCAGGGTCTCTCCTCTTCACGTCCCAGGGAGCGAGAGAGGGACGTGAAGAGGAGAGACCCTGGGAACGAGGTTGATCTGAAGGTTCCAAGCTCAACCAACAGTTTAGATAAGAAGACAAGGAAGCTACGAAAGCTTATTAATTAAGCAGCCTTATTTATGCCCTACTCTTGCCTCGCAGATTTTTAAACATTTCTGCCGGCGCGATTGAGCAAATTGAATAGTGTTAGTCAGAAAGATAGCGGCTCTTTTCTCACCAAAATAAGAAACGTACCAAGTCTATACATCTCAAAAGTATCGAACTCTTTTATGTTACTTGGCAATACTGAAGCATGTGACAAACGCCGCCTTATCTTTGTTATTTTTGCCGGTTTATCAGGGAAACGGGTTATCGTATATTTCGTAATTCTTAAGCTAAGGGAAATGCACAATTTGATGGTGCTTAACCAGCGCAGAGATATTTGCTTGAAGCATTTTGAGTATTTTACTGCTATTTACTGACCAAATGCCCGGTGGTTTAACATTTTTGTTTTTCGTTTTTTTGTGTTTTTTCCAACAGCGCGAAGAAATCATGGACTTGCTTTTAGAGTTTTACAAAGAACTCAAAGGGACAGTCGATATCACTTACGTGTCTGATGTGTGGCTTCCCGAGGTGAGCTCACTCTGTTCACTTTCGAGTCATTCAGTCACAAAAGGGGGCCTGCAGGATTATATCCACAGGCTAAAAAGTTGGAGCCCATCTCATACAGCATAATAAACAGCACCACAGGAAAGTACTGCTTAGTAGCTTTCAATTGAATGGTCACACTTTAGTATTTCATCCACAGATTCAAAAGTTAGAATCACCTAGTACAGCATAATAAACTGCACCACCGGAAAGTACTGCTCAGTAGCTTTCAATTGAATGGTCACACTTGAGGATTTCATGCACAGACTCAAAAGTTAGAGCCACCTTGTACAGCATAATAAACTGCACCACAGGAAAGTACTGCTCAGAAGCTTTCATTTGAATGGTCGCACTGTGGGATCTCATCCAGAAACTCAAAAGATGGAAAAACGTTGCGCACCGTAATAACATGTAGCACAGGTAGTACTGCAAGCTTACTAAATTAAGGATTTCATTTCAGTATAGACTTTAAATTCTGAACCACCTTGTACAGCATAATAGACAGCATCAACAAAACCAAAGGGCCTCGTCAGCGTAGACAAATAATGATTCAGTTCAGTTCCAGTCTTACAGGAAATATTTAAACATCACACTAATTTTCTAAAGGTAGTTCTGTTTGTGGGAGTTTATTACTCACTTGAGAAAAACCATTTTCTTTTTCACGTAGGCAATCATCTGGTCTATAAGTCAAATAGACCACGTGGACCGGAAGACTGCGGAAAAAATGTTTAGGGATGGCTGCAAATATGCCGTAAGCAGCGATGAAGTTCATGAATTGACAACGAAGCTGAAGGATAGAAAACTGAGTGCGGAGAAAGTTGAAGAAAGATTGAGGCAGGCTGAAAGAGCCATTGCTAGACAGTCTGCCGAAAACTGAAGATTTTCGCTGCGTTGGGGTGTGAAATAATTATATTTAGCCAATCACAAGGAACGCAGTCAGGTGAACGAATGAGGGTTACACACAAACGGTGCCAGGCGTAGGCTCGATTTCCAGCCGCTGTTCGGGAAATGAGCTCGCGCGAAAGCCGGACCCGAGGGAGCAGCGGAAATCGAGCCTATACCAGGCGCGGGAAAACATGCAACCGGTGCCAACCGCGGGAAAAAAACGCGATTCGTGGAATCAGGTTTGCAGTTCTTGAATAGTTGTATAAATTACAAAGAGACTGGTAATAAATTAGCCATTGCCAGTGGTTTCTCCGTGTTAGACAAGTTTTATTGTCAAAACGATGTTAGAAAAAAGTGTATATTGCAATGATGGGTCTCTTTTTGTGAGACGGCCAAAAGCAGTAAAATTGTTAGGTCGTGTAGTCATTTTGAAATCTATTGCACCTAAATCAGGATTATTTTTGTTGGCCTGAAGAACAGTTAAGAGTTAGTTTTTTGAATATTTTTTTATGTTTTAATTAAGTGGATACTTGGTTAAATTACTTAATTAACGTGTGACGACATTGAATTCGCATACTTTCACTATCCAGCCAGAATCAACAACGATAACAACCTCAAACTGAAGATTAACGCTTGTTTCCATATCTAACAACGACGTTTGTCTTTTACTGAAATTAAAACTACATAAGTAAAACTTATCTTAAACTTAAGAGTAAAAGACAGAAAAATTCAGAATAGCCGAACGTTTCGAAGCCACCACATTAACGAGGGCTAGCTGTCGGGGATTGTAATTTTCCAACTGTTTATATGAAATCAGCGTTTAACTGAACTGTAAGATGCTGTTCCTTGTCTAATTGGAGATCCATTCACTCAGGTCTCTGCCTAATAAAGAGGTTCTGTTATCGTATATACCAGCACTTTGATGATATACTAGGAATACTACATTGTGTACACCTGATAAGGTGTCCAAGGTCATGATATGGAAACAAGTGTTAATCTCAAAAAGTCTACAAGAATTCTTCACCACCCGCTTTTAGCAATTTACGGCGGGAAAGTGGCGGAAGGGTTTGTGTGTGTGTGTGTGTGTGTGTTGGGGGGGGGGGGGGGGGAGCTAGAGAGAAAAAGAGAAGGATATAGTTAAAACTCACGTACGCATCTACATATACATGGCTTACTAAGAACGTTGTCTGTTTACAATACATTTAAGAATACATGGCATGTATGAACGAATACAAGGAAAGCTCCTTTCGGGATCTGTAACTGAATTGATTCATGGGAAAGGAACGCATGTGCATTCTAAAAAATGAGTTGATTAGGTTGCACTGTAACTATTTCAATTGAGGAAGTAGTTCATCAAGTGTTACTCGTGAAAGAGTACAAATTAAAGAAAATTTTTCTTACTTGCTTTCTTCTGCGTATGTTGTTTCAGTATGTTTTATATAGTTGATCGTAGACTAGTTAACCATTAACCATTTATGTTTACGTTCAAATTTAAACTTTTAAGAGCCCTTATTTTCACCCATTGTAACTCTGGCCCTGATACTAGTTGAAATATTGGCCCAAATAAATTGCCCTTTGCCGTAGTGTCAGCCCAGCAAACGAAAAGTTTATTTGTGATGTCAGGAGTATCTGATGGGGCCACTCGACTAAAAACCCGCTCTGCAGGCTGGAATAGAGCTGGCTGGGAACTGAATACATTAGACGGTTAACTGGCTGGAACGTTTCTAAATATCTAGTTTGTTGAGATTTTTTTATCAAAAGCTGGTTCTAGCTGGGTAAAAAATGTCTCGTTCGTTTTTTTTCCCTGTCAGGCTCGTAGAAAACCGTATTTGACTTTTTGCTCTAACACCGTCTTTACCAATGAAATTTGAAGGCAAGTAGCGCGCCAGGAAATAAGGGCGGATCCACTGTTTTCCATCACGTGTTGTTCTTTCTATCTCTATATCACGCTACGTATGTCAGCTGTCAATATAGATGCGGTAAGGGCCTGTTTGCACTACGCGAAATTATGTTTATTTTGCAAAAAAAAAAATCTATCAACACGAAGCCATTTTTAGTGCAAACGATTTTTTTCACCCACGAAAGTGTTCGCAATCGCTACCGAACTACAAACATGCCGTCGACTAGGTTTTCGAGGCCATGAATTTTTTCTCATGCGAGAAAATCCTTTGTTCCTTGACATCCATCCTTCAGCGGGTCATTATAGTCAAAATCAGTAGTACACAATAACCGTCGACAATTTGACAAGGGACATGAATGAAACGCTTCTTTCCTTACGATGTCTTCGGGCGACTCTCCAGCCTTTAATATCAAAATGAGAACGAGAGAAAAATACAGCCGACAGCGGTACCTCTGGACACTTTGCCGGAGCGTTGTACCATGACGATGCACCACGAGATTTCGGCCCGTAGTTCGCTTATGCCAGCTGGAGATGGTTCCGCGGTGCTTTCCGATACCTTGTCCCCGACAAGACAGTGAGGGAGGGAAAAGTCGGCCCCTAGACCATATGAGACAGATCCCTTTCGTTGGCACCTCAGTTCCACCTTACTGACTTAAACTGAGATTCAGCCATGTATATATATGACAATAAAGTCATTTTGTCTTCTATGTGGTACGTTTTGAGGTTTGAGCATGCGCACGGGCTAAAACGATATAATGACAGAAGGATGACTCGTAGTCAAACTACCTGTAGTCTTGGCGGTATCGCTAGTCTTGGACTCCTTTAACCTTATTTCATTCTTACCATTTTTATTGCCATTTTCCCGAAAACGATTGCTCTTTCGATGGATTGTTGACATTGTTAAGGGAATCAGGTCTTCACTCGAAGAGCTCTGAGAAAGCCGTTGCTATTTTTCTGTTTTGGGCTATTTAAAAAAGCACTTATTACTGTGCCATGTAATGAAAATGTACGTGCCACGTTTGTACATGTTACTACAACAACTCAGGTCAGATGCTACCTTTTGCCTCTTGACGTCTGGCAAAATCAATCCTTACCCTGGACCGGTTTCTACTTCGACTGCTGGTAAAATCAATTGCCTCGTGATGAATGCCAGAAGATTAAAAAGTTATCACAAAGCTGCACAACAAACTGACAATCCGTGTGTAAACTCTTTCGCTTCCAGGACCTGGTTGAACCAAAAAATCAACAACCCTGAAATATTGCATTCTGACTTTACAATATTAAGTAGAGATGGGTCTGATCGAATTGGTGGTGGAGTTCTTATCGCAATCAAAACAGCTTCTTTCAAAGCTGTCAAAAAATTTAAACCTGAATCGGAAGCCGAGCTGCAACAGCTTGAGATCATTTTTGCCGAAATTAATACGCTTAATGGTCAAATAATTTTATTCTGTTTTCGCTATAGGCCATCCAGGGAAGACCCAAGTTGGATGGACGTATTCGATAATTTTCTGCATGAACTTGTTTGTGACCAGTTCGACAATATGGTAATTTCGGGAGACTTTAATTTGAAAGACATCCTCTGGGACTCCATTGATGGTGCATCGGGTGTTAGCGAACCCAGCCTTTATTGAAACCCTTCACGAAAACCTATTGACACAACTCAATAAAAAACCCACTCGTGGGAATTAAAAAAGAATTAAGGACGGTGCCTACTATTTTACTGCGCATACGTTCTGCGCATCTTGAGATACACGGGTTTCCTATAGGTGGTGCCTGCTAATACAGGAATATTTTTGCGCGGTTTAAAACTATGCGGAGAAAGTAGAACTTAGCAAACGCTTTTGGTATCTCGAAAGAAAATTGGGGGTAACCACGCATTTTTCAGAGATATTAAGCTTCAATTTAGGAGAAAATCCCATACATTGCTTCATATTTTGGCGCTTTTTAGAGATATTATTGCTTAATTATCTCTGATAAATGCGTGGCTACCCCCAATTTTCGTTTTGGATTCCAATAGGTCTTCCCAAGATCTGCTTTTCCCGCATAGTCATAAGCCGCACAAAAACACTTCGATATCAGTAGGCACCGTCCTTAACCTCTCTCCGATCATAGCCAATGAAGATATAAATACTGACGGGCATCAAAGGAAAGACACGATTCTTGTAGCGATCTCTGACTATATACGGACCAAAAGGTTTAAGGGACGGATTCCCATACCTTGGATGTCTAGTGCCGTACTTAATTTGATCAAGAAAAAGGAATCTACAAGACAAAAGCTGAAACTAACTCCCTCGAGCCACCTAAGGGAGAAGTTAAAAGACTTACGCAAAACAGTTAAGGGCATGCTGTGCAACAGCCGTGATGAGTTTCTTGGTTCCGAGTCCGACCTCAACGCAACCCCCAAAGCTTTTTTGCTCTATATTGAAGCTGAATTCCAAGTCGCATACAATTCCTGATCGAGTCTCGACGCTGTTATGTATTTACGTTTGTATATGTTATTTATTTACGTAATTTATCACTGACTGCTGTCCCCCTTTTCTCCGCCCGCCTCGACTAGCACCTGCTATTTGCGGGCGGAAATGTTTTGAAATGTTTTGCCATGTAAATAACTGTTGTTATAAATGTTTTGCGATGTAATATCGAATAATTAATTAAATTAATTAATTAAAGTGAATCATTAATTAATTAATTAATTAATTAATTATAAGACTGTAAATAGAAGCAATGTTTCTTGATTCAATTAGCTTGCAATTCAACGAGAATATGTAATAAAGTGTAGTGGTTTATTCGTCATCAGCCAGTGCATCCATTGACCCAGGTTATCGTACGCCGTTAAGATCTTCAGCTGAATATTCTCGGGAAATAGCCAATCTGTTCAACTACTTCTTTGCATCAGTTTTCGCCTATGACACCCCTCTCCACCCCCCTTCTTCCGTCTGGAACCGCTGCCAATGCACCAGCCTCTCCTGATAAGTCGGAATTAACGCTCATGGTTAGGGAAGTCCAATCCGTGCTTGAGGCCCTTGATGTCACGAAAGCCACAGGACCCGATAAAATCCCAGCGAACCTTCTTAAATAAACAGCCTCTGTAACTGCACCATCTCTTTGCAAGCATTTTAACAAGTCTTAAGCACTGGTTCTTTCCCGCAGAACTGGAAGGAAGCTAACGTTGTTTCTGGGTGCGGCCGAGGGCAGAGAGAATTAGAGGCCGTTACCGATATACAAAGTCGGAGCGATGTGTATTTAACACTTCAAAGATAGACTGTACGAGGTGGTAACAGGTTGTCAACATGGATTCATTAGAAGGAAATCATGCCCACCTTTTTTGGAAGTTTTAGACCACGTGGGCTCCCTACTAGACGACGGAAAACAGGTGGACATGATCTATATGGATATGTCTAAGGCCTTCGATAAGGTGCCTGCTGCAAAAGATCCCCGTGGTGTGGGGACGGGGAGCGTTGCGTGACTCCTGCCCGAGCGGCTGGACTAGTCCGGAGAACCGAGGAGGTAAGATTTGAGTCAAGTAAGCACATTTTCGTCAGTGAGCATCAGTGTGTTTCGCTGACATAGTCAATTACTGAGCGGTAGATTCTCAAATCTAGTCTCACCATGAATACTATAATTGGAATGTTTTGGCGGTAGGATAGTATTATAGTTTATTAGACAAGGTGTATGCATCCACCTACCTACCCTACCCTAGTGATTTTTGATAAACCGTGAAAGCTCGAAGGGGCACGAAACTCAACCTCGTCCCCAGGGCAGTCCGCGGGGTAGCCACGACGAACCCCACGGACCGCCCTGGGGACGAGGTTGCACGAAACTAGGTTTTTGGCCTGGCCACAAAGCCCGTTGGCGCGCGACAAAGATCTTTAGGGCCTCTTTCGAGCTTCATACATTTTCAGTAAACTAAAAACTTAAACATGTCGAAGAGACCAAAGTCAAAAGAGACAATCACAGACAGCAGCGACGAATCTGAACAAGAGGAGGCGAGTAATGATTATCCGAATACGTCAGTCAGTCATGAGCGCTAAGTAGCATAATTATTGTCACATTTGCGCTCCTGCTGTACCGGAAGCCTTACAGGCTTAATTTTCGTTGGTTTTTTTTGCTTTATTGCTCACAGGTTAAGCCTAAGAAAAGCAAGGCAAAAGCAGGGAAATCTTCAAAGTCCAGTGCTACCAAAGAGCAAGAAGAAGATCATTCTTTTCCCGTATGTTTAAGAGTAAACTTTATTTTATATTAGTCTGATACATGTATGGACTGTTTTCAACCCCCATCCCTCCCTCCCTGTGTAGAGGTAAGTTAAAATTTGCTGCCCACGAAAACAATTCAGAGTGCTAATCATTTCATTTTCAACCACACCAGAAATCTTCAAAAGCAAACTGCTACTCTCAGAAATAAGTTTTGAAAGTCCCTTCAAGGCTTCAAATGATCTAATCAGTGGGGGAGGGGGAGGAGGGGAGAGGGGTGTGGATCAAAAATGGAACGGCCCTCAGCTCGATAGCCTGTAAGTCTTAAAACTCTGTTGTCATGGATACTCCCAGCTGCTTTGCAGGGTTCTCAGTAAGTGCCAGCAGCCAGCTAAAAAATAGGCAGTCTCAGACTGCATGTGTCTACTGCAGTACTGGTATAGAAATGTGATATAAAAGAATTGAAGAAAAGGGAAATAAGACTGAAATGAAAACGAAGAGGGAGGAGTGGAAATAGGATAGAGATAAAAAAAAAATGGTGGTAAAAATGTTGCACAGAATACTGGTGAGAAGAGATTAAGCTGGTATCGTTTACCACAAACATTTTGTATGAAGAGAACTGTAACTTTATTCTAACATCTATAAGAGTATAGACCATAGAAAACTGCTGTCGATTTGTTAAATAGAATCTTACAATGGGAACCACAGCTTTGTACTGAAAGCAATGCAGCAAAGTTCTAAACATAAAGTACTGAAAGCAAAGTTCTAATCTGAAACGTAGGCATAAAATGCAACAGAAACTATTAATTAATCTATACTGAACTTATGAATGGCAAGTATCATTCTTTAACCCTTTGACTCCTGTCGTGTTTCCATAGTTTTCGCATAAATTAAGTTTTTCCTAGAGTGGTTTAAACTGAATAAAATGCGCAGTTAGTAGATAAACAAATATCGTTGGCTTCCAAAATTAACTGCATATTAAGTTGGAATGATTGAACAAATGTTTTCTGACGTAAAATAATATGGTTACCTATTAATCATTTGCCGAAAAACACACTTGAACGCAAAAATATTGCCAAAATTCATGGCATGTTGATGAAGACCTTTGGCATATCAAATTTCAACCCGCTTATGCAAATTGTCCTTGATTACGCATTTGTCGCTTCTCAAACGCGTATATGAATTGACAAAGACACAAAAATCAACAAAAAGCTTTCCAAAAAAAACTTTTTATTGAAATAAACGATGCATTTGTTATTAGAGGCAAAAAACTTTCAGTTTTTTTGCGTGCGTGCAAACACGCATGTAAAATTTGAAGACACTCCGTGTTTGTTCAAAGCGATCACTCGCAGTAAATTCGGGCACGTTTGCGTTGAAAATTACAGAAGTTACAGAATTCTGGTTCAAATCATCACTTAAACTATTTGTAAAAAGCAAATCAACATCAGAAAACATCATTTACCGTATTGTCGCCATTGTCCTGATCCGCAAATACAATCGCTTAGATTTCGGTCAGTCGAGGATTAGCTTTAGTATTCCATTTGGGATTCCTGTGGCATTTACGCTCTTACACTCTTTCACTCTTTCACTCAACCCGATGACATAGTGTCTACGCTTCTCTAGAAGCCGTAGACACAAAAATGGCTACTATTGGTGAAAGAGCTTTACACATTCAATAAACCAATATAAAAACTCATTCTCTAAGCTGCATACTTCTAGATCCTAGGCATCTACTGTGAAACTGATCTGTATAAGATTAACCAAAGTCAAGCACTGGCTGTGTGTGCCCTCACCCATGGGCCTTGAGCCACTTTACCTTTCATGGTTTGTGTTATAAAACAACCAAGTGTCAAATGAAGACAACTTGATGTTGATCCAAACATGCTAATTCATGGGAATGGGATAGGCTAGTACATAACATGGTCATCATTGTGTTAATTTTTATCTCAATTTTTTAGCTTTCAGATAAACGCAAAGTATCTGTGAGAGAGTTTAAAGGAAAAGTTTATGTTGACATAAGAGAATTTTATGAGAGCGATGGTGAACTTAGGCCGGGGAAGAAAGGTAAGCGAGATGAAGACTGTTTTTGCTTTTCAAATTAGCAACTGGGGACATTTTGGTGATTCGAAATTTTCTGGGGGACTCTGTGTGGAAAGATGTTGGCAGCAACTTCTTTAAGGGTTGTATACGGTCGGGGAAGAATCACAAAGTAAAGTAGCAATAGCGACAACTGAAAAGTGAATTGTTATGTGGCGGGTGATGGCAGAATGGCGAAGCAGCCCCTTTTTATTGTGCTGGCTGGCGTCACACTGGAATTAGAGATGATTCTGAAAATTCTGCTGACTGAATATATTTTTTGCCAGGTATCATGCTTCAACTGAGCCAGTGGGAAAAGCTGAAGAATTATGTGTGTGACATTGATGAGGCCATTGAAGAACTCAACGGGTGACAGCAGAATCTTGGTAAGTGGAAAAAATATGAAAGGCACCTTGGCGTGACCAGTTGGAGTTGGCAAATCTATGTTGGCAAACTCGAAAAAGTGACAAAACTGGTGTTTCTACATGGCAAACCATCTATGCATAAGCATAGTGTTTCTCATGTGGCCCCACGCCTCCATATGGTTTTACCTTGCTGTACTTCACAATCTTGTAATACCATTGGTAGCAATCAGGGGGTAACTGATATGTTTTTGTTTTTATCTTTCAGAGCTTCCATCTTACATAAGAGTAGATATTCTATGACAAAGTTTTGTTATTTAATGTTTAGTTTTAAATTAATAATACCATTTAACTGCATGGACACAGGTAAATTAAGAAAGTAATTTGCCATTTCAGGTCAGTTGTAGTTGCTTGTATGCTGTTCACTTTTTGGAGTAAGATTAGTGGGCCAGGCATATTTTGTATCAAAACTTTAGTGTAGCTTTTGCAATATAAAATCAAGGTTGGTATAATGTACATGAAGTTTACCATTTTGCCGATATATTACATGTGATTCAGAAATAGTTGCTTCATGAAATAAACTGAAAATATGTTCTGTTTTGAGTCTTGTCTTTGTGGTGGAATTAAAACTAGTAATAATCAAAGATTAGGGAGTGCATTCAATGATCTGAATCCCAGGTTCTATCTCCCTTGCCAAGTTGATGATGATGCCATCCTCCTCTACGGGGGATGCCAGATGCGTCCCACGATCCATTCATTTGTTAATTTTCCCATACTGTCCTCTCCAATCTGTATATTTAGGAGTGCATTCTTTGCACATCAAACACATTTCAATGACATATTTGGTTCTGTGGTACTAAACCGAAAAGTATAAAAAATCTTGATTTGACCTTAGAATCTTAGCCTCCCTTGCAGCTGCTCTTTTGGCTTGCCATGCAATCTTTCTTCCTAACAAAGATTACATGATGATCCAAAAGAGCATCTGTGAGGTAGGCTATTAGAATCTTAGATCTTAGTAAACTTATTGGTATAGTAAGAGTGCCACAGCCAAAATGTAATAACTTTTCAAATCATTTAAAGAGTATAAAAAACTGTGACATCCATAAATTTTTTTTTTACAAATTAATAAATGTCTGATCTTTCTAACACAGCAAAATGTCTTTAAATCAGAGCTAAATCATTTGAAGAACTAACTTGCAGATTCCATCAATAATTTGCAGTAACAACTCATGCTGTATATGGAAATAATGAGTAATGCAAACACTTATTTTCCCCGCGTGACCAAGGCCAGGCCCCCTTGCTAACGTCACGCGATTACTTCGACAAATGGGACTTTTCATGAATCTTACAACAATGACAAAACAACCGCTGGCCTATGTTCTGCACAGTTTGAAAAGTTTTGACGGTTTGGGAAATGCAATGGCAAACTCTATGGACTATAAAATGCCAAAAAATAACCAAATCAGATCGAAAGAGCAGTCAAAGAAGAATCCAGCACAGAAAACGCGATCCAAGGGACAACTGGAGCATCGATCGTCTGCAATCTTGCCATTTGCTGCATGGGTAGAGCTACATCATGATCCAGCGACTCAAAGCGCTCGAGAAGAAGAACTTCGACTGAAGAAGGTTATAAAAGAAAAGGATGAAAGACTGAGAGAATTCCAGCAAGAGGTTAAGGTGAGAGTTCGAAATTTGGAGCAAATAAAACGAGAGGAACTACATGGTATGTCGGTAGAAGCTTTTGAAGTTGAGCGAAATGTGGTGGAACAGAGTTCGTTGCCAAGCACTGTAAGACGTGACAACTGTGTATATCGCGATGATTCTGGGCTAAAAATTCAACGTAGTGTCACCCAGGATCTTTCAGCAGTTGATGCCGCCAGTCAGCTTCTGCAGGAACACGCGCAAAAGATCAGAAATTGTTCCAAACATGCAAGGAATGTGTTGAGTTCGAAGAGTCTTGGGTCAGAGGTGGATCAATTGAGTAAGCTTCTTCCTGGAGGCCTGTGGCGAACATCGCCGACCAGGGATCATGGTTTGTCCAGGCAAAGACATGAGGCTGTAACCCAACAAAAACAATTTCCGGAGAGTGAAAGGGAAATGGGTGATTACTGGATCGGTGAAAATGCAATTAGAGATCACGATTTTGATCATCCCGAGATTTCCACAGAAACTGGTTTGCCTGAAGACCCTAATGTAGCTTTGATTCCGGATACACGCGTTCATTTTCAAGGTGATGGCATCTCTGAGAATGAGAACGTTGACTGGAATAACCATCGGAAGAAATCTGGTATTGCACAGGTCAATAGAAAGTCTAAAGCTGTTGAAGTGCTTTTGCAACCTTCAAAATTAATGGAGGAAAAGAAAGCACGTGCAAAAAGCCAAGTTGCTGTTTACAGGCGTTTGTTTATGGACATTGAGCGAGAGCAAGTGAGAGAAAACATTCGAATGAGGGAACATCGCAAAAAAATGGAAGCTCTGAAAGTTGAGAAGGAAGTTGAACGCCTTGAAATTGAACAACAACAAATTGACAAGCTCAAAATGCGAAGGGTGCGTAAAGAGGAGCAATCTTTCCTTAGGGCTCAAGAGGAAAAGAAAATTGAAATGAATCTAGCTAAAAAGCACAAGAAACTTCAGAAAGAAAGGGAAACAGAGAGATACATAGAAGCTTTAAAAGTCATTTTGAAGGAGAAACTTCAGACCAGGAACATCGTTCTTCCACCTTTGTGTTCCTGTGGCCCGACAATCTGGGATGCAAACCCAGATACTTGTGCCAATAACTGTGTCTTCTATAAGAACCCTAAAGCATATGCCAAAGCTCTGTCAACAGTAATTGCCTCTTCAAACCTTGATTAGTTGGATAAAATTAATATGGACTAACATGGTAATGTGACCTGGACAGCACCTCCAAACCTCAAAGTGCTCTAATATCCAGGAACTTTACGCCCCTTGGTCATTTTTCAGGAAACAAGGCCCATCCCAAAATGTTCAAATAACACACAACACATTTTGGTGGTTTTAAATTTGACCATCTTGATAATGCCCTGTTACTGAATAGAATAGGCTACTCTTTGGGCCACAGCGACTGTTTGGCAGTCTGAATATGGCCCAGCTAAGCCTCAGAGTACCCAGCATATTTTGTGCTTTGTAAGAGGTTTTGATGTAATATACCAAACAAGAGAACAGGTGGTTGATCACATATCAGACACTATAATTGTCACAGCAAAAATTAGGGTGTCTGATGCTCCAATTAAATACACTCTTGAGTATTTGACTTCAAACAAAACTCATTAAGCTGTGGGAGAACTAAAGTCTTTGGTCCCATGTCAAAACATATCATTATGTACATCTTTACAATTTCATTTGATTTGCTCTGAAAATCAGTGATGGTTTTGAAAAATTTAATGAAAATGACTTTTCTTTGGTTAATCATCTCATTTGGCTGGATAAAGCCTCTAAATTTATTATTGGTTAAAGGAAATCTTAAATACTGGTACTTAGAAACTACCATCATGAAAAGAGCATTCCCTCTTTGCCTTTCCCAAAACTTCCGTGAAGTGACTGTGGACAAAGCTGTGCATGGAACTACTTTGCTCAGTTTCATTAGATAAACTAATAATTAAGATCAAGATGGTTGAGTATGACAGTGCATAGTTTATACAAATATAATTTATTGTTTCTTGCAAGAAATGTTTACAATTGAACAGAAAAGTAAACAAGCCCTAGCACTTGTTATAAGTCTAGTCATTTGTTCATGTAGTTGGTGGTTGTTCTGAATCTTGTCTGTTAGTATCTGAATCTGTTGTTGAGACTTGAGCTTCATTGTTTCCTGAGTTGGATCCATGACGGAGGTTTTGCATAGCCTGCAAATACAGAAAAGAAAAGTCTTCACTGTATTATAAATCCAGATGAATCTCAACTTACTAACCCCCTTCCTTAGCAGATGATTGAATGGTTCCGGTTACCTGGGACTCTCCTCTTCCTGTCCCAGGCAATAAACTGATATCTCCAACAGCTTACCTGGGCATAGTCACTCACCTGATAATATCCCGTGTGATAACCACTCAAGTACCAGGCCATCAACATGCTTGCTAGTGCGTCATTATCATGGGAGATGTCACTGCTATTGACAGGTGCTGGTGGTGGCGGCATAGGTGCAAACTGGAACTAAAAAACAATAAGCACAAAATACAATGATATTTGAATACAAATATGCATCTTAACTTGCACCTGGATTACTAATATCTTGTTTGTTAAGGTGGTAACCTGGCATCTTTACTTTTACATGGGCTTTGAGCGACATTAATTTTGGGGACCAATTATTAATATTACTGGGGACACTTCTTTCACGGGCCTGTTCTAACCAAGGGTGTTAATTGAATACAAAAGCTGATCAAATGCTGTGCTTACACTATTTGATGATGGCTGAAAACCAGACGGGTTGTGCATTGTCCAGTGGTGAGGTAGAAGTGTCGGTGGCACGGGTGGAGGAGGAGCTGGAGGGAAAAAATTCATCTGAAGAAGAGAAAATTGAGAAATAAAAAACGGATGAACAAACTGTTTCATGTTACACTGCAAATTCAAAATCATAGAAATCTGTACTGTGCCTTAAGACAGAAAGTGGAACAAATAGAAGAGCAAGTACATTTGCATAAAAGAGCCTCATGGCCTTGCAGACAATGCACTGTATGCTACACTTTTGGTTATTTTTCACTTGTATACTTGATCTGTAGCTATGGAATTGCCACTTCAAAGTTAAATCAAAATGATAATGTATTTTCAAATTTGACTGAAAAAACACTCATTGGAAAAATTTCATTTTATTCACTTACTGAGGACTGGTAATTTGAAGAAGTTGGATAACTAGAAAACGGAGACCCTGACACTGGGTATCTTTGGTCAGAGTTATAAGGGTGATGATGATAATGATGATTTCTCAAAAGACGCGAGGGCTGTGATAACTTTAGTGCCGCTATATCCACATCTTGTCTGAAAAATACAAGACAATGAAACAGGTTAAAAATCCTAGTTTAATAGCTGTCCCACTCAAATCACAGAACTGCATCAAAGTAAATGTAAATGACTTTTCTAAAATTTCTTAAAAAAGGCTTCCAGGAATTACGTATTAGTAAAAATCTGTTTAACAAAAATCATTTCACCTTTGTCTGGATCTAAGGAAAGTGACTTTGCAGGTATATGGTGTAGAAAATGAGTTGATGACTGCCTCATGAAGGTGCTGACTGGGATGCTCAGGAGCGAGACACAAGTCACTGATCTGCCATCTGATTGGAGACTGACCGCCTGCAGTCCAGTCCATTTCATTATCACCGCTCTGAGGAACAAATAATGCTTATCAAACTTGTGATCTAGACTGTAAGCAGTCTTGGCTAGAAATAAAATTATACTAAAAAAGGTCAGCTACTCATTGGCTGCAACGAGGCAATGATCATATTAAATTTGAGGGAGTGGCTACTGCGGTAAGTTGACAAGGCATGGGAAGAGTTATCCACAGTTTGTCTCCTTGGTCCAATCTAATGTTACATCAGTCTAACCGTTAGGCTGGGTGTACATACATTCCAGTACATTGCATTTCTCTAGTACTTGTTTGTCTTTGACTATGCACAAAATATATTAGATTGAGGGAGAGGGGCTATTTTAAAACTTTAAAGAGAATCAGGGTTGATAAAGAAAGATAGATATTTGTAAACCAAGGTTGTTTGACTAACTGTTTGAACTACTTTTGATGATGATAGTAGCTAAGTCCATTATTTGATTACCCACACACCCAAACATGTCCTAGTAGCAATTTAATACACACTTGCTAAGCTTGAAGAATGAATTGTTTATAGTCTACAGAAAGAACAAAAGGGAACTAAGATTCAGTGTATCGATCTTCACACCACAGAGCAATGCATTAGTCAACAGACCATTGCTTAGGCCTTCATTTACAAAGACAATAATCTGATGTTACTTTCTTGCTTTCAGGCTAATGTTGTAGTAACAAACTGTTACAAATTACCAGTTGGTCTGGAGACCCTGGCCAGCCAGACTGTTTGCCAGTGCCCTTTGGAGACTTTCCATCTTTTCTAGTTATGGGGGCTAACAGGTCGTTTAAGTTCTGTTCTTCTGTATTACCATAGCCACAAAATTTCACTACACAGGTGTTAGAATTGGCATCAATAGAGATGATCACAGCATCATAGATCAGTTCATCCTCAGAGTAAATGGCACGACAACTATCACCAACATGCCATGCCTAAAAGATCAAAACACTCCAGCATATTAACAATACAAGGTTAATACACAGTCAACTGTCTTTCAGGCCAACATGGTCAGGACTAGTTCAATCTGTCAGCTTTACAGAGTTGTCAGCCCTAAAAGAGAGTTGTGTCACTTCAACGCATGTGAAATTTGGCCAGGACCAACAAGCCTGACAGGGCCCACCTTTGGGAGGTAACAGCCTTGTGCTAGTGTTTAGTTTGAGAAAGTTGGCACATACATGTATACGGTCATATACTTAGATAGGTTAGTCTAACAGCAGAGCTCCCAAGGAGTAGCACACTATGACAGAACTGTCAAAGCAACATACACATACAGGTCTATACAGACATTTACCCACTTTGAAAGCCATCGAGTCTTAAGTCATTACACCCTATAGACAAGTGCCTCACTCATGCTTAATTTAGAAATAGGTACAATGACACAGGTAACATAGGTATAAAATAATGTACAAGATACATGTACATTGACAAGACCTTTCAAAATGTCCAGCATAAGTTCCACAAACCATCAGGTAGCTATTATTGTTCCTTTTCAAAGCATGAGGCAGTTAGACAGTACTGTTCTGCTAAAGAAAGATTCTTACCTGTTCTGTACCTACTTTCTTTTTATTGTCCTTCTTTTTGGAAGATTGCTGTTTTCTGTCAAATGCAAAGACCAATAGATAAGGGGGTTAGTTTCTAAAGAGACCGTGGTACTGCGTCAGTGGGGAGTGGAAATGAATGTTTCATTTTAGTAAAGGTTTGATAAGGTGATTTGGCGACTGTTAAGCGATTTGAGTGCTGACACATTAAGGGCTAGCCTTTTCCACGTTAGCATTACCCCTTTGATTTACTCTGACAAAGCACTAACACTTCATCAGCTCTCGAATCTTTACAGTTGCTAAATTATCTTATCAATTCAGTTGAAAAATGAAAAATATATATATATTTGCAAAGAACAATAAGCAAACTCAAAGAAGTATTTTTTTTAAATGCTACAGACTGTTGAGCGCAGTAATCTTAGTGATTCCCATGAGAGATCAAATATATAACATTGTGATGTGAATGACATTCTTACTAATAAGAACATAACTGAAATAAATCCTTTTTGTACCTGTTTTTACCATTGCCCTTACTTTTGGCACCACTGCTCTTCCCTCCATTCTGGGAAAGCAAAGTTTAAATCATAAAAAAAAACCTATTAAAACTTGCTGATTACTAAATCTGACCACAAGGCACAAATAAACAAAGACGTAGCTCTGGTTGAAACAGTGACATATACCCCCTGTATATAAAAAAGCTTTCACTTTTCACCTCACATGTTATAAAAGTAATACCTTAATGGCACTTATTGCTCGATCATATGCTTCTATAAGAGCAGTGTCATCCCAAATATCCGAGGCATTGTCATCCTACAAAAAATATCACATAAAACTTCAGTTTAGTTATAATTTGTACATATGATATCTAATAATGTATATAAATTTGACCTAATTTCTAATTTATGATTGTAAAAATATTATAATTCACTCTGTTGGTTGCGATAGTATTTGAGTAAACCTTGACAAGTGTAATTATTTAATCACACACAGTCAGCTGTTTTGCATTAATCAAAAGTTACCTAGCTTTCACAAAATTTTGCTGCTTGATAGAGTACAGGGTACTGCTTTTAAACACAAAAAAAGACAAAAGCATAAAATCAAGAAGCAGACAAAAAGAGATTTAATTCGTTAAACCACAAATTATTCTTGACAGAGCTTGAAAAGTGCAGTTGTTACAACACTTGCATTGAATGAAAAGAAATTTGAGAAGCTAGGAACAAGAAGCCTCCAAGCAAAAACTTGGTGTAGGCCTATATAAGAAATATAAAGCAAATTGCAAAATGTATCTATTTCAGTCCACAGAATGTTTTAAAAAGCCGCTCGGGCTAGATTTCCTACCTCGCCAGCCTGATACACAACATCTCCACACTTGGCAGCCATTTTGTTTTGTCCGAGGCTAAGTAGTTATCAGGCTTCTCACGACGTTCAACGTACCACAGGTAAACCAGGTCCACAGGACCACTACTGCAGACTCGACCACTGGCATCATTTTTTTCCAGAATTTATCGGTTGTATTACCGATACTAAATACAAAATATCATACAGCCTTGCGAGACGAACGGCTGTTAGAGGATATTTTTTATTAATTATCAGCAGTAATGTTGAGTTGTGAGTTTTTGAAGTGCTAATTTATATTTTCAATATTCTATAAGCGTAACTGTATTCAGCGCAGAGCACTTATTGGGGACACTCCAAATCGAATGGGAATTTGGTGTGAATGGGGCATAAGTCTCTAGACTGCCAAATATACGTGTATAGATAGTGAAAGGTAAAATATAGTTCTCGAATACGAGTGTTGAGTGCCATAATTTTATGTTGAAAAAATTGTATTCGAGAACTATATTTTACCTTTCACTGTTTTACTTTATAAGTACAAGTGCCACGCAGCTAACGGAAATTTTTCTGTTAAACTTTTATCTTTATACGTGTATAGTACTGTAGTCAGTCTGCCTCCTAGTAATATAATGACAGTCTTGCATTACCAGATCAGAAACATGCCTGATACAACCTTTTGTACAAAGGCAAACCCCCACTGCAACAAAATTCTCTAGGAGGTACCAACTTATAGATAACAAGATGCTTTTGACCATATGACTAGACTGCCACTATAAATTAAAAATAATAATAATAATTTGCAAGATTTCTCAACAGTCAGAAACATGGAAGCCAAAATCCCGCATGGCACGGCACACTCAAAAGTATCTAGACCATAACAAAGTCCTACGGGAATCACCATAATGGTAAACAGGAACAATCACAGATCCATAAAATGCCGTTCACTATTATTACTTCCTAGGAGAAGAGAGCAGTAAACAAACGAAATTCAACAAACCTGTAAAATTTAATTTTTATTGTTATATTGTTTTGTTGCTATACTACAGTTAAAGGTAAAAGTTTCTTATAAAGAACCTACATGTATTTTCTTCTCCTTTTTCTTTTATAATTTACTTGAATACATAGATAACGTATTATTAATTTTGTTCTTAATCTCAACCAGGTAATTACTTTGAGATTTAGATAAGAAGCTACTTGGAGTTTGGGCTTTGATTATGAAGTGTATCTGCAGTAATTCACAAACAACTGTATTATATTTGAGACCACAGTGTCACCTTGTACAGAGAAGTTTGGTGAAGGTGTAAACAAGGGTGAGATTATGTTATTTAACAATTTAGCAGAAGAAGAAGTTATATAATATGTATGTTATAGTACAACTAAGAAAACCACAGAACACTAGAAATACATTTCTGGAATGCTTATTATTGGAAAAGAAAACCAGTCAGATACCAGATGAATAAACTACATTATTATAACAGTAATTATTTTTGTGGTTGTATTTCACTTGTGGTTAGTTCTTGAATCTGATTAGTTGAAGAATAATAAACATTGCAGAAATGATTCTAAGTGTTCATGGTTTTCTTTGTTACATTTGCAAATAATAACAAGCTAAATGATTCAACATTTCATATTTCACTAGCTTATTTGTTTCAGGATTGCTAAGATGATAAGTCTCAGCGTCTCCACTAACTCTTCCACACTGTATGGTGAATCCACCCGTGGAACATGAACAAAAGCACAAGTGCCTTGTCCTAGCTGCAGTGACTTGTAGTAGATGTAGTCACAAAGAAATCTGCAATATGACAAAAGGTATATATCATTATAATATATTTCATGGGTTTAGTTAGCTCAGCAAAATTGATTTAAAGCAGTTAATCATTATTAACAAATTGCTGGTTTTCATTTTCCCTGAGATTTAAAATCGCTTGTTTGAGAAGAAACAGCCTAACTTACTCTAACAGAGGTTTATAGGCTCCTTGTACAGCTTACTAAGTAATGAGGACACTTACAAAGGCAAGTTAAATTGTTTATAAGTACAAACACAAATCTTACACTTAATGTTAAATACCTTCCAGCATCATCAGAGAGTCCTACAAGACAGGGGCTTTTAGTAGTCATGACTTCAGAACAAATTTTCTCCAGATCTAGTGAAGTGGATAAACATTCTGCTCCACCTGAAAAATAACAAACAGTTTCCTATTGTTTACTGCCTTCACATCTTATAGCCATTATACACATACCCTTTCTCTATTTCTCTCCTTCAGCAGTCATTTCATAACATACCCACCTTTCATGCAACACAGCATCCCCAGTAACTATACAGAAAATGTTTAATAGTTAATTGTAAACCTATCCTTTGTATACCCACCCTCTACATAGCAGACATTTTACAGTATACCCACCCCTTACACAGCAGACATGTCACAGCATACCCTCCCTTTACACAGCAGACATGTCACAGCATTCCCATGCTCTACACAGCAGGCATTTCACAGCATACCCATCCTACACAGAAGACATTTCACAGTATACCCACCCTACACAGCAGACATGTCACAGCATACCCACCCTCTACACAGCAGACATGTCACAGCATCCCCACCCTCTACACAGCAGACATGTCACAGCATACCCACCCTCTACACAGCAGCCATGGTGACACTTTTTACCAGATTCATCAGGCCTGGTGTAACCATCATTGTGGGCACACATTTCCAACTGAACACTGTCTGCAAGACCATGGACCCCTACATGCATACAAAGCTGGTACAAAAAATATATTCATGAACATTGTGTTCTGCAAAATAAGATATGTATGAACCTGTATGTGTCAGGTTAATCTGCTTTCTGAGACACAGAGTGACTAGGAGCATTACTACTTCCCCAAAGATGGGATTCTCGTTTTTGATTAAGGTTACTTATCGCTCTCTCCCAAGCAGTTTGCAGCTGTGGATTTTTATAACTCAATGAAAATAGACATCTTGCCCAAATTTTGACTCCAAAGTGAAAGTTTTTTTGTTAGTATCTATAGGATATTATAGTCTTTTGAAACCAACTGGTGTTGACTTCATGTAAAAAAGAAGGGAAATAAAATAAGGGTCTCTTCTAATTTTGCAAACCTAATAAGTACTTATTAAGTTTGCAAATTAGAAGAGACACTTATTTTATTTCCCTTCTTTTCTTTGGTAAATGAAAGGTGGTAGGTAGAACCATCGGAAAAAAGAACTATCCATAAGGCTTGCTTATCTTCTTCCCCCATCACAAGGAGCTCCTGAGGAAACTATACCTGAGTGAGTTTCATACTTTTAATAATACCTTAGGTTTTATTTCATTCCACAAAGCAGGAACTTCTCTGTCCACTACTTCATACTCCACAGGAATCTCTCTGATTTCCAAATGGACTTTTCTAGCAAGATCGGTGTTTGGCAGTTCCTGAAATTAAAACATAATTTCTACTTATTTATGTCTATATCATTGTTGACAGCAGCAGTTGTACAACAACAAGATTTTAGTGTTAAAAGGTTAAAATGAGCATTGAATAACAAAAACCTTATTACTGCTACTCAAAGCAGTAATAGACCCTTTAATGTCCCACTGTTATAGATAGTCAGAGACAAACTTCAACATTGAGCAGTTTAATAGACTGCAAAAGAACCCAAAATTGAATTGTCTCTGAATTTTGTTGCTTACTACAACATTGGGAAAATGTCCTCTTCAAAAAAATATGTATACGATATAATCTAACCAAACATATTAAATTACCAGTGTCTTGCCAATGTGTTATGATAAAGAACAAAAATTTATGGTAGTGACAGATACAAAATATACTATACCTGCACAGCAAGCCAACTGGTGTTGACTTCATGTAAGCCAAAGGGGCCAAAACCTACATGAAAAAAAAAAAAAAAAAAGAAAAGAAAGATTAGTTTCACTTACTAGTTAATGATTTCTACATTTATTTGTTTGTTTTCTGCTAAATCCACCTCTCAAGTAAAGTAAAAACCTTATCTCCTATAGTGGGATTTTCTTATTTTTTTACGTTTAACATCGATCCAATCGGCACACAAAAATAAAACAGACAAACACGAAAACTAATAAACACTTGTAAATAAACAATATAAGAGTCGTTAGCATTATAATAATTACACCAGACACCTTGTTTTGGAAATGTTGTCTGCAGCTGGCATGGGGAGAAGTCACGTGGACCCGATTTGTTCCATAACTATACCAAATGGCAGTTAGAACCCTTCCTTCTGACTATAGTTGGGTATTCTTCCGCT
>NW_028145546.1:3065000-3137500 GCF_977016875.1 Pavona decussata
CAGACCAATCTAAAACAGTTTTAGGTGACTTGGATCACCAGAGAGATTGAACACCAATGCGTGTTCACCGAATACTGTGCGAGTACTGCAAGTGACGCAGATCCCTTGCGGTCGGCCGCCATTTTGATCGAGCACGCTTGAAGGCTGCGCGCATGTGCATGAATGCTCAAAAATGTCTGTTACATCATATTTCTCAGCCAATCAGCGGTTTTTCTGCCCTGTCTAATGTCATAAATTGCTCAGTATTTCCTTCATTACTGGCGGCTTTTTTAGTTTTGGTCTCACAAAGTGGGGCTAAGTAGAGGGGTGCAGCTTACTGCTAGATCGTTACTGATTAATAACATGAATAAAATAATTTCAAATCACAGAGTCCACCCTCTACGATTTACACTCATCACTGGCAATTAATTGTGTGTGAACTCTAAAAATTATAATGTATGTTTTAATTTTCTGTTGTAATGGCCATTGTGTGATTGAACATTTACCTCAACAGGAAAATGACTACTTGGTATCCCATTTTGATGATGATGAGGATGGTTTTATGGATGACGATGACATGGATGAAGGGCCGACATACTGAGGAAAGGCTTTTGTCTACCAACAAATTAAAGAAAGGCCAGTAAAATTATCAGTGCCCTGACGGCCTCTGCATTCTGCACAGTATCGTCAAGATAAATGTGTGAATGCAAGAAAGTAATGCCACATGCAACACATAACAACATGGTCAGATAAGCATATGCAGTTGGATGAAAAGGAAATCTTTGTGGAATCTTGCCACTTGAATTAGGTTGTGAATGAGTTTCAATGTCTTGACTGAACAACCTGAACAAGTCCACAATCATGTTCCCTTGCTGCAATTACAATGACAGTGTACTGGCCAACCAAAGGGATATTATTTAAATTTCTTGTGCAGCCTTACTGTCATGTTCAGAGGACCATCCAAGTTCTTTCATGGAGAAAGATGGCAGGTCCACTTCCTCTACATGGCTGACAGCCATGTCTGTTTAAATACGTGGATCTGTAGTTGCAATCCTGAAAATGGGTATCATTTATTTAAAACTCTTAAAGTGCAGCACACAATTTTTATTTTGAGCATAAAGATGCACCTGACAAGAACCTACAACTTGTTATGTAAGATGAAAATTAAAGCTGACAGAGTAAATTGTATGCATTAATATATCTGCCCTGGATCTGTTCAAAGCAAGGCTATTCCACCTAGCCATCTGTGGAAACTTTTAATGCAAGGGTGTTTGGGTGCTTCCTAATAAGTTCAAATTAAAAGGATGCCAGTTAATTATTAACATTAGATCTTAATAAGTAATAATGATCCATAAATCCAATGATACATTTTAATAAATTATGTTTAACAGATCACATTAACAGCAAAATGCCCTTAGTTATTATTTTGTCACAATTTGTGCTTCTTATATATATGTAAAAAAAAGAATATACATTGACTTACTATTAATATTTATTTATTTTTACAACAAATAAAACACCTCCGTGCGGGTTGCAGAGGTGGCAACATCACTTTTCTCGTTAATTTAGGTCCTCTGAACACTACTAGCCTAGTGGCTTGCTTTCTTCATGAATTGCCCATGGGAGTACATATGCTCCCAGACTATGATGCAGTTCTATCTGGTGGTTACTTATTGCCTCACTATATCTCTGTATCTATCGATTTTGGGGAGTTAGTGATGCTGAAGGTTATCGCTGCTAAAAGATCCTAGGCTTACACACCACGCAATCAAATGTGGCCTGAATTTAAGCTGTTAACAGCTTCTTGTTAGACAAGTAGCATTCTTTTTTGGAAAGTCAAGCAGGAGAGCTAAAAGATTGAATGATGTGGTTCTCTGTTCACTTCTAGTGCTGCACCTTTTCTTTACCGGTGATGATGAAAGTTCACAGTCACTATCAACACTCTCACTGACACTCAAACTATCACTTTCACTTGGCATTCTTTCACTTTCACTGCACCATGTTTCACCCACAACAACAGTGTCATCTTTATCTATCTATCACTTTCATCATCTTATAACTGGCCATGCTGGCAGTATAACTATAGACCACATTCAAACATGGCCACAATTGATTTTCATTCCAAGATGAATGATTTTAAAGAGAATCTAATTACATGTAACAACCAGTTTGTATGATGCGAACACTTTAAAAAAAAGTTAGTGGGCTACAGACTACAGATTTTCAAAGATAGCACTTTGTACAAGTATTCTTCACATGAAATATTAGAATGAATGTGGTTTATAAGAAAAAACCACTACTGTCATCATATATTATCTAAAGTCATGCTGTGAAAATCAGCCATACCCTTTTACTTATTTATTTATTTATTTTTTTATTTTTTTTTGTCAACTGTCATAAAATTCTAAATATTGATATGTAAAACTGTTCTATTGAGTGCTGTCACTCCAGAACCCCACCAAATTGTTTGTCTCTAAGGCTACACTCTAAGAAGGAATAAAAAGAGAAATTAACCCCATCCCCTCCCCCCAAAAATCAATGATGAATTTTTTTCATTTCTGAATTGTCCAAGATTGCAGCTTCAGGCCAACTCAATTTTCTCGTTGAGTTCCCCTGCAAATAACTAAAACTTAGTCATTTTTCTTTACCGTGGAAAATTTGTGCAGTAAGACAGCCGGTAAAAAAAGTCGACTTTACCTACAGCAGCTCATGAATTCGGCAATATAGATTTTCAGCTAAAAAAAATCTGCCCAGATCAAACTGTACTAAAAGTATGCACAAATTTACCTTTTAAAAGAACAAAATTATGTGGGGACACAGGAAACGACTTTTAACTACTTTACAAAAATGTTGTCGTTGCCTCACCGTCCCTGTTTAGTCCCACTGAAACCAAATAAATTTTCCCATCATTTTTCCGAAAGTGCCTCAAACAGCGATTCCCGGGGCTTAACAAGTTTTCGAATGATGTGCATTGAGGAACTAAAACTGCTGGTCAAAGTGAGGCCAATTGCCAGAGTGCGGAGAGCCGTGAGTTTTAGGTTGTTTAAGAATTGTTGTGAATTAAGTGCAAAATAAAACACGGCTACAATGTCACTCTGGATATAAGCACATATCATGCAGATGCTGAAGTAGAAAACATACCGTGTGACACGCTTGTGCTTGTTTAGGACGAGTACGAAAAGCGCATTGCAGACTGTGCAAGTGGTGTTATAAGTTACAAAATAAAGCAAAAACGGCCTTCGCAATTCACTTGGAGTTATCACTGATGAGGAACAATATGGCAATACAATACCTAAGACCAACAAATAAATGTAAGATGCGAACCAATCACTTCGAATCAGTTTTGAAAAGTTCGTTCGAACGGTCCAAGTGTTTTTACAAGCGACTACACTGTACATTACAAAACAAAATATCTGAAAAGCTGGCCACCAAACGCTATCTTTGGGAGGAAAGGTAAACCCTCTGGAGACAGGAAATTTTTCCAGATAGGACCCACCCTCGTTTCCTTCATCAAATCTAAACAAGGACAATCCTCCAAAAGATATACCTACAGGGAGAGGTGCTATACTCAGACCTATACTGGCCACCAGAAAATAAAAAAATGAAAAAAAAATACTGCTGCTACATCGTGGCATTCTCACAGACTGGCCACCTCGTGGCATTCTCACAAACCGGCCATGAGTTGCCGCCCACACAATAGAATTCTGGGTGATGAGTAACGGTTGTTCCTCTTCGTCTCTTCCATGGTGATTTTCTACAATGGCTTCTACATCTGAGTGCAACTCTTCGTTTCTGCCTAATTCCATGGTACGAGTTTCACTTCTAACTGCCTGATTTGTTACGCCTTGTTGACCGTTACTGATCCAAAAGACTTTGCACATCAGCCATAGAAGGGTTATCGCCGGCCCCACGAGAAACCAGTAGTAAAGCTTGCTTAAGTATTTTCCCATTTGATTCAATTCTTGTGCAGTTGAAGGCTGCATATGAACTCTGATTTCAACATTTGCCCGGTCTGCGACTAATAGGGGGTGTGTAGACCAAAGAACGTCAGGTTTTGCATCCTGTTCGTTAGTCTTTTGCCATTTGAGGTTAGCCGTCAAAACCGGAATCACTAATTTATCTTCATCCGCTGCCGCATAAGTCGGGCTATGTACGATGTCTCCAAAACTTATCAGCACAGAATATCCTGCATTCTGTGCGCTCACTGCCAGATCCTCCAATGGACATGCAGTTTCGTTTGGAAGGGTGACGAGAGCCACTTTATACACTTGAATGTTTGCCTTACTCACATCATACAACCGTTCACAAGTATTTGTTACATCGAAATACACCGCCAAGGCATTTAAACGGAATTCTTCTTCTTCGGATGCTGTTGTTGCCAGTGCTAAGGATTCCAGTGAAGGTGATTTAAATCCTGTGATTTTAAATAAATTACAAGTATATTTCTTAACCTCATAGTCCTCATACTGTGTTCGATCAAATACAGTTAGTGTTGGCAAGATGTGATTCCGATCGCTAAAAATGTACTCCAGATGCGGAGGATAATACTCGGGCTGAAAGGCATAGAAAAGAGAAATCACAACAGTAAATGCCACGAAGACAAAGCAACTGCTTATACCAATGCACTTTCGCGACATATTTGTCGAATGTGGAATGAAATACTATATACAGATGGCGTGATCACTGCGTCCTTTAGGGGATTTGCCAAATGAAAAGGTCATTCGTCACAACGTTACCGGATTAACCCTACAATACAGCGCATTCGTTTGAAAGAATTCTGGTTTTTCTTATTCCAGTTCTGGAATAACAGTGTACACAGAATATCAATTCCCAAACTAATACAATTCTACCTCTTCCGGTTGAACCGAACACAGTCCAAAGACACCTTAATTTTCAGGTCCAATCTGAACACACCGTAGTCCGTCTGATTCTACTATCTTTTGCAGAATGCACAGAAAACTATTCTGTATATTCCCTAAAAAGGTACAGGTCCCAAAAGAACACAAATACGGTCTATTTTTTTGTGTGTATTCCTATTGGGGAATAATAAGCATGCGCACTTAATTAGAGTGAAAGACTTGTTTTGAAAGTTTTGAATTTCTGACCTTTTCAATGAGGAAATGAACCTGTTCCAGCGGACGTTACCATAGTGAGGAGTGGCACGAAAAAACTGATTGCGACGTGTGCGAATCAGAATTAGTACTATGAGTGGGAAAAGCGAGAGGTCTCCTCGCTTTGTCATTCGTTCCTGTCAAAATAGTATGTTCGCGTTGCTCCCCACCATCAGAACGCCTGGAACAGGCTATAAGGAAATCAATTCAAACGAGTAGATAATATTTTTAAGCTTTCCACTCCTCGCGAAACTGGCCGCTTCAACCATTTTGGTCTCTTCTCACCACAAACCCCCCGCCCCCCACCACTCGCCAAAATCTCCGCTACACTGATAGCAACTCCCGGTGGGGGGGGCGGGGAGCTAAGTTTTATACGGGGAGGTTCAGCTCCGAGATCCAAACCCTTGCCCTTTTGTATACCATTTTGGATAGAAAAGGTGATCCTTTCATATGCCTTTCCAACAAACTGGTATCTCTTTCGCATAAGAAACACAATGGATAAATATCAGGGCACATCTTATAATCATCTAATTATCTTGTAATCATATCTTGTAATACTTTTCTTTCTATATTAATGTTGCGTAAATAGTGTGAAATAAATGAACCATGAACCATTTAATGTGTAGGCCACGCCGATCGAAATTTCAACAAGCAGACTCCCAGAGCTGGAACTACAGTCGAACCTCCCGTAAGCGATCACCCATAATGTCAAGGATTTGTTGTCGCTTTACGGAAGGTCGTCGCTTACCAGAGGTCAGACCACAGGAAGGGGCGAGGTCTAAATTTCGGGTAATTTGCATATGGTAATTGCGGACAGCTAACCCTTTTGCCAGTGCTTATCGAAACCCAAAGTAAAAACGTTTCTTCAGACTGCCTGATTTAGGAGCAAACAGTAAACGGCTTGTTTGCAATGTTACATTTCAAGCGTAACACATCCGCTGTAAAGTGGTCGCTTACGGGAGGTGGTGGTTTACGAGAGGTGGTCGCCTACGAAAGGTTCCATCTATAGTGATGGAAAGGGAGGTTCGACTGTAGTCGCGAAGGTATCCGGTAACCTTAACAAGTATTCCACGAGCGCGCGTAACGCCTTCTTGGATATAATCATCTCATATCCAACAAGCCCAAATGGAATAATTGTTTTATTAAAAACTATCAAGAAATATTGCTAGATATCTGATTACACTTTGTGAAAACAACCAGAATACAATTTAGTGGTCGCTATTACTCGGGCATCGTATAACGGCTCATAAACCATGGCCGCTAAAGCCAATCAAATACCTGGAATTGCATTGATTCAGTTTATAATAATTTCACATGTACCTATTCCTATACCCATTCTCAAAGACCGCTAAGGCACTTTACGAATATTATAACACCGGTAACTTGTAACTTGTGAAATGATGAGACAAGTAGCATTGTTTCCTAGATAGTCAAGCAGAAGAGCTAAACGTAAATCTGTCATATGTGGGAATTTATAATAATTACATGCATTCAGCAAAGGAGAGGCGGAGTACAGTCGAAGCTCTCGTAAGCGACCACCTCGGGAATTGGAAAAAGCGGTCGTGATTCAGGTTCAGGCCGTGGTCGTTTTTCCAGTTGGAAAAAGCGGTCTTGATCCAGCCGCAAATCCTCTTGAATTTTAGTTTCGAGATCTTGATCTACGAACATTGTTAGACAGTGCTATACTACTGTAAATCTGATCGCGAAGTGTATACTGTTATTAAAGAGTTGCCGTAATACGTATCAGAATCTTTGAGTGGTCGCTTACAAGAACTTAAAAACAAAGGAAAAGACCAGCTGGTAATTTCCAAAAGTGGTCGCGGTCGCTTACGAGAGCTTTTGATTACAGAGTTTAAGTGACAGTTTAAACGGGGTTTCACAATGGTGGTCGCAACTAGAGCTGGTCGCTTACGAGAGTGGTCGCAAGGAGAGCTTCGACTGTATTTGTTCTTGATTTTTGCCATTTTTAAGTGAATTGTCAGTGAGTTTACGGATTCGTGGATGGAATAATAAGTAGAACAAGTCAGTTACAGTCCCTTTTACTATCCCTTCTCTCCTACAGACTCCCTTCAGCTTGTTCACTCCAACCAGGGTTCTTTCAAACACCAGGGCCCAGTCGTTCAAGCCCGATTACGCTAGTCATAGGTTAACATGACTTTGATACAAGTTTAATGACTAATCAATAAAGATTCTTCCAAAAGATTTTTATCCTTTAGTTTTTATTTAGCCATTTCTTTGTCATTAGCTTAAAACTAGCTTTGGAAAACGTTTTGAATAAGCGAGATGAAAAGCTCCATTAATTTTTTACAGGGATTAACATTAATCACTTTCAAACAAACGGGCCCTCAATATGATAGCTCACCCACTTGACTATTTATAGAAAAACACTGCTAGAAGCCTATCAGATCAATGTAGTCTGTTTCTAATGTTAGTAAGATATGCTGGTCTTCTTTAAGGCATCTGATAGTGTAAAGCCTTCGCAAAACACAGCTGTTGATAGAAGGCATAGTCCATTGCTTTGTTGATAATATATAGAGTATCAATTTCCACATTAGTTTTAACGTTTCCATTATTTCCATTCCACCATGTTCCAATTTGTGTTTTCCCACCTATTCCACTGTAGGCATTCAGAGAGTTGTCTTGTTTGTCCAAATCTTGATCAATAAATATTTTCCTGTTTAAGATAAAAAATGTTTAAAGCAGTCATTTTAAGACAACAGCTGGTATTAACTGATAAAATGAAAAAAAGAAAGGGAAAATAGATTATTTTACTGTAAAGAACTCACTGTCCGTTATAATTTCTTTGTATGCTCCCATAGGAAAAGGGGAGGGGGAACCTAGTCTGAAAACGTTATGGCTTCTGGGGACCAGGTCTGAAAATAGTTTTAGAGGCCTGGTCAGGAAAAGGGTACCAGAAAATAACATATTTTGGTCTGAAATAGGGTCCAGAGTTTAGAGAACTGAGCAACACAACCCCACGAAAAATTCAGAGGCAGAGTCCTCTTACCGCATTTTGTTGCTTTTCCTCCAAGACCATGCCACATGATACCACCTGTTGTAGTATAGTTTATTTTGTCCCTCAACATCACTGTTATAGAAACCATACAGTACTTTCTACAGATAGAAAACAAGGAGGTACACCATGTTATAACACACGAAATCCATTAACATTTGACAATATACATGATAGTTAATAATAAATTACTATTTACATCAGTCACATTAGTGTTGGTGGTAGTATTTGTAGTATTTTTTGCTTTGATTTATTTGTTTGTTTGTTTTTTGGGTATTTTTTGGTTTTAAATTTTGTAGTTAACAGCGGTAAATGTAAATGGAACATATGTAATGAACTAAGGATATATTAGGATATATCAGCATAAGAAAGTCATCATAGACAGACAAATGTACCTCAAAGATCCACAACAACTTAACTTTAAATACTCTTCATTAACAATTGATTAATAATTAATTAATCCATGGGGGTTACAGGGTGAATTATTGTGAAAATTATGCAGTGTGAATATTCTCTTAAACTATTTTTGAAACAATTTTTTTTTATGTTTCAAGAAATCATTATTGATCAAAAATTTTTTTTTACATTTTCTTCTAGTAACACAGATCATTCACTCACATTTCAACAAACAAATTAAAAAAAACACCATTCTGTTTTACTCTTTGTGTAACCTGGGAAGGCTGGAAAATATTACTGTGACAGTCACAAATATGTTGATTTATCAAATCTGTTATGATATATCTTAATATGTACTTGATCTTTTAAACCAAGATGAAATCCTTTGGCGCTTGACGCCTCTCCATCTCCAAGAACAGCTAACTCCTTGCTGGCTCCCAGTACACCATCATCATTAAATTTCATCAAGCCCATCACAGACCATTCATCGCCGCTCCAGAATCCTGCTGGAATACCATGTAAGTTGATGTACTCCTGACCTTTAAGCTGAACTGCCTGGCCCATTATACCTTCAACATACTGAGTGTTGTTACGACCTCCATTTGGTTGATAATCTAAAAACAAAAATAAATAAATAAATAAATAACAACAACAAAACAGATTTTACTATAAAAGTTAACGTTAAAAAAGAAGAACGATGTTTCGACCGTCTGACGGTCATTTTCAAGTTCAAGATAAGTAAAATTAACATGTGCTTAATATATACAATTGTGAAAGGACTAATGAGATACTGACTTAAAAAGCTCCAAAGTATCTAATTCGAACCAATACAAGAAAATAATAGCGTGAATGATAAAAAAAAGGAATGCTAAAAACAATAAAAGGTATTTTAATTTTAAAGTGAAATAATTAAACATATAATTTCACACGTATCGAGTCGCATTGTTTATTCAGTTTCGGCTTTAGGTCGCGAATTAAAAACATCTCGAAGATCAAGCAGTCGAGTTTGCTCTGACACCTTTTTAGGATTTTAAAGTTGCTTGCAATAGTCTATGGATCTTTTCCATTCTCGTGCTTTACACGATTGCCGATTGTTGATCGCTTGTGTTCCTCCACACGTTGATGTATTAAAGTGTCGACTTGTAAAGCCAACATAGTCTGCATCGCACAGACCACACTTGAAATAATAAACAACGTTTACAATTGGAGATTTATGTTCCTTTGGTTTGATTTCTCCCTTGTGTAACGAGTATGGTTACATGAAGTACAAGTCTAGTTCCCGCCTTGCGTGTCACGCGACCGAGCTTGTAGGAAGCCATCTTGGAGTTTTGTTGTCGCTGTTCAACCGGAATAAATAAGTTGTGTTTTGCGGACTCTGTGTCTTTCCGCCTGTCGTTACATGGTGTCAGAAGTTTCCCGGATCCACACGTCACGAAAAGGAATGAGTTGTGGCAGAAGCTACCGAATTTATGCCTGAAACCAGTGTTCAAAATAGCGAAAGTCCGGCTTCAAGTTTGATAACCATGGCGAATTTCCAAATACCTCCTCCTGACATACTCGAGCTAAACGATGGTTCGACAGCGTCCAATTGGCGAACTTGGGTTTCTGCTTGGAATAATTACAGGCTGGCTACGAAGCTAGATAAAGAGGAAGAAGCACGCCAAGTAGCAACACTTTTGGCCGTAATTGGAAAAGAAGCGAACAAGGTGTTTCGTACTTTCACGTGGGCCTCGCCAGACGACGCGAAGAAAATCGCTGCGGTTGTAAGCAAGTTCGAAGAGTATTGCATTCCCAGGGAAAACACTATTTACGAACGTTTTCTTTTCTTTACGCGGGATCAGCGGGAATCTGAAACTGTTGATCAATATTTGACGGAGCTTCGCCAAATTGCAGCAAATTGTGATTTCGAGTCAATCACACCCGATCAGCTTCTCCGGGATCGACTGGTGACAGGTACCAAAACTGCCAAGGTACGTGAAAATTTGCTCAAAGAGAAGAAATTGACTCTTGAGAAAGCTATAGATATCGCTCGTGCCGCCGAGAGTACGGCTGTTCAAATGAAAGTTATGTCTGCTGAGTCTGGATTGAGTGCTGTGAAAGAGAAAGAGAAAGAGCAGTCAGAAAATGTCCCATCTGTCAGCAGTGGCTGGATCAAGGACTGCAGATTCTGTGGTAGGAACCACGAAAGACGTAGCTGCCCTGCCTTTGGCCAGATTTGTGCATATTGTAAAAAAAGGAATCATTTTGTCGTCAAGTGCCCAGCAAAAAGCAAGGTGTCTTCTGTCCGAGAGCGATTTTATTTAAGTGCCGCAGGTGTTGGAAACGGAGGTCGTGAGATGGTTACCCTCACTGTATCAAAAGAGTCTAACCCCCTTTCAGGTCACGATGTAAGCTTCTTGATGGACACGGGGGCTGAATGCAATCTTTTGCCCTTGGATGTGTACAAGAAGGTGACTGGCGATCTGCACTTGAATTTCCTCAATGCACGCGGCAAGTCAATCCTGGTTTTAGCTAATGGAGATGAGCAACCCATCGAGGGCAAAGCCACAGTGTATGTCTCCCGCAAAGGAAACGCACACAAAATTGAAGTCAATGTAGTCAGGGGCCATGGGTATGAGCCCATACTGTCTAAGCAGACAATGCTGGAAATGAACTTGATAAAGATTCTAGACAGTGACCGAGATCCACGCGTCAATGTACTGAAGTCCGACACAGAGCCATTGCTGGAAGAGTATGACGATGTATTTGAAGGCCTTGGAAAGTTGGACGGACAGTACCACATTGTAACAGACGAGTCCATCAGACCTGTAGTGCATCCTCCGCGGCGTTTACCTGTTGCGATGACTGAGCGAGTTCAGCGGAAACTCGAAGAAATGGTAGCTGCTAACATAATCGAACAAGTCGACCATCCTACTGACTGGGTATCCAGTATGCTAGTGGTGACCAAGCCATCCACCGAAGCTGAGGGGGAAACCAAGTTACGCATCTGTTTGGATCCCAGGGATCTGAATCTTGCCATAAAGCGTGAACACTTCCCGATGCCGACAATTGAAGAGATTGCAACTAGGCTGAATGGGGCAAAATTGTTCAGTGTTTTTGATGCCAGTAATGGTTTCTGGCAAGTGGAACTTGACGATGAGTCTAGTAGTTTAACAACGTTTAACACCCCGTTCAGGCGCTACCGTTGGAAGCGAATGCCATTCGGCATCAATAGTGCACCGGAAGTTTGGCAGCGCAAAATGCGAGAGCACATTGAGGGGCTTAAAGAAGTAGAAGTAATTGCAGATGATTTTGTGATCGTTGGATTTGGCAACACACCTGCTGAGTGGCAGACAGACCATGACCGGAATGTGCGTGCCTTCCTAGACCGTTGCCGTGAGAGAAACCTGAAGTTGAACAAGAAGAAAGCCCGACTGAGACAGCAAGAAGTTCCCTTCATCGGACACATTCTAACCCGTGAGGGACTGAAACCAGATCCACACAAGGTTGAGGCAATTGTGGGGATGCCAGACCCGACTGATGTCCAGTCCTTACGTAGGTTCCTGGGCATGGTGAACTACTTGGCAAAGTTCCTCCCACGTCTATCCGAAGAAACAGAAGTCTTGAGAAAACTCACTGAAAAGGATGCTGAGTGGTGTTGGCTGCAAAGTCATACTGATGCTGTGGCCCATGTCAAGGAAATGATTGTATCTGCACCTGTACTTGCCTACTATGACGTGAATAAGCCAGTGGTCATTCAATGCGATGCTTCCCAAAGTGGACTTGGTGCAGCTCTGCTACAGGAGGAGCGCCCAGTGGCTTACAGCTCTCGTGTGATGACTCAAACGGAACAAAACTATGCGCAGATTGAAAAAGAGCTACTCGCCATAGTTTATGCTTGTGAGAAATTTGATCAGTACATTTTTGGAAGGAGCAATGTAATTGTGCAGTCAGACCACAAGCCGTTGGAAACCATTTTCAAGAAGCCAATCCACAGTTTGCCAAAACGCCTCCAACGCATGCGTCTCCGCTTACAGAACTATGACATCCAAGTGGTATACAAGAAAGGAGAGACCATGTTCTTGGCTGACACATTAAGTCGCGCTTACTTGGAAAAGGAACCAGTGAGTCAGACCCAGGACAGTGACGTCCGTTCTGTCAGAGAACGACTGTTCGCTTTTGAGTTAGAGCAGATTAAAAATGGTGAAGATCTAAGTGTCTCCCCCACTCGCCTGGAAGAGCTGCGCAAGGAGACTGCTCAGGATGAAGAATTACAGACCCTGTCTGATGTTATTCATGAGGGTTGGCCAGAGACCCTGTCAGAAGCTCACAAATATGACCGGCGTCGGAGGCAAGTAATTGAGCTGTATTGGAACAGCCGTGATGAGCTGACCATAGAAGATGGATTGGTATACAAGGGTCATCGCCTTGTGATACCATTTAAAGAGCGTTCTGGTGTTGTAAAGAGCCTGCATGAATCACATATTGGAATAGAAGGAACATTGCGTCGTGCCCGCGACATTGTTTACTGGCCTGGAATCACAGCCCAGCTCAAAGATCACTTGTCAAGGTGTGGAATCTGTAACCGTTATCAGCCCGAACAATGTAAAGAGCCTTTAAAGCCTCATGATGTGCCTAATTTGCCATGGCAGAAAGTTGGTGTTGATCTTTTCGTGCTGGACGGGCATTCATTTTTGATAGCCGTTGATTACTACTCTGGCTATTTTGAAGTGCAAGATATGAGTAGCACCACCAGCAACCGTGTTATCACCATTCTAAAGGCGTGGTTTTCCAGGCATGGTATTCCTGTGACTCTCATCAGTGACAATGGGCCCCCCTTCAACAGTGAAGATTTCCAGACCTTCAGTAAGGAATGGGATTTTCACCACGTCACATCAAGCCCTTATCACGCACAAAGTAATGGTCGTGTGGAAAATGCAGTTAAGACTTGCAAGTCATTGCTGACCAAAGCCCGAGCTGATAAGCGTGATCCTCTGCTGGCGTTACTTGAGTGGCGCAACACACCAACTGAGGGTATGAATGCTTCTCCTGTTCAGCTACTATATGGTAGGCGAACACGCACCCGTCTCCCAGTAGCCAAGCAATTGTTAACTCCACAGGTGATAACTGATGTCCCCGAAAAGATCAAGATGAGAAAGCAGAAGCAGAAATACTACTATGATTGTCACTCACATGAACTGCCAAAATTGCTTGACGGTGATGCCATTAGAATGCGATTGCCACGCGAGAAGGAATGGTCACTGGGGCGCGTCATTGGAGAAGAGGGGACCCGTTCCTACTTGGTTGAAGTGAACGGAAAGCATTATCGTCGGAACCGCAAATGGCTCAGAGCAACACCCGAGGAGTTACCGGAGTCAGTGGAGACAAACCTCGACATGACCGATCCAATGGAACTGGTAGAGTCAAGTCCTGCTGAGCCGCCACAGGCAATGATACCATCATCACCAGTGGTTTCTGGGCCTCATACTGAAGGTCGTCCAGTGCGGGACCGCCGCCCCCCAGTGTGGTTAAAAGATTATGAGTGCTGAAATAAGACACTGACTCTGCCTTGTTGCCCTTTTTTTCAATTTGGCTTTATTATGTACTTTTGCAGGGGCGTTTTAACATAGGAGACTTTCTAAGGCAGATTTGAACATTATGTTATTGCTTTTTTATTATCATTAACGTTCTGTATGCATAAACTAAACTATTAGACTTAGGAAGGGAGATGTAACGAGTATGGTTACATGAAGTACAAGTCTAGTTCCCGCCTTGCGTGTCACGTGACCGAGCTTGTAGGAAGCCATCTTGGAGTTTTGTTGTCGCTGTTCAACCGGAATAAATAAGTTGTGTTTTGCGGACTCTGTGTCTTTCCGCCTGTCGTTACACCTTGATCTTCTGAGTTGTGTAGACAGGATGGACATCAGCATCAATCTTTCAGCTGAGATCATTAAGTTGGTGTCTCTTACCGCATTTGCTGATTTCTTGTCTTTGAAAGGTTACAAAAACCATTCTGACAGGAGCATCTCCTTTGTCAAATACCCGTTGTTTAGGACACGCTTTCTCAGTAACTTTGACTCCAATAACCTTAACTTTTAGTTAATTAATTTAATTTCATATTATTTCTATAGTGGGCTTCCTGTAAAGTTTCGTTTTAAATGAAATTACTTAACTTGATGACAAAGCATGTTTTCCTACATATTTGAGCATGAATTTGTTGCAGGGTACTTCTCGGAATTTTTGGTAGGAGTGTGTGGCTTGGTTCTCCAAACCCTCACCCTATTTCAGACCAAACTATGTACCATATCCACTCTCAGACCTGGTGTCTAGAATCCATACCTGTTTTCAGACTTTCAGACCAAAATGACTAAACAAGCATATACTCTTGGGCACCACACAAACATGTACACCCTCCCACCCAATGGAAACTATTGATTTCATCAGTCATACAATTCTTAAAATGATGATCCTGGTCAACTGTCTCGCTTATTTCATTATTTTAAATAGTCTAACTAGTTCAATTTTACTCAGAAAGTATGAAAAAGGTTCAGATTCATTGCTTGCTACCTTTCGTCAGCTGGTGTTTCCTAGTTTAATAAATTATCATGTTTTATAGTAATAGTAAATTGACTACGGGACTTCTACGATCGTAGACGATAGGGTTAAGAAACTGTCAGTCAATCTCCAAATTCGAGCGCTACAATGATACGTCAACAACACAGCCCCCCGCTCTCCCTCATCAATGTTGTTCTGCCGCTGAAAAAAAGACTGGGTCATCGTCCGGCCTTGAAAGCAACATTGAGGGAGGTGAAGGTTTGGTACTCTCCAGGCGGTGTTTTCTTTAAGATAGATTGGAATATATGAGCAAAATTCGCACTTTTCTTAACGAGATTTGTCCACGATTGTAGCACTTGGAAAGCCCTCCAGGCAAATTCCCACCCTGTGCCAGGCTACAGAGGGTCTCAGAGTTTCAACTGACAATTGCATATTAGTCCTTGCAGGTAAACAATACCTGTTGTGATGTTTGTGAGGTTCATGTTAGGGCTTAGATTAACAAGCATATTGCCATTAAATTGAAGAAGAATGCCAAATGTTGCAGATAGGAAGGCTTCATGGTTCATTCTTGGAATATTCTTCTGGCATAGACTGTCCTCAAATGCCAGTTTCTGCCATCCCAGTTTTGTACAGACCTACAAGAAGAATTTGTGCATATAACATCCTTATGTAATTGACAAAGTGATTAATTAAATAACTTTTTAACCTGAACACAGACCTTTATCCAGGCCATTAATTAAAGTTTATAGCTAGTAGTAGCACTGTAACAGTAGCAGTGGTAGTAGCAATAGTAGTAGTGGCAGTGGTATAAACAGTGGAAGTGACAGTGGCAATGACAATGACAGTGGCAGTGGCAGTCGCAGTGACAGTAGCAGTGGCAGTGGCAGTAACAGTAACAGTGGCAATGACAGTGGTAGTGGCAGTAGTAGTGGCAGTGACAGTGGAAGAGGCAGAGGCAATGACAGTGGCAGTGACAGTGGAACTGGCAGTGACAGTGGCAGAGGCAATGACAGTAACAGTGGCGGTGACAGTGGCAGTGGCAGTAACAGTGGCGGTGACAGTAACAGTGACAGTGGCAGTGGCAGTGGGAATAACAGTGGCAGTAACAGTAGCAGTGGCAGCGACAGTGGCGAGGCAATGACAGTGGAACTGGCAGTGACAGTGGCAGAGGCAATGACAGTGCCAGTGGCAGTGGCAGAGGCAATGACAGTGGCAGTGGCAGTGGCAGTGACTGTGGGAATAACAGTAGCAGTGGCAAAGAGTGGAGGTAGCAGTGACAGTGGCAGAGGCAATGACAGTGGCAGTGACAGTGGCAGTAGCAGTGACAGTGGGAATAACAGTAGCAGTGGCAAAGAGTGGACGTAGCAGTGACAGTGGCAGAGGCAATGACAGTGGCAGTAACAGTGGCAATGACAGTGACAGTGACAGTGGCAGAGGCAGTGACAGTGGCAGTAACAGTGGCAGTGACAGTGGAAGTGACAGTAGCAGTGACAGTAACAGTGGCAGAGACAGTGGCACAGGCAATGACAGTGGCAGTGACAGCAGCAGTAGCAGTGACAGGGGCAGTGGCAGTGAAAGTGGCAGTGAAAGTGGCAGTGGAAGTGACAGTGGCAGTGACAGTGGCAATGACAGTAGCAGTGGCAGTAGCAGTGGCAATGACAGTGGTAGTGACAGCAGCAGTGGCAGTAACAGTGGCAATAACAGTGGCAATGACAGTGACAGTGGCAATGACAGTGGCATGGGCAGTGACAGTGGCAGTGGCAATGACAGTAACAGTGGCAATGACAGTGGCAGTGACAGCGGCAGTGACAGCGGCAGTAACAGGCAATGACAGTGGCAGTGACAGTAGCAGTTGCAGTAACAGTGGCAATGACAGTGGCAGTGACAGTGGTAGAGGCAATGACAGTGGCAGTGGCATTAACAGAGGCAATGACAGTGGCAGTGAAAGTAGCAGTGGCAGTAACAGTGGCAATGACAGTGGCAGTGACAATAGCAGTGGCAGTAACAGTGGCAATGACAGTGGCAGTGACAGTGGCAGTGGCAGTGACAGGCAATGACAGTGGCAGTGACAGCGGCAGTGACAGAGGCAATGAGAGTGGCAGTGACAGTAGCAGTGGCAGTGACAGTGGCAATGACAGTGGCAGTGACAGTAGCAGTGGCAGTAACAGTGGCAGTGACAGTGACAGTAGCAGTGGCAATGACAGTGGCAGTGGCAGTAACAGTGGCAATGACAGTGGCAGTGGCAGTGACAGTGGCAATGACAGTGACAGTGGCAATGACAGTGGCAGTGACAGCGGCAGTGGCAGTAACAGTGGCAATGACAGTGGCAGTGACAGTGGCAGTGGCAGTGGCAGTGACAGTAGCAGTGGCAATGACAGTGGCAGTAACAGTAGCAGTGCCAATCAAAGTGACAGTGGCAATGACAGTGGCAGTGACAGTGGCAACGACAGTGACAATGACAGTGGCAGTGACAGTAGCAGTGGCAATGACAGAGGCAATGACAGTGACAGTGGCAACGACAGTGGCAATGACAGTGGCAGTGACAGTAGCAGTGGCAATGACAGTGGCAGTGACAGTGGCAGTCGCAGTGACAGTGGCAATAACAGTGGCAGTGACAGTAGGAGTGGCAGTGAGTGGAAGTGGCAGTGACAGTGACAGAGGCAATGACAGTGACAGTGATAGAGGCAGTGACAGTGACAGTGGCAGAGGCAATGACAGTGGCAGTGGCAGTGACAGAGGCAATGACAGTGGCAGTGACAGTGATAGAGGCAGTGACAGTGACAGTGGCAGTGACAGTGACAATGGCAGTGGCAGTGACAGTAGCAGTGGCAGTGGCAGTGACAGGGACAGTGACAGAGGCAATGACAGTGACAGTGATAGAGGCAGTGACAGTGACAGTGGCAGAGGCAATGACAGTGGCAGTGGCAGTGACAGAGGCAATGACAGTGGCAGTGACAGTGATAGAGGCAGTGACAGTGACAGTGGCAGTGACAGTGACAATGGCAGTGGCAGTGACAGTAGCAGTGGCAGTGACAGTGGCAGTGACAGGGACAGTGACAGAGGCAATGACAGTGACAGTGATAGAGGCAGTGACAGTGACAGTGGCAGAGGCAATGACAGTGGCAGTGGCAGTGACAGAGGCAATGACAGTGGCAGTGACAGTGATAGTGGCAGTGACAGTGACAGTGGCAGTAGCAGTGTCAGAGGCAATGACAGTAGCAGTGGCAGTGACAGTGGCAGTGGCAGTAGCAGTCACAGTGACAGAGGCAACGACAGTGGCAGTGGCAGTGACGGTGGCATTGGCAGTTGCAGTGACAGTAGCAGTGGCAGTGACCATGGCAGAGGCTATGACACTGATAGTAGCAGTGACAGTGACAGAGGCAGTGACAGTGGCAGTAGCAGTGAGAGTGATGGTGGCAGTGGCAGTGACCGTGGCAGAGGCAATGACAGTGGCAGCGACAGTGACAGTGGCAGAAGCAGGGACAGTGACAGAGGCAATGACAGTGACAGTGGCAGTGACAGTAGCAGTAGGAGTAATAGTGGCAATGACAGTGGCAGTGACAGTGGCAGTAGCAGTGATAGTGGCAGTGACAGTGGTAATGACAGTGGCAGTGACAGTGGCAGTGGCAGAGGCAATGACAGTGAGAGTGGCAGGGGCAAAGGCAGTGGCAGTGACTGTAGCAGTGGCAGTAGCAGTGACAGTGGCAATGACAGTAGCAGAGGCAGTGGCAGTGGCAGTGACAGTGGCAGTGGTAGTGACAGTGGCAGAGGCAATGACAGTGGCAGTGACAGTGGCAGTGGCAATGACAGTGGCAGTGACAGTGGCAGAGGCAATGACAGTTGCAGTGACAGTGGCAATGACAGTGGCAGTGACAGTAGCAGAGGCAGTGGCAGTGGCAGTGACAGTAGCAGAGGCAATAACAGTGGCAATGACAGTAGCAGTGGCAGTGGCAGGCAGTGACAGTAGCAGTAGCAGTAGCAGTAGCAGTAGCAGTGGCAGTGGCAGAAGCAGTTAGTGGCAGTGGGAGTGGCAGTAGTAATAGTTGTAGCAGCAGTAGCAGCAGCAGCAGCAGTAGTAGTAGCGGTAGTGGTAGCAGTGGGAGTGGCAGTAGTAGTAGCAGTAGCACTGTGGCAGTGGCAGTGGCAGTGGCAGTAGCACTGTGGCAGTAGCAGTGAACAGTAGCGGTGGCATTGGTAGTAGCCATTGAAGAAGCAGTGCTCAGCAGTAGCAGTTGCAGTAGCAGTGGCAGTAGTTGTTAGCCATAGTGGTGGCTGTGGTACTGTAGTAGCCGTTGTAGTAGCAGTCAAACCACGTGTTTTATTAGATTTAAAGCGAGTCTACACAAGACAAATAAATTATTGGTCCTGATGTATTCACCATAATTTTAAGACCCCAAGCAAAGGCAGTCGACCAGTTTAACAGCCCTAGCAAGCAGTAATGGTGGTGCTGGTTGTCAACAGTAGTAACCAGAAGTAATTTAAACTTCATATGACATTGCCTTTTATAGACTTTCTGTTAACTTGAATAACTGACAAAAGATTATTAATAAGAGTAGTTTAAGTACCTGAAGAGTTCCTGACATAAACCTGACTGAGCCATAATCACTGGAATTCCTACAACTAAAAGAAAACAGCTCAAACTACACGAACTTGTTACTGTAAGCATTATTAAGGGCGATTTAGACGGTACGATTTTGCCTACGATTTGTCGCATGCGACACGCTTACGCCATGCCTACAACACGAATCGCGTAGTGTAAATCAACCTACAACATCCTTACGACAGATGCACACAACACGAAAAATGTCGTAGGATTTTAAAACATGTTTTAACATGTCGCATGCTCTAGAAATCGCATGCGACAGTCGTAAGAGAAAATCGTACCGTCTAAATCGCCCTTTAAACGCCCCTGGTTTAAATTATCTAAATTTAAGGAAATTGAGATAAATTCCAGGTATTCAAATTTTCTTCATTAATTTTGTTAATGTCTTGATGTAAGAGCTATCGACAGAAGACCGTGCCAATGATCTCCTACTGGTATTTTCCCAGACATCTGCACCACACAGACACCAGTCAATATAATACGGAATAATTTAAGAACAGATAATTTATTAACAATATCTCCACGAGTGTGCATTGGATATGAGCTTATTAGACAATCAATTAAGTCACACCTCATTGGCAATCTCCCCATATCCAACAAGCATGAGCAGAACGATATTAGCATTTATTTATTTGTTTATCCCTATGATAAGTAAAACTAATACTAAATTATTCTGCTCATACTTGTTTTATTCAAAACAACTGAGTAATGTAATTAAATAAAATTGGTAGAAGTTAAATCCTGCTGATCAATTCAATCAATGATGGCTGCAATTTCTTGGGCATTGATCAGGAATAATTAATGGCTGATAACTCTGGCAACTAAGCAATCAAAACTCTGTAATTGCATTATCCAATAATTCAGTTTAAATAAATGTACATGAATATGGTTGCAAGTAGTTTATATAATTATCTTTTTTAATTGTTATTTTTTCATTTACTCTTAATAAAGAGATCTTTTGGAAATCTCAATCATCTGAACTTATAAAGTATATGCTAGCCACTTTAATGGAAGAGTTTACATACTGTAACTAAAACATTGAATACCTGAACGTGGACTGATTCAGGGTATTAAATAATGGCCCTGGTGGGCCCTGAGCACCAGTATCTCCTTTGGTTCCATTTACACCAGGAGGGCCTTGAATGCCATCAGTTCCATTCTACAAAAAAGAAATCAATCCATTTCCATAACAGACAATGATAATTATAACAACATTACATATTATCCTTGTTTATCTTGGGAAAATACAAGTAATAACTTTTAGTAACCTCCTTTTAAAAAATACCAATGTTGAATGTTTTTAGCCATGCATGCCATTCTTATTGGGGGCACCGTATTTAAACTAACTGAAATAAAATTAATTATTGAGGAGAAGGGGATCAAAGCTGTATGCATTAATTCTCATGAGATAAATAAGGGTTATTGTGACCCATGCTGCAATTAGAACTAAGCTCGCCATGTGATTCTAACCATTTGTGGCAAAGGTTGCAGGCACCATTCCAAAAACAAACAGAGCTATACCTTTCCAGGAAGTCCTTGTTCACCTGTGGCACCTTTCTAAAACAAGACATGTAAGTAAACGTTAATATTTGACAGTAAAAGTGGTATATGTAAATTAGTGTAACCTGTTTAAATGAGTCAAATCAGTGAACTATTAACGCACATCATTGGAATACTGACTTAATTACCACTTGAGCAACAGGGTGTCTTGGGATGATCTTGTTCATTTAGGTTATTAAGTAACTTGCAGTTTGATAACTATGAGTAACTTGCTAATAAGTAGGCATTCAGCAAAGCCTTAAGTAGCCAATTGTTCTGCACCCCTGTTTTCTACAAATGAAACTCCAATCAAAAGGAATAAAAAGAAAACTCAACATACAGTGTATGGTGCAAAATCAGTGCTCACCTGCCCAGTGCTTCCTTTGGAGCCAGTTAGACCAGGTTCACCTTTAGGCCCTTGAGGTCCAGTCACATTGACTGTTCCATTCTGAAAATTGACAATCATTAAATAAATTTAATACAATACATCATATAATAATCAAACTGGATCAAGCTTGCAGTGAAGGATTTTGCAAGGGAATATATTAAAAAAGATTTTTGCATGTGTAAAGCCTTGTGTGCATGCTACACTGTAGTTACTGAGTTAGTTAGTGAGCCCTTGAACAACATCATTCCCAGGGTAGCGGGAACCAGGTTGAGCCCTGTAATTTCAGTTATTTTATATCACCCATGCAGTGACCAATCTATTTAACAAAGAAATTTTGTAGCCATGGTTTATTTCTAAGGCCTGCAGTTGGTTTGTGAGTTCTGCAATTTTCCTGGTATCTACATGCAGCTGCACTCCCAGTCTATTGATAGTTATACACTGCTCTTGCACAGCCAATCACATTGCAAGGTTGCTTAGAATAGGATCAGCCAGTTGCACTGCTGTTGTATACATAGGGTAACTGAAAGTGAGAAGTGATCATCGCAGTGAATTTTCCAATTTATGCAATTGGAAATTGCATTTCACTCCTCTCACTGGAAAATGGGAACCCACAATTGACCTTGCTCCCAATGCGTGGCTTCATAGCCCAGTTGATAGAGCATCGCACCAGTAACGCGGAGGTCACGGGTTCGAATCCCATTGAAGCCTGAATTTTTTTCAGGCCTCTAATTTCCAATTACATAAATTGGAAAATTCACTGTGATGATCACTTCTCACTTTCATCTACATCTGCAGTTCATAATTATATGAATCATTTCATATACTTTACATCATAGGGTAACTTAAGGGCATGTGCCTCAGGGACGTCACCTTTGATTTTTCAATCTCTTGAAAGTCGCCTCCACTGAACGAAAATTAATTGAAATAATTTCAATTAATTTCAATATTTAATGAAGAAGAATTGTTAAAAAGAGTATATTAAATTAATACTATTAGTTAATTGAAAGAAAATTAGAAAACATCAAATATGTTAGAAATCTCAACTTTTTCTTGTTCTACAGTGAGTGACTGTCACGCTGATCTAAACATGACTGCCGTTAAAAATGGTTGTGTTTTAAAATGTGCAAGAAAAAAAAAACAGCTACTGGAAGCCTTGGTCTTCCAAAATGGTTTGACGACCAGTGTTGGCATGCAACCCCTTCCCGCTTCCCTGAACACCTGAGAATTAAGTTAAATTATTCACACTATCTGTTAAGTTGTAAGTTGTAATTTATAATAACTTTCAAAAACTGAGAAAAAGGGTTATAATATATTGCATGAGCAAGTTAAATTACCACAGATATGGTTTGTCCTGGGGGTCCTGGGGGGCCTGGTTCTCCTTTGTCTCCTTTGGTGCCATTCTTGAGTGGTTTAACAAGGATAAGAAATTTAACAGACATTCATTAATGATACAAGCTGCAAAAACATGCTTCACAGTGATGATAGAACATTAAATATGAAAAACCACATTAGACAAAAAAATAAGCAAACAGAACTTAGGTATATATGTTGAAACTAACCTGTCCTGGTTTCCCGGTGTCCCCAGTTTTTCCTGGCTGAGAGAAAAGGCAAGGCCAAGAAATGAAATAAAAGTTTTTATTTAATACCATTTTTAATTTTAAATGTTTAATAATTATTTTATTAAGCATTAAATTTGTGACTTACAGGTCCTTGAACTCCTTGATCCCCTTTCTATAAACAGAATGAATAATTTATATTTATCAATAATTGTTTTTATCATAATTTGCACTAAATTCCATACTCATTATAATTTACAGCGTGCCAGAGCAGACACTGTTACCTGTGAAACATATTTTACAAAGATGAAAAAGGCATCTGATCTTGCAGGCTGAATAATTTATTTATATCACGTGACTTCTGCAGTTGGTAGAATGAAAACAAATACCTCTCCCTTGGCACCAGTAGTTCCAGATGAATTCTGTCCACAAAAATAATAAAATAAAAAATTAAAATACTATTGAAAATAGTATTATTATAAATAGACTACCTGTACTGCAGTAGGGGCCTGCCACTTGTATGAAAAAGGTTTAATGGTGCTACTGTTGTCTCACAACAAGTGTCAGGCCCTTCAGGCCCTGTTTGTAAGACCAGGGCTTCAGAAAATTGACTGCATTCAATCTGATACAAACTAAAAGCTTTAGGAGAATGCTAATTGAGGTAAACTAATCCCTCCAGTAATTTTGTAGACCTTGTTCAAATTAGTTGCATAATCTATTCAGATCTTCCGTGCAGTTCTGCAGTTCCACAGGAACTGTAGCATGATGTTCTAACAGGTCTTGCTAATTTAATTGGGGTAATGTTTAGAAAGGACACTTCAAACCTTCTGTTTTAGCAAATACGAAGAAAAGCGGTGGGTAAAAATTGAAGAGAAACCAAAGTAAATAAGTTGAATGAAACGAATACAATACTAGGAAAGATGGGGTCTACAGGGTTTACATTAGCTGCATTTGTATGTAGATTACTTGGCCCCAGGGGGAATACTCGGGTATAAACGTGACGGGGGGTTCCGACATATTTTTTGGGGGGTCTAAAATTTTCAACTCCTGTATTTTTTTGGGTCTAAAAAAATCTGCGCATATTTTTTTGGGTTCTAATTTCCGCCAGGCTAATGGTTACGATATATAAAACACAAAAAAAACATTTCCTCATTCTATGTTCCAAAACTAGTCAACCTTGACCACGACACTTTGTTTCTTTTTCAGCAGAAAGGCAGTATGTATACTGTTCTTAAAATTGCATTTTTAGGGTATAAAAGTCATGCATTTTTTTGGGTCCAAAATTTCCAGTCTTGTATTTTTTTGGGTGCAAAATATTAGGCTATGTCGGACCCCCCGTCATGTTTATACCCGAGTATCCCCCCTGGGGTTAAGGCGTTGAATATTACTGCTCACAATATTTTTCTCTTACCAATACATTTCCACCAATGAGGACTTGCTTTCCCTGCCCAGGTTCAAACACAATATTGCCATCTTCACCAGCTTGTAAGACAAGGTTTCCACCCTTGGTGACTATTTTGGGAGGATTCCTAAATGACCAATAAAAAAACATTTAAGAAAAGTCCAATGCAATACCATTAACAAATGATGGAGATGGTTTATCGGTAAACAAATTGTTACTGTTGAACTATCACACTTTTTGTTTTGTTAAGTATTCTTAGAACCTGCATGAAGGGGTAGTTTTAATACATTTGCCCTAATCAATTCAAACCGTCAAACATCCCCAAACCATGCAGGGCAAATCCCGGGCATTTGACCATTTTAATTTCTGTACCCAGGGAGAAGTTCTGTCATTTGTTGTGAAAGGTCTTCCAGAGGGTGGGGATTTGAACTTAACCTTAAGTGCCAGTTTTTGTCCAACGGAATACACATGAATGGTTCCTGATCCACTGACTGAAAAATATCGCTCTTGTGAGCAATTGACTCACCATAAAGGGTCTAAAGGGTCTTCAGAAACTTTACATTGTTTTCAAAGGTGTGTATAGAAAATTAATTTTAAAAATTTCATGAATGTAAATTAACCAGTTTCCAACAGTCTAAATAGTGTATACCTCACATTGGAACATTTATTTTGGAAAGATGGCATTTGACCTTAAAATTGGGCGCTAGGGTAGGGCAAGGGATTTATTTTTTGACTATTTGTACTTTTGCCAATAACTATTTTATTTACAAAAAGGCCTTTCGTGACAACAGCTGTTTATAGAAAGAATGCGTGACAACAACTGGAAAGTAAAACTTCGTTGGGCATTCCGCTCGATGGAGATTTATATTGGTAATTTAATGTCGGCTTTCTTGTTTTTAATTTCGTGAATTTCTGTGTTGTAACAAAGGCTGGAAATCTTGCCCCGAACAGCATACAATGGAACATATGGCCGCCGACATCAGGCGGCGCGTGTCTCTTCCCAGGAATTTCTCCATATCAGTGTCTATAATATACACCGTATTTTGCTATCGTAAGTGGAACTTGCTCATGTTGGCTTTTTTTCGAGAGACAGCTAGAGAAAGGTGTAGATTCCTACAATACCAATCGCGTGAAGTTTGTGTACTTTGTAGGCTTATAAGCTTCACTACTCTTCACTACGTTTTCCAACACAACGAACAAAACATTTACTGATTTAGATTTGTAAACATTGTACGTACGTACCTTCTAGTGCTTTCAACCAGGCAACAGAGAAGCATGCAAAGAAGAGAAGATAACATACGTTTTCCATTCATTTTGAATGTTTTGAGCTGATGCATTTCAGTCAAACCGCTCGTGGGGGCGTTACCCAAGTACCCAACTCACAAGGTTTAATCTTTCACTATTGACCTGTGTCAAATCAACAACTCAGCCTGTCTGCGGCTCTCATATTCACAGCTGAAAATTTATGGATAAACTGTGAAGAGAGGCGAATAGCGAATCAAGGAATCAGAATGACAAGAACAAAAAGGCTTACTAAAAAAGGTCGCTTGATGCGCTTCTCCTGAGCTTCTCACGCTTTTTCTTTAGCCGTTTTTGGCGGGAAGAAAACATGCAACGCTCACGTGACCGACACGTCACGAACTAGGAGTCAGGGATCCTCAGGATAAAAAAAAGTCTGCGAACCACGCGAATCCGGATAGGAGATGCAACGCATATTTTAAAAAACCTTCGCCAACCCCTTGACCAATATCTCGTAATGCGAAACTTCAACAATTCCCGCTAGACCCCAGTACTGATTCCATTGGAAAGTATTTAAAGAATATTTGTCTTCCGTCCAAAAATCGACTTTTTTGCAGAGGGTAAGTCCACGGTTTTAGGTCAAAATGACCAAATTCTGAAGTCACCATTTTTCACTCCTTTATGACCCTGGGGATCTCGGCGTGTTTTATAAATATATAACGCCCTGAGAAAGAATTTTTTCTTGTTTACCCTAACCTAGACTTCATCTTTTGTGGGCTATTTCTTTGTCCCTGCTTCCTTGGGAGGCCAAAAACGTGTCTCAGGGGATGATTTCGAACATACTGATTCGATTGAAAGCTTTTCAAAGAATATTTCTCTTCCATCCAAACTGCGACTATTTTCCAATGTTTTAGGTCAAAAATAGCCAAATTTTAAAGTCGCCATTTTTCACTCATTAATGTCTGAGCCAGATCTCTGTGAGTCGTAAAACTCCCTTGGAAATCATTTCTAAATGCAAATGACGCCCTGAAAGACAATTTTCTGTTTTTACCCTTATCCTGACTCCATCATTTGTGGGATATTTCTTTGTCCCTCGTCCGTTGGGAGGCCTTAAACCTGTCTCATGGGACGTTTACAGACATACTGCTTCGATTGGAAGCTTTTAAATGTTTCTTTCCGTCCAAAAAGAGACTTTTTGCCAAGGGGTAAGCCCACGGTTTTAGGCCAAAAACGAGCATATTTTAAAGTAGCCAGTTTTTAACCCTTTATTACCCAAGGGATCTCGGCGTGCCGTGAACTCCTTTATCAATCATTTTAAAGTGCAAATGACCTCAATAAGAATTGTAAGGATCTTCTTTTTTGCCCTCCATCTTTTCTGGGCTATTTCTTTGTACCTTGTCCCTTCGGTGACAAAAGGCGTGTCACAGGAATTTTTTCGGACATACTGATTCGATTGGAAGCTTTTAAAAGAATATTTGTTTTTCGTCCAAAAACGACTTTTTCCAAGGGATAAGCCTACGGTTTTTGGTTAAAAATTGAAAAATTTTCTAAGTCGGCATTTTTCACTCCTTTATGTCCCTAGGGATCTCTGCGTGTCGTAACACTCCCTTGGGAATCACTGATAAAGAATTGAAAAAAAAATTTTTTTTTTTTTGCCCTTATCCTGGCTCCATCTTTTCTGGGCTATTTTTTTTCCCTGAGACAGGGACGTCTTCGGATCTACTGATTCGATTGGACATTTTTAAAAGAATATTTGTTTTTCGTCTAAAAACGACCAAATTTTATAGTCGGCATTTCTCACTCCTTTATGTCCCTAAGGTTCTCGGCGTGTCGTAAAACTCCTTTTGGGATCATTTTTACGAGCAATATAACGCCCTGAAAAAAAATTAAAAAATTTTTTTTTTGCCGTTATCCACGCTCCATCTTTTCTGGGCTATTTCTTTGTCCCTTGTCCCTTGGGAGACCTAAAACGTGTTTCTTGGGACGTTTCCAGATCTACTGATGCGATTGGAAGCTTTTAAAAGAATATTTGTTTTTTGTCCAAAAATCAAATTTTTGTCAAGAGGTAAGCCCACAGTTTTTGGTGAAAAATGACCAAATTTTGAAGTCAGCATTTTTCACTCCTTTATTTCCCTAGGGATCTCAGCGTGTCGTAAAACTCCCTTTGGGATCATTTTAAGTGCAATTAACGCCCTGGTAACAAATTGGAAGAATTTTCGTTTTTACCCTTATGCGCAGTCCATCTTTTCCAGGCTATCCCTTGGGAGACCTAAAACGTGTCTCAGGGGACGTTTTCAGATCTACTGATTCGATTGGAAGCTTTTAAAAGAGTATTTGTTTTTCGTCCAAAAATGAACTTTTTGTCAAGGAGTAAGCCCACGGTTTCTAGTCTAGTTTCTAGTTTTTATGTCCCTAGGGATTTCGCAGTTTCGTAGAACTCCCTTTGGGATCATTTTTAAGTGCAAATATCGCCCTGGCAAAGAATTGAAAGAATTTTCGTTTTTGCTCTTATGCACCCTTTATCTTTTCGGAGCTACTTCTTTGTAACTGGTCCCTTAGGATACCTAAAACCTTTCTTAGGGGACGTTTTCGGAGCTACTGATTCGATTGGAAGCTTTTTAAAGAATGTTTGTTTTTTGTCCAAAAATCGACTTTTTGCTAAGGGGTTTGCCCACGGTTTTGGGTCAAAAATGACCAAATTTGACCAAATTTTCCAATCGGCATTTTTCACTCCTTTAGGTCCCTAAGGATCTCGGCGTGTCGTAAAACTCCCTTAGGAATAATTTTGAAGTGCAAATAACACCCTGACAAAAAATTTAAAAGAATTTTTTTTTTTTGCCCTTATCCTGACTCCATCTTTTCTGGGCTATTTCTTTGTCCCTGGTCTCTTGGGAGACCTAAAACCTTTTACAGGGGACATTTTCGGATCCACTAATTCGATTGCAAGCTTTTAAAAGAATATATGTTTTTTGTCCGAAAATCGACTTTTTGCCAAGGGGTAAGCCCACGGTTTTGGACCAAATTTGCCCAAATTTTGAAGTCGCCATTTTTCACTCTTTTATGTCCTTAGGCATTTCGGCGTTTCCTAAAACTCCCTTAGGAATAATTTTGAAGTGCAAATAACACCCTGACAAAGAATTGAAAGAAGTTTCTTTTTTGCCCTTATCCTGACTCCATCTTTTGTGGGCTATTTCTTAGTCTCTGGTCCCTTGGGAGACCTGAAACGTGTCTCAGGGGACGTTTTCGGATCTACTGATTCGATTGTAAGCTTTTAAAAGAATATTTGTTTATTGTCCAAACATTGACTTTTGGCCAAGGGGTAGGCCCACGGTTTTGGGTCAAAAATGACCACATTTTAAAGTCGGCATTTTTCACTCCTTTATGTCCCGAGGGATCTCGGCGTGTCGTAGAACTCCCTGAAGAATGATTTTGAAGGGCAAATAACACCCTGACAAAGAATTGAAAGAATTTTCTTTTTTGCCCTTATCCTAACTCCTTCTTTTCTGGGCTATTTCTTTGTCTCTGGTCCCTTGGAAGACCTAAAACGTGTCGCAGGGTCATTTTCGAATCTACTGATTCGATTTTAAACTTTTAAAAGAATATTTGTTTTTTTGTTTAAAAATTGACTTTTTGCCAAGGGTTTTGCCCACAGTTTTGGGTGAAAAATGACCAAATTTGACCAAATTTTCAGGTCGGAATTTTTCTCCCCCTCATGTCCCTAGGGATATCAGCGTGTCATGAAACTCCCTTTGGGAATATTTTTAAGTTCAAATAACGCCCTGGCAAAATATTGAAAGATTTTTCGTTTTTGCTCTTATGCACGCTCCATCTTTTCTGGGCTATTTCTTTGTCCCTGCTCCATTGGGAGACATTAAACGTGTCTCAGAGGACGTTTTCGGATCTACTGATTCGATTGAAAGCTTTAAAAAGATATTTGTTTTTCGTCCAAAAATCGACTTTTTGCCGAGAGGTAACCCACGGTTTTTGGTGAAAAATGATTAGATTTTGAAGTCGGGATCTCGGCGTTTTGTAAAACTCTCTTTGGGATCATTTTTAAATACAAGTAACGCCCTGGCAAAAAATTGAAAGAATTTTTGTTTTGGCCCTTATGCACGCTCCATCTTTTCTGATCTATTTCTTTGTCCCTGGTCTTTTGGGAGGCCTAAAACGAGTCTCAGGGCACGTTTAAAGACTTACTGATTTGATTGGAAACTTTTAAAAGAATATATGTTTTTAGTCCAAAAATCGACTACTTGTCAAAAGGTAAGCCCACGGTTTTTGGTAAAAACTGACCTAATTTTAAAGTCGGCATTTTTCACTCCTTTATGTCCCTAGGGATCTCAGCGTGTCGTAAAACTCCCTTTGGGATCATTTTTAAGTGCAATTAACGCCCTAGTAACAAATTGGAAGAATTTTCGTTTTTACCCTTATGCGCAGTCCATCTTTTCCAGGCTATCCCTTGGGAGACCTAAAACGTGTCTCAGGGGACGTTTTCAGATCTACTGATTCGATTGGAAGCTTTTAAAAGAGTATTTGTTTTTCGTCCAAAAATGAACTTTTTGTCAAGGAGTAAGCCCACGGTTCCTAGTCAAAAATGACCAAATTTAAAACTTGGCATTTTTCACTCTTTTATGTCCCTGGGGATCTCGCAGTGTCGTAGAACTCCCTTTGGGATCATTTTTAAGTGCAAATATCGCCCTGGCAAAGAATTGAAAGAATTTTCGTTTTTGCTTTTATGCACCGTTTATCTTTTCGGGGCTACTTCTTTGTCCCTGGTCCCTTAGGAGACCTAAAACCTTTCTTAGGGGACGTTTTCGGAGCTACTGTTTCGATTGGAATCTTTTTAAAGAACGTTTGTTTTTCGTCCAAAAATCGACTTTTTGCCAAGGGGTAAGCCCACAGTTTTTGGTCAAAAAAGCCCAGATTTTGAAGTCGGCATTTTTCACTCCTTGATGTCGCTAGGGATCTCGGCGTGTCGTAAAACTCCCTTTGGGATCATTTTTAAATGCAAATAACGGCCTGGCAAAAAATGGAAAGGATTTTGGTTTTTGCCCTGATGCACGCTCCATCTTTTCTGGGCTATTTCTTTGTCCCTGGTCTCTTGGGGGACCTAAAATGTGTCTCAGGGGACGTTTTCGGATCTACTGATTCGATTGGAAGCTTTTGAAAGAGTATTTGTTTTTCGTCCGAAAATAAACTTTTTGTCAAGGAGTAAGCCCACGGTTTCTAGTCAAAAATGAACAAATTTAAAACTCGGCATTTTTCACTCTTTATGTCCCTAGGGATCTCGCGCTGTCGTAGAACTCCGTTTGGGATTATTTTTAAGTGCAAATATCGCCCTGGCAAAAAAATTGAAAGAATTTTCGTTTTTGCTTTTATGCACCCTTTATCTTTTCGGGGCTACTTCTTTGTCCTTGGTCCCTTAGGAGACCTAAAACTTTTCTTAGGGGACGTTTTCGGAGCTACTGATTTGATTGGAAGCTTTTTAAAGAATATTTGTTTTTTGTCCAAAAATCGACTTTTTGCCAAAAGGTGGGACTCCGGTGTTGGGCCAAAAGTGGCCAAATTTGAGCAAATTTTCAAGTCGGCATTTTACACTCCTTTATGTCCCTAGGAATCTCGGCGCGTCGTAAAACTCCCTTAGGATTAAATTTTAAAGTCCAAATAACACCCTGAGAAAGAATTGAAAGAATTCTCTTTTTTGCCCTTATCCTGACTCCATCTTTTCTGGGCTATTTCTTTGGCCCTGGTCCCTTAAGAGAGCTAAAACGTGTCTCAGGGGACGTTTTCGAATCTGCTGATTCGATTGCGAGCCTTTAAAAAAATATTTGTTTTTTGTTCAAAAATCGACTACTTGCCAAGGGGTAAGCCCACGGTTTTGGGTCAAAAATGACCAAATTTGACCAAATTTTCCAGTCGGCATTTTTCACTACTTTATGTCCCTAGGGATCTCGGCGTGCCTTAAAACTCCCTTAGAAAACATTTTGATGTGCAAATGGCCCTGGTCCCTTGGGAGACCTAAAACGTGTCTCAGGGGACGTTTTCGGATCTACTGATTCAATTGGGAGCTTTTAAAAGAATATTTGTTCTTTGTCCAAAAATCGACTTTTTGAAGTAAATTTGACCAAATTTTCCAGTCCGGATTTTTTACTACTTTATGTCGCTAGGGATCTCGGCGTGTCTTAAAAATCCCTTAGGAATGATTTTGAAGTGCAAATAACAGTCTGACAAAGAATTGAAAGATTTTTCTTTTTTGGCCTTATCCTGACTCCATCTTTTCTGGGCTTTTTCTTTGTCCCTAGTCTCTTGGGAGACCTCAAACGTGTCTCAGGGGACGTTTTCGGATCTACTGATTCGATTGAAAGCTTTTAAATGAATATTTGTTTTTTGTCCAAAAATCGACTTTTTGCCAAGGGGTAAGCCCACGGTTTTGGGTCAAAAATGACCAAATTTGACCAAATTTTCAAATCGGCATTTTTCACTCCTTTATGTCCTTAGGGATCTTGGCGTGCCGTAAAACTCCTTTAAGAATAATTTTGAAGTGCAAAAAACAGCCTGACAAAGAATTGAAAGAATTTTCTTTTTTGGCCTTATCCTGACTCCATCTTTTCTGGGCTTTTTCTTTGTCCCTAGTCTCTTGGGAGATCTCAAACGTGTCTCAGGGGACGTTTTCGGATCTACTGATTCGATTGAAAGCTTTTAAAAGAATATTTGTTTTTTGTCCAAAAATCGACTTTTTGCCAAGGGGTAAGCCCACGGTTTTGGGTCAAAAATGACCAAATTTGAGCAAATTTTCAAGTCGGCATTTTTCACTCCTTTATGTCCCTAGGGATCTCGCGTGTCTTAAAACTCCCTTAGGAAAATTTTAAAGGGCAAATAACACCCTGACAAAGAATTGAAAGACCTAAAACGTGTCTCAGGAAACCTGTCGGATCTACTGATTCGATTGGAAACTTTTATAAGAATATTTGTTTTTTGTCCAAAAATCGACTTTTTGCCAAGGGGTAAGCCCACGGTTTTGAGTCAAAAATGACCAAATTTGACCAAATTTTTAAGTCGGCATTTTTCTCTTCTTTATGTCCCTAGGGATCTCGGCGTGTCATAAAACTACCTTAGGAATGATTTTGAAGTGCAAATAACAGTCTGACAAAGAATTGAAAGATTTTTCTTTTTTGCCCTTATTTTGACTCCATCTTTTCTGGGCTATTTCTTTGTCCCTGGTCCCTTGGGAGACCTAAAACGTGTCCCAGGGGACGTTTTCGGATCTACTGATTCGATTGTAAGCTTTAAAAAGAATATTTGTTTTTTGTACAAAAATCGACTTTTTGCCAAGGGGTAAGCTTACGGTTTTGGGTCAAAATAACCAAATTTGACCAAATTTTAAAGTCGGCATTTTTCTTCCCTTTATGTACTTAGGGATCTCGGCGTGTTTTAAAACTCCCTTAAGAATAATTTTGAAGTGCAAATAACACCCTGACAAGGAATTGAAAGAATTTTGTATTTTGCCCTTATCCTGATTCCATCTTTTCTGGGCTATTTCTTTGTCCCTGGTAACTTGGGAGACCTAAAACGTGTTTCAAGGGACGTTTTCGGATCTACTGATTCGATTGGAACCTTTTAAAAGAATATTTGCTTTTTGTCCAAAAATCGGCTTTTTGCCAAGGGGTAAGCTAACGGTTTTGGGTCAAAAATGACCAAACTTTACCAATTTTTGAAGTCGGCATTTTTCACTTCTTTATGTCCGCAGGGATCTTGGCGTGTCGTAAAACTCCCTAAAGAAAAATTTTGAAGTGCAAATAACACCCTGACAAAGAATTGAAAGATATTTCTTTTTTGCCTTTATTTTGAGTCCATCTTTTCTGGGCTATTTCTTTCTCCCTTGTCCCTTGGGAGACCTAAAACGTGTTTCAGGGGACTTTTCGGATCTACTGATTTGATTGGAAGCTTTTAAAAGAATATTTTTTTTGTCCAAAAAATCGACTTTTTGTCAAGGGGTAAGCCCACGGTTTTGGGTCAAAAATGACCAAATTTGACCAAATTTTCCAGTTGCAATTTTTCACTCCTTTATGTCCTTAGGGATCTTGGCGTGTTTTAAAACTCCCTTAGGAATAATTTTGAAGTGCAAATAACACTCTGACAAGGAATTGAAAGAATTTTCTTTTCTGCCCTTATCCTGACTCCATCTTTTGTGGGCTATTTCTTTGTCCCTGGTTTCTTGGGAGACCTAAAACGTGTCTCAGGGGACGTTTTTGGATCTACTGATTCGATTGAAAGCTTTTAAAAGAATATTTGTTTTTTGTCCAAAAATCGACTTTTTACCAAGGGGTAAACCTACGGTTTTGGGTCAAAATTGACAAAATTTGACCAAATTTTAAAGTGGGCATTTTTCACTTCTTTATGTCCCTAACGAGCTTGACGTGTCGTAAACCGGCCTTAGGAATAATTTTAAAGTGCAAATAACATCCTGACGAAGAATTGAAAGTGTTTTCTTTTTTGCCCTTATCCTGACTTCATCTTTTCTGCGCTATTTATTTGTCCCTGATCCCTTGGGAGACTTAAAACGTGTCCCAGGGGACGTTTTCGGATCTACTGATTCGATTGGAAGCTTTTAAAAGAATGGGTTTTTTTTTTGTCCAAAAATCGACTTTTTGCTAAGGGGTAAGCCCACGGTTTTGGGTCAAAAATGACCAAATTTGACCAAATTTTCAAGTTGGCATTTTTCACTCCTTTATCTCCTTAGGGATCTCGGCGTGTCATAAAACTCCCTTAGGAATAATTTTGAAGTGCAAATAACACCTTGACAAAGAATTGAATGAATTTTCTTTTTTGCCCTTATCCTGACCTCATCTTTTCTTGGCTATTTCTTTGTCTCTGGTCCCTTGGGAGACCTAAAACGTGTTTCAGGGGACGTTTTCGGATCTACTGATTCGATTCTAAGCTTTTAAAAGAATATTTGTTTTTTGTCCAAAAATCGACTTTTTGCCAAGGGGTAAGCCCACGGTTGTGGCTCAAAACTGACCAAATTTGACCAAATTTTGAAGCCGGCATTTTTTACTCTTTTATGTTTCTGGGGATCTCGGCTTCTCGTAAAACTCCCGTAACAATAATTTTGAAATGCAAATAACACCCTCACAAAGAATTGAAATAATTTTCTTTTTTGCCCTTATCCTGACTCCATCTTTTGTGGGCTATTTCTTTGTCCCTGGTTCCTTGGGAGACCTAAAACGTGTCTTAGGGGATATTTTCGGATCTACTGATTCGATTGGAAGCTTTTAAAAGAATATTTGTTTTCTGTCCAAAAATCGACTCTTTGCCAAGGGGTAAGCCCACAGCTTTGAGTCAAAATTGACCAAATTTGACCAAATCTTTAAGTCGGCATTTTTTGCTCGTTGATGTCCCTTAGGAGCTTGACGTGTCGTAAAACGGCCTGAGGAATAATTTTGAAGTGCAAATAACACCCTCACAAAGAATTGAAATAATTTTCTTTTTTGCCCTTATCCTGACTCCATCTTTTGTGGGCTATTTCTTTGCCCTTGGTTTCTTGGGAGACCTAAAACGTGTCTCAGGGGACGTTATCGGATCTACTGATTCGATTTGAAGCTTTTAAAAGAATATTTGTTTTTCGTCCAAAAGTCGACTTTTTACCAAAATGACCAAATTTTGAAGTCGGCATTTTTCACTCCTATGTGTCCCTATGGATCTTAGGGTGTCGTAAAACGCCATTTGGGATCATTTTTAAGTGCAAATAACGCCCTGGCAAAAAATCGAAAGAATTTTCGTTTTTGCTTTCATGCAATCTCCATCTTTTATAGGCTATTTCGTTGTCCCTGGTGGCTTGGGAGACGTAAAACGTGTCTCAGGGGACGTTGTAGGATCTACTGATTCGATTGGAAGTAAAAAAAGAATATTTCTTTTTCGTCCAAAAATTGACTTTTTGCCAAGGGGTTAGTCCACGGTTTTTGGTCAAAAATGAGCAAGATTTCAAGTAGGTATTTTTCACTTCTTTATGTCCTTAGGGATCTCGGCGTGTCGTTAAACTCCCTTAGGATTAATTTCGAAGTGCAAATAACGCTCTGGGAAAGAATTGAAAGAATTTCCTTTTTTCCCATATCCTGACTCTATCTTTTCTGGGCTATTTCTTTGTCCCTGGTCCCTGCGGAGACTTAAAACGTGTGTCCAGGGACGTTTTTAGATCTACTGATTAGATTGGAAGCTTTTAAAATTTTTTTTTTCTTTTCGTCTAAAAGTCGACTTTTGGTTTTAGGTCAAAAATGACCAAATTTTAAGTCGGCACTTTTTACTCCTTTATGTTTCCTAGGGATCTCGGCGTGTCGTTAACTCCCTTAGGAATAATTTGGAAGTGCAAATAACGCTTTGGCAAAGAATGGAAAGAATTTTCGTTCTTCTTTTATCCTGACTCCATCTTTTCTTGGCTATTTCTCTTTCCCTGGTTCCTTGGGAGACCTAAAAGGTGTCTCAGGAGACGTTTTCGGATTTACTGATTCGATTGGAAGCTTTTAAAAAAATATTGGTTTTTCGTCCAAAAATCGACTTTTTGCCAAGGGGTAAGGTTTGGGTCAAAAATGACCAAATTTTCAAGTCGGCATTTTTCACTTCTTTTTGTCCCTAGCGATCTTGGGGTGTAGAAAAACTCCTTTAGGAATCATTTTGAAGTTCAAATAACGCCCTGGCAAAAAAATGAAAGAATTTTCGTTTTTCCCTTATCCTGACTCGATCTTTTCTAGGCTATTTGTTTGTCACTGGTTTCGTGGGAGACCTAAAAGGCGTCTCAGGGGACGTTTTACGATCTACTGATTCGATTGAAAGCTTTTAAAAGAATATTTGTTTTTTGTCCAAAAATCGACCTTTTGCCAAAAGGTAAGCCCACGGTTTTGTGTCTTAAATGACCAAATTTTGAAGTTGGCATTTTCACTCGTTTATGTCCCTTGGTAATCATTTTTAAGTGCAAATAACGCCTTGGGAAAGAATTTTCGTTTTTACCTTAAACCTGACTCCATCTTTTTGGGGCTATTTCTTTGTCCCTGATCCCTTGGAAGGTCTAGAACGTGTCTCAGGAAATGTTTTTGGAATACTTATTCTGTTGGAAGCTTTATAAAGATTATTTGTCTTCCGTTCCAAAATCGGCTTTTTTCTAAGGGGTACGTCCACGGTTTTGGGTGAAAAATGACCAAATTTTAAAGTCGGCATTTTTCACTCCTTTATGTCCCTTGGGATTTCGGCGTGTCGTAAATCTCCCTTTAAGCCCGTCAAGGGACCAGGGAGAAAAAATATCCCACTAGAGATGAATTGATGATGAGAGTTTAATTTCTTTGTACTTATAAATGATTCCCAAGGGATTTTTACGACACGCCTATATCCCTATGGACATAAACAGTGAAAATGCCGCTTTCAAATTTTGGTCATTTTTGACCAAAAAATCTGGACCTATCCCTTGGTAAAAACTCGATTTTTGTACACAAGACAAATATTGTTGTAAAAGCTCTTAATAGAATCATTGTGTCCGAAGTCGTCCCCTCAGATACTCTTTAGGCCTCCCAAGGGACCAGGAACAAAATAATAGCCCACAAAATATGAAGTCAGGGTGAGAGCTAAACGGAAAATTCTTTGTCAGGGCTTTATTTCCAATCGAAAATGATTCCCAAGGGAATTTTTCAACAAGCTGAGATTCCTAAGGATATAAAAAGTGAAAATTTCAGACTTTTAAATTTGGTCTGTTTTGACCAAAAACCGTGGACTAACCCATTGGAAAAAAGTTTATTTTTGGACGCAAGAGAAATAATTTTTTTGAAAGCCTATAATCGAATAAGTGTTACCGGTAACGTCCCCTGAGACACTACTTAGGCCTCCCCAGGGACCAGGTAAAAGGAAATAGCGCACGAAAGATGAAGTCATGGTCAGAGTTCAACAGAAAAGGTTGTTGTTGTTATTGTTTGTCAGGGCGTTATTTGCACTTAAAAATGATTCCCAAGGGAGTTTTAGAACACGCCGAGATCCCTAGAGACATAAATGAGTGAAAAATGCTGACTTCAAAATTTGGTGATTTTTTGACCAAAAACCGTGGACCTACCCCTTCGAAAAACGTCCTAATACTATACTCCAAGGATTTTGGCTTAAACTGCATCCTAACATTATACACTATGTATTTTGGCCTAATTTTCATCCTTGTACTTTACCCTTTGGAATTTGGGCTAAATTTCATCGTAATACTATACACTATGGATTTTGGCCTAAATTTCATCATAATACTATGCATTGTGTTTTTTGGTCTAATCTTCATCATAATACTATGCATTGTGTATTTTGGCCTAATTCTCATCACAATGCTATGCATTGTGGATTTTGGTCTAATTTTCATGCTGACGCTAAAAACTATGGATCTTGGTTCAATTTTCATCTTAGTACTGCACACTATGGATTTTGACGTAATTTGTATTCTAAGACTATACACTACCAAATTTTGGCTATATTTCATCCTAATACTATAAGCTATGGATTTTTGCTTAATTTTTATTATAATTCCATAGATTATGGAATTTGTCTAATTTCCGTCCTAATACTATACACTGTGGATTTTGGACTAATTTTCATTTTGAAACTATACACTGTGGTTTGCGCCCAATTTTCATGTTTATACTATACACTATGGATTTTAGCGTAAATTTCATCCTAATACTATGGAATTTGGCCTAAGTTTTATCCAAATGCTATACAATCTGGTTTTGCACCTAATTTTCTTCCTAATACTGTACGCTATGGACTTTGGTCTAATTTTCATCCTACTACTTATATATACACTCTGATTTTTGGCCTTGTTTTCATCCTGATACTATACACTCTAAGTTTTGGCTTAATTTTCATCCTAATACTATACGCTGTGTTTTTTAGTATAACTTTCATCCTTATAGTATACCCATTTCTTTTAGCAAGGAAAAGTGGGGACAGGGAGGAACAATTGAGTAGAGTAGAGAGCGTAAAGAGTAGGGGACGTAGTTCCCGGTGTTGTGGTCTGGTCTTTGTGTGTATTGGTCTGGGAGGGTGGGGTGAGATCACATATGGACTGAGGCGGCAGCCATAGGCGCCTTGTATATGCTGACGTCCGATCTCACCCTCTGGATGTGATTGATTGTAATTAATTGATTGTAAAGTCGCACGTAATTGTTGTGGCTGATTTTATAAAGACTTATTACTTTATTGAAGAAACCAGAAACGCAAACTTATGCGCAAGCGGAAGAACGAGCAAATGAACAACCGGATGAGCAAACGGATGGCCGGATGACCGAGTTATTTAGCAAACGGTCCGGCAGAGAGCGCTCACCGGCGAAAACGAGCGAACGAAAAACCGAATGAACGTTTTTACGTAACCAGATTAACAGCTGAACGACCGAGTCGACAGCTGTGTTGTTTGCAGTCATAAGCGTTTGAAACGATCGATTTTCTGATATTTTAATGCAAAAATAAAAGCATATACCATTTCGGAATGAGTGAGAAGCGAGGTGGTTTTAGTTATTTTTTCTTAAATGTTAAGTGAATAATGATAATCTTATGCACGTATTTTAGTGAGTAAGAAACAGCATAGATTGACAAAAGCAAAAACTATTCGTCTGCTCAGAAGGTCTGTCATTCTCGTCAGGGGCACAATAAACAGACCAGGTAGAGAGTTCAAGAAACGCTAAACAACGAAAAACACGCAAAGGTAGAAATGGAAACGTAATTATAATGGCGAGGGAGAAATTTAAAATAACTCCAGGGTGAATCTCTCTACCACACGTTTGATGCAGTAGCTGTTCACAACTGCTATATTGAACACTCTAATACAAAAACTTGTGTTGTAAGGATGAAGATGCGCGTAGTAACCTGTAAAAGAATGTGACCGTGTGAGATAGAGAATTTTTGTTAGTTTTTTGGATTTCGTTGTTGTTTATGTGATATATATCAATCTGCATCAAAGGCAACAAATTTAAAAAGAAAATTTCCTTTGAACGCTACTATGTGAGGTGTTGGAGGTTTCAGTGCAACAAACGACTACGTAATATAAATGCTCACTAGACCAAAAATATTTGTACCAAAATAACGTCATAGATAAACTTGTAACTGTAATATAGAGTCTTCCTAGAGTAATTTTGTCATGAAGTTTGTGAACCAGTGCGTTTGCGTAATTTTACATACTAATTATATAATCAATATAATTCTTTTTTCTGAAAAAATAAACTCGCTGTTCCAGAAAAAAAAACATGACAAAGACTGAAGAAAAAGCTAAAAAGTTCAAAAGCGAAAATTTGAGCTCCGACTACTTCTTTCGAAAATGTCAGTTTGTTAAAATGTCGATGAAACTCCATAGGTCATGGATTTTCAATCAGTAAGGAAAATTAAAGCATAATTAAAGAAATTTTTATACCGAAATGTAGGGCTTTAACTGAAATTCACGAAGGTTTTTTTGCCTTGTTTTATTGGTCGGATGAAATCAGTCTTGCTGTCCATTCATTTTGCTTCCCAAACTATTCTTCTAATGAAAAGTTTAAGGTTGTTTCGGGTTCGGAAAAAAGTCGGCAACTTGAGTTTATTTCAACCAAACCAACTGTAATATTAAACTGAAAGACTTTTTAAAACGGGTCTGCCTTGGCAAAGGTATTGACTGAAAACTTTTTCCTGTTAATACTGAGTATATACGGTTGGTATACTTGTTGCCATTTATTTGTGGTAGGTTACAAAGCTTTTATGATTAACGTCATTAATCATTTCTTTTACGTCAATAATTCAAGTGTATAATCTTAGTTAGCCAATATACTGGTATCTTAATACACGGCTGAACAGTCAGCTATATAAAAAAAGATTGTTTTGTAGAGAAAGATGCTATATTTACAGGTTTTAATGCCCGTTTTAGGCTTAAGCCGCTGCAAATCACATTTAGATCTCCATGTAAGGTTTCGAAAAATGTCACCTTCGGATCCAGATTTTACAACTTTAAGGTTATGCATGTAGTTCCTGATTCTGACTGTAATAAAACGTCTCGACGGCTATTATTCATAATGTGTCCAGCTATTATTAATAACTCTCAGCCAGCCTGTATCCCCTAACAACTCATATTTTTATGTTCCCAATGTGAGCTATTTTGGAGTTAGTTTAAAATGAAAACTCTCCCAACCTACTGTCATACATTGTTATCAATCTAAGTTGTGAGAAGATTATGGAACATCAAAACATTTTGACGCAGAATAACCTGAAGGACCTACTAATAATATGTTTAATGCACAGAAAAGTAACCGGAAATAAACACTTTATATCGCGACATGTGCCATCCAGACCGGTTCCCTATGCAATTATTCACAAGCGCTTTATTTCATTAGTGTCGAAATAAGATCGGTGCACAAGTTCAGAGACGGTTAAACTGAGAATCCACAAAAACGTTAACAAGCAAGAGAAGACCTTCTCTTGGGTAAGCTTAATGATTTTAATAACTAATGCTTGTTATCTAACTTACCCGGGTTACAGTTTTCTATGAAACATAAATAATGTGTTTGCTTTTAGGCATTTTAAATGCAAGATATGAATGGTCTGGTTCTTCGACAGGCCCCAGTTGTTCAAAGACTAAATAACTTGAAACAGTGGATGAGTCGCTATTTAGAAGATAAAATGTATAAGTTGGAATACATTTTCTCTGCTAGATAGCGATTTATGAACTGGATAAAGTTGACCAATCTTTTAACAACCGGGACCAGAAATATACAACACTAGCAACTTTTAGGGGACTCCAGATTCAATTTAAGGTGTTTCCATTTCATCCGTGCTTATTAAGCAGAGAAATGATGATCATTAATAGACCTTTAATGACTTAGTCAAGGGTTCTAAACTTCTCTTGAATTGAGACTAGTATAAGCCATGATAAGATAATTAAATTCGTTTCCTCTTACTTTCATGCAATTGAAAGTCTTTGGAAATTAAATGGGAGTTTCCGTGGCTTCCACACAGTGGCTCTTTCATCCACTGTTTCCACTGAAGTCGAATTTGGGAATGATGGTTTTTGTGGAGGGAGGAAAACCGGGGTATCCGGACAAAAACCCTCGGAGCGGGGACGAGAACCAACAACAAACTCCACCCACATATGGTGTCAACATCGGGAATCCGGAACCCGGGCCACATTGGTGGAAGGCGAGTGCTCTCACAAACTGCGCCATCCCTGTGACATTATATCTTAAGGCTTTATTTTTTTTTCTCGTTTGAAGCCAGGAGTACACGTTAGACAATTGCTTTTTCTCCCAATACGAATACATAAAGAAAGAAATGTACGGAGGCAAATTTAGGTCCTGTCTTTTTTCGAGCAAATGCCGGTGGCGTGATCAGTGAAGTTATTGTTGTCAATCGACAAAATATAGAGTCATTAGTTTAATCTTGATCACGAATGTATCATTTAGCGCTATCTTAATTATTATGATACATTTAAATACGTTTTTATACGTTTTTGATCAGAGCTACTGAGACGAAATCATCAACTGAAGGTAGTTTCTCTCAGTAAAGACTTAAAAATCATCATATTCAGCTGTGTTTTTTAAAATAGCTATTTTTGGAAAGGAGTGAATCAAATTTATCGATGTTAAAAGCCTTGGATCCTAAAAGATTGGACTATTTTGGAGCTAATTTTAAGTTGTTGGTACGACCTTTACTTGACTAACATTAATCAGCTTATAACTCGTACATTAATGGTACATAAATTTCTTTTTTAGCAGTTATCTTAAAATAAAATTTGTTGCGTCAGTACGATTCATGGTCAGCGAGGCATTACAAATTTGAAGTATCACGCCATGCTTTTTTAGCTTTGTTCTTAAACAGATATTAGCCCTGTGCTTCCGGCGTCGCATAGCCAAGCTTAAATTAAATTTGTTTTCGTCGCATGAATTGATTGTCTGAGGTGGTCGTTTCTAGAACAGTTTAATCTCCCTAATGGAAGTGAGCTTCAAAATATACGCCGTTGAAGTAAAAGTTGTAACAGTGACTAGCGATTAAACGAGGCCTTTCACTTAAGGCTAATCGACTCAGAGCGGTTATCGAGTGCGTTTTTCAATTCAGCATGAATTAGTCAAGTGGTACCATTATTACTCAGCCACAGTTAACACTCGGGTATCAATTCCTGAAGCTTGCAGACATTTTATTCCCAGCGCTAGCTGACTTGTTTACTTGCCAGTGAGGACTCGTGGACTAATCATACTAAAGTAAGTGATTTACCTTACTGAGAGAGAAATCCTATTATCAGGAAGAGAGAGATTTTCAATGGTCGCTTAATCCGTCTTATCAGTCTATCTTACCATGCCTGTTTTTGCCATCAGTTTCGGGGTTCAGGTCATATGGGACTGTTTCAAATCTTTGGATATGCATGTTGTTTGGTTCCAAAGCCGATTTCAATCTGTAATGAAGTTGCGATGTTCAGAGAGTCCTTTTGCCTAGTGTACAGTTTGTTCAAAGTTTGCCCAGTAAAAACAAACCTTAACTCCAAAGTCGTTTAAGCGAAATTCTCAGTTGTAGCGCCTAGATTTCTTAGTACAATTAACGTGGTTCCAGCCTTTGACTCCGAAATCCTAACATGCGACGCTGCTAATGAAAGTCACGATTGAACAGGTCTTCTCTGTGGTGTTTTGTATTACGATTAGCAGTGTGGTTTCAACGTTTTAGTTAAGTTGTAAATAAAATTATGAAAGTTAGGCATTTCACATGAAATCAGTGATATATATGCATGTTTTTCCTTAAAGGGGGATATATCAGCGCGTTTCTTATATTTGTGGTTTGGCTGCTTCAGTGGGACCGTTCGAAAGATGTATAGTCCCTTGTCTTTTTTGTAGGGGGGGAGGGGTTATTTCCCTACTCATATTTCTTTACGAATCTATTCTTTTTTCATTTGCTCTACAAACTACACTTCGTGCTTTTAGACTGCATATTTCCAAACTTTCAAGACTTTTTATATTTGCTATTATTAATTTGAGGAAAAGTACGTCAAGAAGGCCAGTTTCAAACAAAAGAAAGAATTACAATTATTGTAGTCAAAGGAATAGCTATGATTCCAATGTAAGTATTATTTTATAAAAATGCTGCCTTTATATTGTATATTGCTCGTGGAGGATTACAACACTTGATTAAACAGAAGTTGCGGAATTTTCTGCGAGTGCAACACTTATTTAGAAGACATGTTTTCAAAGTACTCCTTGTGAAATTCTGAAACTTTCTAAGATCCAATTTATATTGCTCGCCTTCTGGGCTATTCCAAAAATTGATTTCTTTTGGCCACAATATGACTGACTAACTGAAATGTGTTTTTTTTTAAGTTGATAATTGAACAGGTAAAAAAAGAGAAAAAAACAACTGCCTTACAAGGCGGGGTATTTAGGAAATCGATATGGGATCATTCCAACAGAAGCAAAATATAAAGATAACTCAGCTAATATCATAGCTTTGAATTTACCCGCGAAGCAATATAGTTTTCTTTCCTTGAAACCATGTACGGGAAAAACGTGCAGTTCAATATGCAGAAACAGTCATTTTGATGTAGATTTTGGAGCCAATGGACACACAAATTAAACTCGTTCTGAAAACACTGACTAAATTTGCACGTGCCAACTAAATTCTATTCATAAGAAACACACCCCAAAATAACGCCATTAAGTCTTGAAAGCTCATTTTGTTATCATGATAAAGTTCCGCTATGCTCTTGTGGTACACCATCCGCTTTCTTGACAAAATCCTTTGTTTTCTCCTGCCGACTAGCAACAGTGAAGACTGTGTTACACTGTACAAATGATTTTTGGAAACACTTGTATTGTGCAAGGATAGACAGGTTTTAGAAATACCAAGAAAGTTTAACAGTAGTGATTGTGGGAGAGTTGCTTCACAACGAGTGCTCATACAACGAGCTTTCTTTCCTCTAGTTTTTCTATCGCTCATCTCTATGTCAAACTGTTTCCCAGAATCTTCTATTTTTAGAAGCTTCCTACATCTATTTTCAATATACCAAAATTGTGGATTATGTTTTTCGCGTGCTATCACTGGCCAATCAAACTCCGGATAATATTTAATTTCTTTTTCATCCCAATAATGTCTGGATTTTGCGCCAAAAGTTTTCGCCAATTTCTCAGAAATAAAGTAACTTATTGCGGCTCACTTTTCACTAGTGTCTTGGTATATAGTATACACTAACTGTAACACAGTTATTTTACTCAGGGTCGGTAAATAGTGGTACATATTTTCCTCGTAGCTCGGTAAATATTCACCACTTTCCAACCCCACTTCGGCAAACAACATTAAATTTGTTTTAAAATGTCAAGTGATTGTTATCTGTTCTGAGCGGGGATTTTCTTCATTGGAGGGAGAGGTGGATACAGTGTAAGTAGTCATATAGTATGGTGGGAAACTCGAGCCGGTACAGGTGGGAAGTAGGGTTGGTATCGGCTGTAAGTGTTCCTCTTAATACGTTCCTGTTGTATTCCAGATATGAAGCTTCTTGCTAACTATAATCATTACGTGTGAGAGATCAAGAGAGACGCTGCATGCAATCACCAAAGTTAATGATTCAGAAAATTTCAGTTCTTTCAGAAATGACTACAAAGTATGCAAGAGTACAGTTTCAAAAACTTTCTTCTGAGCAGTGTGAAAGGTCGGAAAGGAGAGGGGTGACATTTTAGACCAGCCTTTGAGAATTTGCTGTTTATCAGTATGGTGATATACCAGTTTGTTAATTATTTCCATTTAGCAAATTCTGATTATATAGCGTTCGCTCACGTAAAATAATTTTTTTTAATTCCTTCAATCAAAGTCATATTTACAGTATAAGGTTTTGAAAACATGCACGCCTTTTTCCCGTTATCACTGCTCTCCAGTTCTATAATATATTTCGCCAGCTTTTAAACTCTTGGCTTTCAGATATGAAAAAATGAAAGTGCCACATATAGCAACTCCGAATGCTTTCAGTTTGGTTTGGACTTCTTGAGGTGCTAATGATGGCACACTAGGCAAAGGGCCTTTTGATTAAATACTTTCTAGTTTACTTGAGTTCTTTTTCATTTATTAAAGCATCCTTAGTTATTCTCTTTATGTATTAAATAGGGTGCCGAATCTTTGTCATAAAGAGAGGTGATCATAAACACAAGTTTGCAAATGTCCCAAATAATATCACATTTTCGACCAAGTTGAGACCGGCCGTCTAATCTAAAATAAAGGGGTTTTAGCTCGACTGTTTACGGTTATTTATTAATTTTTGGTATGGGATGAAACATAACCGTTTCTAGCTGTCCTATTTGTTTTTTTATCCTTGTACGTGTGAAAAAAGGCAAAAGGTGGAACATACGGAGAAGTCAACACGTCTTTTTTAACTAAATCAGTGAGAAAACGGTTTGTTCAATAAGACATTACATAAGCTGAGTCCATACCGCCCTACTTATTTGTCAGTTTACAAAAATGTCAGGTTTTAACTGGCCAACGTGGTTAGATCTTGCTAATTGCGTCACTGTGTTCGAAGTCTTTTCAATCAAGTTGTTTAAAAATTAATCACTTGCATCTTTTAAGCTAATGAATACATTCACACTCGTTAAAAGTACCAAACGTCCACGTAAAAAAATATGAGTTCTATTTCAAAAGCCCTTTATTATTTATTTGTAATGAAAGTCTAAAAATGTAGAGGTCCCATTGATTACATGAACAAAGCCAACCATTTAAAATTAGCTGCTCACCGCCTTGAAATTTATTTCGCGCTGGCCCGTTTTCCCTATAAATTGGCGTTCATTCTGTGGTCCGTGTCAGTGATTGATAATTCAGCGATCTCGACGGAAGTTAAAAAGATTAAGGTAGGATAATTTGCTTTGGTTATGAAGTAACTTGGAGTCCATCAGCCTACTTTGAAGCATGAAACCATTGCAAAAGCCATCAGCACAAACAACTTATCCTCTGACTCTTATCATTTCAACTATTTTTTCCCCTCCAAAGTAAGTGATCCCGGCCTTCAAAATTAGTGATGCTTGAGCTAAATACCTTTTAGGCATTGTGGTTTCCAAGAAATTCGCATGTCGGTCTACTTAAAAGTGGCAATCTTGACCTTAAGAACACAACGTAAACCAACTATACATTTTCAATTATATGTTCAGATGACAACCCCCCACTCTGTCGCGAATATGGGTTTACAACGAGATGTTATCACTTCACTGAAAGGCCTTTGAAGTTTGAATATTACATCACTTTGATATAGTGACTTAGGGGCCAGGGTCTCGTTAAGATTATACATAGGAGTAGAGTAAGACGACGAATCACAAAGTTTTCATTTTAACATTTTCCTTGAACTTGAGCTTTTTAAGCTATGTAAAATGAAATATTTTATTGAGATGGCTTTTCGTTTGATTGATAGAGGGGGAATCAAAGTTACTCTTATCGTTGGCTTTTTACTCAAATTGTATTTTGTTTTCGTATGCTAGCTTTAAGAATGCCAAAAGAATTGAACAAAATGCTATTGACATATAATACAAGGAACTGACACAAAATAAATTATTTACCTTGCGTGCATTGCAAAGCCTTGGTCTGTCGGTGTATAGAGTTTAAACGGCATTTACAATGACCACCACTTTCAAATGAGAAATCAAACAGCTGCTAAAATTTATGTAAAAAGAAGTGCTAATGAAAAGGTGCCGATCATCAAAGAATCCCGGCTGGTTATCATTTCAAAGTTGAATAGAAACAATTAAGTTGTTTATTTACATGATCATTCCCTAAGAATAAATTATTTATCTGCTATTGAAGCAAGTTACAAACTAGAACTGAAAAGGAAAGCGTTTATGAAATAACATGTTTCAATGCAACTTATATCGCTCTTTTGTGATGTTTTCTACTTTAGCTCCTTGATTGAGTGAATTTTTGTCGGAACTAACAAATAAACATTATTTTTATTATTTCAAGTAAACGAAACTCGTTAAAGTCAATTTCCAGCTGAGACCTGTTTCAAAAATAATTCCCGGTTTGATTATTTGAACTAATTTCCCCTGAAAACAGGTGTGAAATGAGTTGGTAATCATCTACAGAAATGGAACTACCAAAAAAGGTGAGCCTGGACAGTAAAGAAACAGATGAAACAGAAACTTGTACATCGGCTTGGTTCCTTGTCAAGGACTTCTGTGATTACACATCTGCGCATGGCTTTGGCAGAATAAAAGCTGCTACACACTGGACTCGGACTGTGTTCTGGAGCCTGCTGTTCATTGGGGCAGTGGCTATTATGACGGCGCAAGTACACACTTTGTTCAAGAAATACCAATCAAGACCGCTCACTACATTGGTTGAGGTGGAAACGTCTACGGTACGTATGGAAAATTTAATTCATTGTTCCATTTATACTGTATATCCTAACAGCTCTGTACCAAGTGTCACAGTCCGAAATTAGCAAAACGAACTAGCTGTGTTCGACTTTTTTTAATAGTCATTTGGGTGCTATAATAGGTAGGATTTTTTTATAACCACTGCTAGATAACTTTCATTTGAATGGTAGCAGTGTTACATATACGTTAGAGTAGACACCATCTTTAAGAAACCCAATTTATCAGACCATTCCGAGATACAGAACGTACTATAGTATACGCAGTAAGAAAAGGAGGCACTCGCCTTAATTGATAAAGGCGGTAATTTTGTAAGTGAACGGACGTAACTCTCACTTTATAACACCTAACTGAATGAACACCGGACAGTTATTTTTAGTCTTAATTTAATTTATTCTATAAATTATCTTTTCTGTTACATTATTTACTTGATAATTGTGGCAAGATGACACCGAAACGTCGTTCCGTTTTTTTGGCTTATTCTTATAGTCAACTGTATTTCTAAATTTAATCTTATTAGAATTTTGCAAGTATTAAGAAATGAGGGACGAAACAGGAAGACAATTCTAAATTGCAAGAGAAATTAATACGGAGAAGGAGTGTTGGTGTTATTAATACTAGCTACTAACTCTCCTACAATCGCCTGGAGCCACTTAAAAAAGAGTAAGTCTATGTAAAAACGGTCAGCAAAACACCACTATGCTTGAGGAATTACGATCAGAAGGAAAGCTCGGACTTACAAGCAGGCAGAAGGCGATACAGTGTTGTTCGTGGATTAACTAGAGTGATTGAAAAACTATGGCTATTAAGAAGTGATCCCGTCATTGAAAATGGCATTTAAATCACCAGCAAAACTTTACACAACGAACGGTTCAAGAATCAAAAATGCAAAAGAAATCCAAAATTTTGAGGGATTGCTTAAATCAGGAATAAGATTGCATTGTTACAGAGCGCATGCGTGATCCCTAAAAAAACTTTTCTTTTCATAGAGTCTTCCATTTCCAGCTGTGACGTTTTGTAACTTCAACGCCATCAGAAACGATTCTCTTAAAGCATTAATAGAGAGTGGTGAAATGGAGTACTTTAGACAGTTATTGGAATTTGGTGAGTATGCCATAAATATGTATTTTAATGTTCTTTCACGATTGAAAACAAATAACAAAAATTATCAAAATCCGTAGCTTCCAAGTTTAACTTCACCACTCGAATATCTTTACGGTGGCCAAATTACCTTTTCAGTTATCAACTACCAAATATTCGTTTCCACTCCCCAAACCCTTATCTATTTGTAATTTTGAGATGTGCCCATGTGATACCTTGTTTCCAAATTTTAACTGATCTGCGATTGATATCTTCAACTCTTTTAGCCAAAAATAAATCTGTCAATCTACGAAGGCGGAGATCAAATGACAGGGACCCAGTAGGCACTCTTTCGCCCACCCTTGAGAGTCTCACAGATGATAATTATGACGACGATCCCTGGGACGATGATGATGATGATGATGATGATGATGATGATGAATTTGATGACGAATTTGAAGATCCATCTAAGAAAGAACCAAGTTTCCTGAAGAGTGAGCAAATGGCCGTGCTCATGGCGAGACAAGACAGAAGAACCCTGTCGTTACTAGGACATCGTTTTGAGGATATGGTGTTGGCATGCACTTACAGAGGCGTTTCATGTAGGTGAGTTCTTACATGAAGTGACAACGTCTTTTGCATTGAGAAAACGTATGGCCGGAAAGGAGTCACCAACTTACAGCCAATTCAACACTTAATTCGCGATCATAATTGCACCAAGCCGTTCAGCAATGAAATCGCCATGGTATAATTCTAAATTCAGTTCTATACAGTTAACGAGAAAAAGTTAGCTATAGTTCAGCGATCGCGTTTTGATTTTAATTGACAGAATTATAGTTTATATAGCGTGGTTTATGCTTTTATTCCTTGATGATTTCTTGGTCGCAGAACTGAGTTGTTGCTGGTCCAAATCATGGCTAATGAATAATGTTTGAACCTCTTCTGCCAGGACAAAAACTTAAACCGACCTTAAATCGTAGGCGTAAGTTTGGCTTGTTGCATCTAGGGTAACTTCTAAAGGTGTTGATCGTCAGTGCTCGTTTTCTTAGAGGTAAACCACAATCGAGGACAAACATTTATTTCTTTTCCAGGAACTATACATCAAAGTTGTGGAAGCATTACTGGCACTACAAGTACGGAAATTGCTTCGTGTTTAACAGCGGAAAGTCAGACTCGGGATTAAATGCACCGGTCCTCAAATCCAACAAACCGGGACCATCACACGGTGGGACATTTTCACGAATCAGTTTTAACCCCATAAGCCGTCCTGTCCTAATGTATTGTCGTATATTTTATGTACAGGACTTGCCTTGGAGCTTAACGTTGAGCAGGATGAATACGTCGGACTTTTGACGCCAGAAGCTGGAATCAGAATAGACATCTCTACACAAGGAGAAATGCCTTTTCCAATGGAGAGAGGAGTAAGCCTGGCACCAGGATATGCGACAATGATTGGACTTAGAAAGGTAAGGACAGCAGTTACTCTGTAGCTTTCATTTGTATAGCCACAGCCAAGGATTTCATCCACTAAAATCTGGATAAAACGGCATTATACATTTTAATTCTCCTTCAAAAAATTCCCATTTAATTTAGAACTCACAATGAAGGCATAAAAGTAAAAATACAATACCAGAACTCATGGTGCGAACACTCCAAAAACAGAGCTACATGTTCCCCAAATTACTCGATTGGCAACGTGTCACTCCAAACCTGGGTAAATTAAATGGAAACTACTTGAAATATTCAGATAGTGTTTCTTGTAGAGACGTACGTCAATTGGTACACATGCAGGAATTTTAGTTTCCACATTTTTATCATTTGTATCGTGGCATGCCTGTAAACTAGCTGTTGTAGTTTTTAAACTAAGCCATATAGCTAAGCGCATGTTTTTTTTTTTACGTTAAATAAAGTTCAGTTCAGTTACAAAGTTAACTACATTTCAGTATACTGTTGTACTTTAGTAACAATTTTTAAGTAATGTCGACATTTAGTGTTTACTTTTTTTAACTGCTGCTGTCGTTTGCTTCTACCTGGGCTGTTTCCTTGCTGTAGTGTAGGAGCTTGTTTGTCTCTGCGATCCCAAGAGCTATGCCGGCGGAGGCTCAAACTCCTAGCAAGTCCAACTAAGCCGGACAGGTTTTGGACGAGATGCCAGACAAAAGACACTCTCTGGCCTTCCAGGTTAAGGGTTGGGCGTGAGCTCAACCACCCCACGACGTGCCTGAACGTTAAGGGATAAATTGGAAATTGTTAAGCAAAAAAAAAATAAGCAATCGCTTCAAAACTATTTCTTTGACCGCTTGCAGGAGAAACTTATCCGCGAGGATCCCTTTGGAAGTAAACGATGCTTGGAGGACGTTTCTAAAGATGAATCTAATTTATACACAAAACACTTTGGGGCGGTCTATTCCGCAATGGTACGTCTGTAACAGTATTGTCAGCATAAATAAATATGTTAACAACCAGTAGGTGCAAGAAGAATTGTGTCTTGATTTTCTCAAGCAATGACCAGATCAAGAAACAGTCTGACTGTACGTGGCATGGTAGGTCTTACATGGCAAGATACTGTATTTATGTGTGTCTATTTTGGGTTGCTGATGAATTATGATCCAGCGATATGCAAGATGCAAAAGAGGACGATTTATTGCAAAATGGTTTTACGAAACGCTTGTTATGTACTTACTATAGAATGTAAGACTATTAGAAAATGCATTGAAATAAAATCTTGTGCTATTTTATCATTAGGCTTGTAAAGAGTCCTGTTTGGCGTACAATCAACTTGAGCGGTGTGGATGTATGGAATACCGATTTCCAGGACGTGACAAACGCATTTGCAATGCGTTAGACAAAGCAACAAGTAAACACTGAATTGTATCTTATAATCGATATCTTCATAGTGCCTTGATCAGTGAAGGCGGGGTATTGTAGTGCTTCGTGCATTGGGCTATAGATCTGAATGTTGGCGCCGGGATAGAGGCACCGGTTGACTCTACCAACGGGTTGTATTCTCTACCTTACACAACAAACTTTGTTCTAATAACTATAGTTTTCCTTCATCCCAACTGTAAGGTAAATCGGGAAAAACACGGAGGAAAAACTGTCATGGAACAAGCAACCCGTCTAGTGGGGAGGGAGGGGAGTAGTAAACCTTCTAGTTGTTTCACGCTGGAGCTCCGGACCATACTACTGTGGCCGTCCTGTTCTTACGTGTCACTTTACCTCATTGCCTTATTTTGCATGCGCATGCGCTTGTTTGTTGTGTAGAAGGTTCGGTGCTTGTGATTCAGTATCATTGTTACATTGACTTGTCTCAGCTTAGATTAGATGATTTTCTTTTGACAGTGAAATGTATCGGTAGAGTTCAGAGGCTGTTCAAAGAAAACAAGTTGAATTGCACCAATTCATGTCCACCGCCCTGCAGGTAAATACGGCCCAGGATCATATTGCAACATCGTTCCATATGATTTTGTGATTCTGAAAACGTGCGTATAGGACTGGGGGATTACATCTCAGTTTTTTCTCAGTGTTCGTGGATGGTAGAAAGCAGGTGAATTGATTGACAAATTTTAAAACGAATCAAAACCTTGAGTCAATAGCATCATTGCCTTGCTACCCAATAGTCATATACCTTGTTTGAACTCTAACTGATAGTTTAGGGACTGGCTAGAAAACCTTGCAGACGTTAAAAGTACTAACAGAGGTACTGCTTTGTGTTGGAAGAACCGTAACCATGCACAGATTTCGGTTTTACGTTCACACAGTGTGGTTAAACAACTTAACTGAAGCGTCTCTATTTTTTGGTTACTTACTCCGACAAAGATAAGCATTTTTGCGGCTGGTGCACGTACAGAGTTCAAAAACACCAGCTAACACTGATTAACCAAACAAATCATCGGTTCCACGAACCATCATGTGATGTCCAACATGTCTAAAATGGAAATAATTGTACAAAAATAACACAAACCCTAACTGCTTTTATTTTTTTTGTTGTTTACAGAGAAGAAGGATTCAAGACAAGTTCCTCTTTCGCAATTTGGCCATCTGAGAAACATGAGGTAAATCTGTTGTATTTATACTGCTTATAGTCAATAATAAACAAGAATATTTTCAAATGAAAAACACAACCTTTTAAAAGCCTCCTTTTCCAATTTATTATTGGCCTTTGCTTTCACAAAAAAAGTAATTCAGTTCAACTGTCACAATGAACATCAAGCCACAAATCTTCTCCAATTTATCTGAAAACAAAATTCATGTTTTGCTTAAATTCGGTTTTGTGTACGTTCATACAGAGTACCATACTGAACGAAAATAACTGTCCCTTCAATCCTAGGTCCATACAGTATTATGTTGGCTCACTAGTCCTGATTGTTTTTCGTGGTTTATCTCTTTCAGCCATTCTATACAGCTAGTTTAGAGAAGGAAAACAAATTCTTACTCACAAGAGATGGAAATCACAGGTGAATATTGTTCATAACTGATTTTTATCAAACAACCACGTTCATTTTTCTCCTTAACCTTGAAAATCGAGCAACAAAATGATACAAATTTCTCCCCGATTTCTGCAGAAAAAATGTTTGTAAGGTGCAAGTATTCTACGAAGAGCTTAATTTAGAAGTGATAACGGAGCAGCGATCCTATGAGGTGAGCATTCTCATACACTCACATAATAATTCCAGATAAAGAAGTTCTTTATGTGAAGGGTTTCATTGGTCATCAATACTTGATCTCCCAGACGATTACATTAATCCCGAGATAAGGATAAGATATATAGCAAGCAACCGATTTAAACGCTTTTTACCAAACGTATTTTTGTACAGTACTGAACATCAATGAGATCCATTTTAAAGCAAGGCTCAGGAGCTTTAATCTGAAACTTTCAAGCTAAAATTACAGTCATATCAGTGATTTGACGTACCGCTCTAGAAACGATGTCGATAATTACGGTCAATCCACGGGGTTCAGTGACAGAATGAGGGAGTGAGTGAGGGTGAAGCCCCGGGAAAAATAGGTACCCTTCTCACCTACGTTATGCGAAAGGGGGGCGGAATTGAAAAGTTAAGTATTTATTTAAAGGGTTGCAAAAACTGGAATGTTGACCAAAAGCGTGGCAATTAAATCTGAATATTAAAAAGGGTATAACAAACTGAGCAGACATTCCTGACAGAAATTATGAATAGTCTGCTGTACCAATACTCCTAGGAAATATTTGTATGTCCTTTTCAATATCTCTGAGTTATAAGAAAGTGGTTGAATTTTACAAAACGTTTGTAAGTGAATTGCAAAAGGGTAACGGGTTGAAACTCTGGGTGGGGTCTTCCATAAAACTTTTAAAGCAATCTCTCTCCCTGGTCAATCCACCGTTCACTTATCAATTGAACACTTGAAAACATTCCAATCTTTTCCTTGCTGCTGGGAGGGGTTAGTAAAGGTAATCTTCATTTGAAAATAAAAATACCTCTTGTTTATTGTGTTACCATCCACAGCTTGAGGATTTTGTATCCGACATTGGTGGTCAGTTGGGTCTGTGGATTGGATTCTCTGTGCTGACTGTGGCTGAATTCTTGGAGCTTTTTATGCTCCTATTACACGTTCCTCTCCAAAAATGGAGAGCTAACAGAACGTCAAGCTCAAAGCAAGAGCGCGAGCAGCCGATCTAGAGCTAAAGAACTGGAAATGTAAAGAATAGAAGAAAGTGCCGCTTATATGCTTTTTTGCCTTTTATTTATTTTCAAGAAACGTTTTTCCTTTGTACAAATTTTACGGGTGCTTCTCTGTAAATGAAATTTCAGCATCTATGTAGAGAATTAATTATTTATTAGAAAATGAAGTATGATAATACAGTGCAAAGTATTGAAAAAACCAAACACTTTATCACAGGAAAGCTAACTAAAGATTAAACTAGAACTGGCATTATGCTTTAAATGCAAGGCCTGACGTGGGTGGGTGGAGTGGTGGTTGAGTGGGCTGGCTCCTGAGCGAATCCGCTTACTCGCGTGACAGTTGGAAATGGATTTCATGCTCATAGTACAATAAAACGTCCGCTGAAATGACGTGTCAGCTCCTATTTGAATTGGATAGTTGAATGAGACTGATATGAAATTGAGACAATGTTGTTCAAAAGTGAAAACTGTGACGGTATTGTGATCAATACTACGAACCGTATGAATAAAACGTTTAATTCGTTCTGAGTTGTTCTGTCAATTGATTTTTGTTTTTGCGTGTGCCTTTCCCAATCTCCTTTCCAGATGTAAAATTCATGTAATGACCAATATTTTTGCATGGCCGCATAGATACTAGTAATGATTTCGATTCCTTCTTTCTTGGTTCAGTATTACGTCTCTGCGGTTCTCGGTAACGCTGAATTATGCTATAACGCCAGTACTTATATTAGTAAAAATAGAGCTGTAACCAGGGTAAGACATATTGGATTAAAAAGCGTTCTCTGGTAAAAAATATTAAAAACATAAGCTTTCGGCTATCAGTCTATAGCCTTTAACGAATGAAAAATGTGGCGCGTAAACGAAAAGGGTGCTAAAATTTGAGAATAAAAAGAAGTGTGAAAAAAGCTGCAAGATAAAAATAGAAATGTGGAATAATTAAAATAAAATGGAGTATTGCCTAGGCAACGGTTTTGAGTTATTATCTGCGTCGACAATTTTTGCTGTGTGCCAGGATTTGAGTGTTTTACGAACGCGGCAATCGCCTTTGTCTATGACACAAGCACTGTCGAAATCAATGCAATGATTGTTTTTCTAAAGACTGATAGCCGAAAGCTTATTTTTAAAATTTTTTTAACCAGAGAACGCTTTTTAATCCAATAGTACTTACATTGTTCGTGGACCACTATACATGGATATTTTCGCCATCTTCAAAATAGACAAACAGACACTGTATTTTGAATAGGTGGTTTATCGTCACGCAAGTGAAAAATTAACATCCTCAACCATTCAATAGATAAAGTCAAGAAATTGATATGTTGTAGAAGAGTGATACATAAACAACGTGTGAAAGCCACAGGGCTGTGCGATATCTCCTAATCGAGTTATTCGAGAAAATGTACCACGGAAAATTACAGAGTTTAGTATGGGACGCCATGTTGGTGCTCCGTCTGATGGCGGCCGGAAACCAGCAAAAGCATCTGGAGTTTACCTTGGCTATTTCAAAGCCTTTCTTCTCTCTGCTGAACTTTCACGCATTGACATTAACGCTTCTATTACATGTTAGCTGATCAGACCTAAAAAAAACACGAGGCGAATCGATGTTTTCATGTACGCGACATGTTTAGAGCAGCTGATCCTTCTGTCACGCACTGCGCAAAAATCTAAAATTCAAACTGCTCTATTTTCAAAACAAAGAATGCTATCCTGCTGAAAACAAGCAAGCCGATGGAAATTTAGATATTCTTATATGTGATGAAGATAAAAGCCCAAAATTGTGTTTAGTTATGAATTTCAGTTTTTTATGACGTCATGTGAAAACCAAGAATAGACCCCAAGGTCTGAATATCTACCACCTAGCAATTTCACTAAAGAAAGTGACGTCACTTTGTGTTAATATTTGAGAAAGACTGCTTGATACAGCCTGCGTGAAGGTGCAGAAAGGGACAGAAGCTCTTCTTTTCACACAATTACGGCCCTTTTCCACAACGATTCAAAGCCACTTGATGTGATAAAGAGCATCTTTAATCAGGCTCCTGCAAATGTGATTAAATTGATTCCTTAGGCTTCACCGAGAGGGTCATTTGATATTGTCTCGATGTTGAAGGATGAATGAAAACTAGTAAATAATTTTGGTGTGAAAAATACTCTTATTGAAGACGTTTTAGGAAGTCAGCGACTGCGAAGCAGTCTGAGTGTATGGATTTGATTGCCTACGCATCTGATACTGAAGACTGGGTTTCGAGAACCGCTCGCGCGAGATTTTTACAACTTTGTTAATTGAAAACACTCATTTTTACTCAATCTTCTCAAGATGTTTTGACTAAAATGTTATCTGACCGAAAACAAGTTATGATATTGCCTTTCGGTCACAATAAAGTGTACAATATTTCATGCCTAAAAATGGTCAGCAGTTCGAGAAGTGCGCGGTACTCGATCCCAGTGCTCGGAATGTTTTTAACCTTCTGAGATTGTCTGATTGTAATCAGTGTTTGCAGTCAGTGCAGTGGAAGGGTTCTCGAAGCCGGCTGTAGAAATATTTTACTTTTTGTAAGCTGCGTGGACATTCGGCGTTCAACTATCATCTACGTGTGCTCAGTGAACGGGAAGAAATGGAATACGAAAAAGACTTCTATAAGGTGCTTGTGCGCGTAATCAAATCCGACTGGCGGTAAGTAACAGTAGGGCTAAGTACGTGATCAAAACTAGAATTAACAGTAAAAATTGTTTAACGATTTCAAATAAGTATGTTCGATAAGCAGGTTCGATAGCTAAAAGACTAAGGTTCTTCCAGGCTTCAAGTCAGTAAGTATGTAACAGTAGGAGTACATGACTACTGAATCAAAACAGTACTAGGATCAACAATGAAACTAGATTTTAACTATGTATTATCAGAAGTTGCTAAGTTGCTAAACAAACTGCCGAGCTTCCTGCCCAATCAAAACCGGCGGTGACAAAGCAACAGTTGGCTTGTACAATCGCCGTTTTAATTAGCTTTATCCACAGTATTGTAGTCGAGAATGGCGACTTTACACTTGTACTGAATAGGTATCCTCATGAGTTGCAATTACTACTCTTTCGCTCTCATGGAGGCTGTTACTGAGACCGCCACCGACATCTTTTGTCATCAATCTTCAGACTGGCAAATCCAGTCGGCAAAAAATTTCTTAGCGCTCTTTATGAGCTTGGAAACGACATGAGGTTTAGTCCATGGGTCTTTGGTTAATTTTAGGCCGCGTTCATTTGAAATACGTCAAAGCTTATGAGGGAGGACGGAGCGTATTGTTACAATTTCGATACTGTGATAACTAGTGTCTGTGAACCAGCAATACTCCTGACCTTCTGATGACTGAATTATTTAACAGAAAGAATCTCTTCTTTACAATTTTTTTGGCTCATTTAGGTGCCGAAGAAAGCTGAATGGTTTGAAAATACGTTTTTCAGGACCGGGTATTCAGAGCCAAGCAGATCAATTCACTGCCAGTATTTTCCATTGATACTGGAAGCACACGTCTGAGTGAAAAATAGTTTGATATTGCCTACCGGTTGAAAGAATTGAAAAGGCTTAGCAAGCCAGTATTTCCGGTCGAAAAATAGAGTCAGGATTCAACAGTCACTAAGAATTTTTTGCCGCTACATTTAAAACTTACACCAGCCATAGAGTCAACAGAAAAAGGATAGAAATCTATATATTTTGTTTCAGTGTCTAAAACTTTTTCAAAAAGGCTTCATCGTGTTTTCAATTTCAGACGAAAGCGTTTTGCTTGGGAAGTGTTTTTATTTATAGGAAACTGAGTTTTATTATGGAATATCGTGTATAATATACTTTTTAAATCCGGAAACTCACAAGAAATCCAAAAGTTCTGTCCGCAGAAGTTTCTAAACAGTGAAGGGACTTTAGTTATGGACCCCAAAAAATTACAACAACAAATTGAGAACTTTTACTCCAATCTTAACAAAAGTAATGCTCTTACTCCATGTGAGGCTATCTCAAACTCCTAGTGGGATGTGTGTGTGTTGAGTGTTGTGGGTTTGTTGTGGGTGTATTTGTTTTTTTTTTCTTTTTATGTACGTGTGGGTGCTATACAATTATTTGTTGTAAATGTATTATTAATATAATAACATAGAGGGCAAAATTACTGAATGCTGATTCGTCAAGACAGGGCATTTTTTTTAAATTTTCCTTTCACCGAGAGGTTTTCACCGAGGGCAAAGTTACTCACTCCTGATTGGTCAAGCAACAAAAATACTCGCTCCTGATTGGCTGAGCACGCCATGTTTAACTTTATTTTGTGTTGAAAAATTCAAACTTGGATTGGATTTGTTTCGTTGAAAATCTGAAATCATTCATGGTGACCAAACTCTTTCACCTCGATACGGCTTCTTCTAAACAACGATAACCGAACATAAGAGTGCTCTTTAGATGGGAGGAAGGAGCAGGTTAAATTCAGTGGAAGAGTACTCTGCAAGTTCCTTCTTTGCGTATCCACCTTTTGCTACTTTTATCGATCTGTGTTCGTGTAATTTTCAAGCGGTAGAAAGCTTCACAGCGCAGATGAATCAATTTTGCTTAAAACGTGAGTTTTGTCTTAATTACATGTATATAACAATCTATTTTTCTCGTTTTGTATGTTTTGTACGCTAAGAAACAAATAAATTGTTTGCTTGTTTGTTTTTTACGACTGAAGTGCCTCGACGGTTTTAATAAACGTTTTGTCCTCTATGTTATATAAAACACGTAATCGCAATAAGTCCTCGTAGAATTAAAGATTAATTTTCACTTCTATTTTCAAAGTTTTCACAATTTGGCAAATCTTTAAGAATGCGCGTGAAAATTAATACCGGCCTCATGCGATTACATACAAATAAGTACGACACGTATTGTAAGCATTACAAGTAGTGTAACTGACGTGTAGTGTTAACTACGTGAAGGTATTGTGTGCGTAGTAATAGTATAAGCTGTTTTAATTAACTGCATTACATTGTTATAAAATAATAAAATTAAAAAAAAAAAAAAAAAAAAACCACTTCGCAGGCACGTCGGCCGGAAGGCCTGGGAAATTATTTGGTGTTGGTGGCTCATTCTCATATACCGGAACAGTATTCCAGGCTTTCTAGGCTTTGAAGTCGCAGTTATGTTGGCGGTAGGATACTGATATTGTACTAAACTTGTATAGAGAAGGAAAACAAAGAAATTTTGCAACAGTCACTGACGGCATAACCATATTTGTTATGCTCTAGCTAATTTTCAGTTCTAAACTTCATTTTCAGTGTAAGTTTTTTGTTATATAATTTATTATTTTAGCTTTTTAATTTGTGCATATCAACTGTTACTCTCTGTGGTTTTCATTGCTTGTATGTGAGGTATATAAACGATCGAAACTGTCTTAATTTACATCTCAGAATTACGTTCAAAGGTTTTTACGTATTTGGTGATCATTTTCAACTGGATGCAACTTTTAGCAACGTAACATTTCTTAAACATACTAAACAGAGTTTTCATCTACTAATTGCTTTCCGCAAAGGTGAGGATAAATTTCAGTTCTTGTCGCTTGATTAACCTTTATTGGCCTATTTCACAGATTTCACAGAAAGGTGCAATCTGATCCCACATTTAAGGAATTCTGATTTACTAGTGTATAAAAATGAAAAAAAGTACAGTTTGCATTGTCATACTTTTACCTTCAGGCTGATTATCCATTTGATGTATTTTATGCATTCCTTTTTGTAGGTTAATTAGGTAATAGTTAGTTACACACGACCCCTCAAGCATGTATAATGCTTTTATTCTCATTGTGTTTAAATAAAGGATCTTACTTACTTACTTACTTACTTCCACAAAAAGTGGAACCAAAGCTAATTTTGATGTCCTTCGCATATAGCGGCTGTTTTAACAGGTAAAATGGGAATTCTTAGCTCCCCGTACGAGTAAACATATTGGGTTTTTAATCCAAAATGCAAACGCTGTAGGTCTCGTTTACTATGTTTCCACAATAACACATCCAATACCCCGAAATCCACCACACAATAGCCCGAAATGGCAGATGGAAAATGACTTTTGGGACTTTTGGCGACGGTCTGCCTTTCAACCTGCTGATTTACGAGATGGTGTGAAGAGAAAACAGATTTTAGCGTAACTTTGCGTCCTACACACTTATACTAATTAAGGCAATAAATAACAGGTCCTCTGTAAAACCGGATTTTGCCGGAAGAGTAATCATCATAATAAATATTCGGTGGAGCCAAATTCAGCAGCGCCCAAGCGGATAACGTTTGTCACGTACAAGTTGGGTAAACGTGACAAGAGTCGCTCTCTGCTAGTTTCATTTTTGTAAATAAACCAAGCTGATTGCTTAGCTGACATTACTGACCAAAGGAAATTTCATTTGGGCCAATATTAATATTGCATATCGTTTTACATTGCGCAAACGGTACGTTTCTGTTGGAAACAGAAAATTATTTTTAAACAATTAATTTCATTTTCAAAAGTTCAAATGTTCGGGGGAAGGGATGTTGAAGTTTCGAATTGATCGTCTCGTAAGTCATCAACAGGTATATTCCGTTTGGGAATAGCTTCATAAAACTTGCATAAAAGCACCCTGAATCAATAAGTACACTGTTTGAGCTAATTAATTTAAAGCTAAAAATCCGTGATTGAACTGCTATGCGAGTACCACAATCACTGGCGTTATGTCGCTATTGCGCAAAGGCAGTGCTTACTCATGTTCTCCTCAGCCAATCACAGAGCGCAATAAATTATAGGCATGCAAGAAAACACCATTGATTGTTCCAGTGGCGCCTTTTGAAGACACAATAGGTCAGTTTACATAGTTGTCAGATTAGTGACTCGTTTTTACTTTACGAACAAAGGTAAATAAATCAAACACGATTTATACGACTGATAAATGCAGTCAGTACGGTACATGTTGAGGTTATGCTCCAGTGACGCCGTAGAGGTCACCGCCTTAGCACGATATTAATATTGAATCGTTCATTTGACGTCAGACATGCCGGCAATTTGCGTAGCGTGTAGGTTACGGCGCAGTGTCTTATTACGGTTATAACAAACTTCCAGTTTGATTCCTTAGAAGCTAAACCAGACGACTAGCTTATACTTCGAGCAGTTTGTTTGTGAGTATCTTGAGACCTGCCGTTTAAACGTCTGAACTGAACGAACATTGGTGCGTAGACGTGGATTATAAATCGACATAATACTCAAAACCGCTCCGTCAAGTCGATCAGCTGAAAACAAAGATTAAGAAGGTAAGGGTTAAATTCTTTGAAGCTATAATCTGCAACAACTCTCTGCTCATTACAGGGAGATACCACCTGTCGAAAATATCAAAGGCTTTCATTTATTGCTCGGCTGAGTATCTATAATATGCATTGTGCTCATTTGAAGGTCTCTTGTTTTGACAAGCTGTATAACTGAACTATAAAATTTAAATGATCGCTAATAGCTGCTAATAGCTGCGATCCAGAGAATTGTAGACGTGCTTGGTCTTTCAAATGTTCCTCCAATTCAACTACATTTATCTATAGACCAAGACATTTTTTATGATTCCGTTTTTTTCGGCGTCGGTGAAGGAGTTAATCATTTTGATATAAAATGCCGAATAATTAACTTACCAAGCGAAGTTGCTTTGAAATCCATTGCGGTTTCAACGAGTGAATTTTAAAGCAGGAATTCCGTCTTAAGAACTACCTTAGCTGAAACGAGAGATACCCAGTTAAAATTTCTTACATTGACTGGCTCGAATTTCAGAGGACCAAAGCAACATTTTATTACTTAGCTGGCATCATAACGTTAATTGTGATTCAAAAAATATTAATTGTATTGCTTGAATAATAGTAATAACAATAATAAAACGAATGCGTCAATCGAACATAAAATTTTAATGACTAGAAAGACCATAAATCTAACAGCGTCAAATGATCTGAGATAAGCTTTAAAAGAGAAAAACCATTATACTGTTTTCGTTATATTCTGACCTAAGGCGGTGAAAAATAAATTATACCCGATGCAATAGTTCAGACTAGAGAAAAACGTTGTATGATTAAAGCAGAACTTTGTACAGTTAGTTTTTTTTTTTTATTTAATCAGCCGCCTGTTCAGTACACTGGCTAATTTTATTCTGATCAGTCAAGGTCAGTAATTCATCAGTAATTTATCCTGAAAAGCGATAAAAGTATTCCTGTCGTCAACGTCAACTAATGTCAACAGCATTTCTTGAAAAGCCGATATAAAACCTCAAGGATGCTCCAGAATTCACGCTAACTTCAGAGACAGAATTCGAACGTTGAAGTTTTTAAATCGCAGTTCATGAGCTTGTCTGATTAATCACGAATTTGAATAAACTAAATTTACCTCTTTTCTCTTGCCGTAACATTTATTTTGGGTTTTTATTAATAGAAATCGTGTTCTTTTGTGATGTGCGAGATTGGAGTTAATTGAAAAGAGATCCAAATTTAAAAAAATCACTGACTAAAGTCGTTTTTGCTGAAAGCAGTTGCCACCAATCATATTCCGCCAACTAACAGGTGAACTGATGTTACAAATGATAAAAAGTCAATGGCAACATGCGTTGTATTTAAAACGGCTGAAACGACAGGTGAGCAACTGCTTATCATACCTCGATCGTCGTAGGAACTCCCTCTGTTTATGTTTCACTTGAGTCGAGTCACGTACTGAATAGTTATTCACCATGTCATTCGGTGAAAGGGGCCCCACGCAATTCACTGAAATTAACGACAAAAATTAAATATATAATCCGTTTTGTAAAATGCGGGAAAAAAAAAGGAACACTATTTCCTAAGAATTGTCTGTTTCATTCGAACCGGCTCAAAAGGTAGCTAGAACCGAGTTCTATTTCAGATAATCACTGATCTGCTCCATAGAAACATATCGACTCAGTCTTTCGATGGTCTACTTAAAGGGAAAGTATCATGGGTTTTTTGGTATCTTTTGTTAAAAATGATGAAATAAGACCTTTAATCAGCTGCCAAATAATTCTAGAATGACGAGAGGAAAGAAATGAACTTAATTCTGGAAAGGAACAACTTGTGATCTGTTCTAGCGCATTTTGGAAACAAAAATGCGAGAACTTGAAAAACATTAGCCTAATTTTTTTTGTTAAGTTTCAATCTATATCGGCCTACTCTGCCTCTGGCCAGAGGCACTAATCGACAGTTTTATTACACTGGGGTGATAATTTATAACAATCTTGACAATTATGTTTTTGTTTCTGCTGACAGACAAACATTTTTTGGGTTTTGAAATGACAGCAACTTCCCCGTTAACAACTGGACGGCAAGCTCAAATTTACTATCCCGATCAGGCTGGTGAGGTACGAAGCGTTAACCCAGTGATCTATTGAGTTGGTGGCCGGAAACTTAATTGAGAGCTATTAAACGGATATATAACCAAAAACACCAACCGAAAATAGTGTGCTTTACCTTCCATTTGAAAGGTGCATTACTTAACAAATAGATTCCAAGTTGCCGTGCGTCTGTTCAGTAATAGATCACAGATGACGTCAAAATGTGGTAAGAACAAAAAAGTGGCACACGAGCCGCAGGCGAGTGTGTCACTGATGTTCTTACCACAATTTGACGTCTTCTGTGATCTATTACTGAACAGACGCACGGCAACTTGGAATCTATTTGTTTTATACAATGGACAGAAAGGAAACACGACACACTTGCCTCTGAGCGCTTGACTGTTCGATTTGTGCCAGTTCAGGCATTTTCAAAGTCACCAACGCTACTTTCCATGTCGGCTTCTTCTTTTCTTCTTTATTGTACTTGTAAACAGCTTCCTCTAATTTTTTTCCGAGGCCTTCGCTTGCTCAAAGCAGAATAATCGAGTAAATATTTTCAAAACTGTGAGCGTTTTCGTAGCGATAACAGCTGTTTTGAAGATTTTTTCCAGTTTAGGCATTTTCAAATAGATAAAACACTTAATTGGTCTCTTCTTTTTCTTGTTTTCTTGTTTGTAAACAGCTCCTGCTTAACTTTTCTCGAGGTTTTCACTTGCTCAATTCGAAACAATCTTGCAAACATTTTAAAAACCGCGCGCCGATGTTGGACAAAACAAAGAAAAACAATTTTCCCGTGACGTCATCCGTGTGTCTGTACTCTAATAGATCATGGGCAACGACCAATCACAGCGCGCGTAGTATTCAGTACATTGTATAAATACAAATAGATCACACCTGGGATTTCACCGACCCATCGACAAGGCAAACCTTGGTACTGTAGAACAAATCGTACCAATTGCATGACGGTACTGCGAATAGCTTTTAGCTGGGAATGGTCGCTATAATATTTAGATTTGCCGTGTTATTGTTCTTATTGTTCCTCTAAATGTGTTCAAGGAGGAGATTCAGTATGCAAGGTTCAATTTTACTCCAGAACATAGGGCCCAGATATCTTAAACAGTGCCTTCCATACGTTCTGGTCCGGCTCGAATCTTGGCTGACTAAACTCCTTATCTCTTATAATTTAGTTTAACATTTATATATTGATTATTACACTCAAGGCATCTCTTTACTAAGCTTGGCCACCGCCGATCAGAAAACTGAAGATGTGGTAAACTGGTCAGTATTGCTCCACAGGTTCAGTCATTTTTAAATAAGGGGCGCGCTAGATATCACTTCTTTTCGTTCTACCAATTCACAGCTCAAAGCCGAACAATCAACAACATAACTCCAGTCGGTGCCTTCTTCAACCACCGCTCGTCGGTAAATTATCTTCGGAGTCTTTCGACGTCTTCGACAGTGGAAAGATTCTCGTATGAAGAATTACATTAAAAGCGAAAAAAGTGGAGATTACAGAGACAGATTTTTACGAACCTGTTTTTTTTTTTTTTTTTTTTTACCACAAATGCGTCAAAACCGGTCGCATAAAAAACGATTTTTTTTTTCATTATCGTTCCTTATAAGAGCAAAATATTTTGAACCTTTTTAGGACACCCCACTGAAGGAAAGTCCGGAAACTCCACAGTAAATTTTACATTTTGACGAAAAAAGGTTTAAGATTCGAACTTGTTGGATGAAATACACAAACCCATTATCAGTGGCGCTCGAAAAGCAGTATTTTGCTTTACAAACTATCATGTGTGATTTCCTATCGCGCTTCCAGGGATGTAATTAGGTTTGTATTGTTATCTTGTTCGCTTTTAGTGTATGAGCCGTCCACTCGTGTACGCAGGTTACAAAGACTAGCATTATCAGTGCATTCACGAGCTTAAAGGCCCCGTCCATGCTAATCTAAATTAATTTTAAAATGTATCTTTTTTATCCGGAGTAGATGCATAGATGGGGCCTTATCCACGCTGGAGAATGTTTTCAAAACGATCCGTTTTCGCCGGGCGGTGTGAACAAAAGAGCAAACCGGTAGGAGAGAAGAAAAAAAGATTCATTTTCAATTTTTTTTTCCGAATAAGTGTTAACGGGGCCAAAAACTCTAGGAAGCTACCTTAATTGGTGTTGTTGAATTGTGCTGATTTTCGCACGAAGAAGATAGGTGCATGAGTTTTTGTTGGCACAAATAATAATAATAATAATAATAATAATAATAATAATAATAATAATAATAATAATAAAAAATAAACGGCCGTCAGAACGAGACCTTGGCCGTTTTAATTATAACGGAGTTGTCGTGAGAAGGGATTTCACAATACCTTTTTTTCCCTAACACTTTTGGATTAAAAAAGCTACACTGCATTAATTTTTACTTAACAGCTTCTTCAATCAGTAGATATTACGTCCAATGAAAATTATGTAGAAAAGTATTTCAAATTTTTTGTTTTATTCAAATGACATCATTGTCTGCCAACTGTTATAGGGCCTCTAGTTTACTATTGAATGCTAATTTAATAACATCAAAATAGTTCTATATTTATGTCTATTCGATTTACCATAGCAATATAAGTTATCAATCATTGATATAACTATTAATTTCAACAAGTTCCTTAAAAGGGTGGTTAATTACGTATTGGATGAGAGTTTATAAAGCTTCCGGTATTGTGACAGTTGTTAGTTCAACAAGTACTGTTCAGCTCGATTAAAATGCAAAGGTTTCGCTCGATCTATCTCAATGGGCTGATTGTTAAGCCTCCATAGAAAAACAAGAACAAACGTTGAAGATTTTTCTTGAGAGTTTTTGACCTGCTCTGTACACGCGCTCATGGAAACCTCAGTAAACTCTGGTATATTGTAACTTACTCTCTAAGGTAACAATATGAAAACACTCATGGAACAGTTATTTTTAGTAAAACTAGTTTCTTCTTTTTGTTTATAGAATAAAGTTCGACAAAATTAGATCTTGTCAAACCCAAAAACAACTCTGACGTATAGACTCTGACTAAACTATATTCAGTTCACAGAAGATTGATTTAAAGACCAGATGATTCTTTCTGGATTTCAACGAACATGGGAAGCTAAGGAAGCTACTTAGGTACAAAAACAATTAGTGTTAAAAATAGACTACAATGTGGGTATAATTGTGTTTTTTGATAGGCCTAATACCCAGGAAGGAATCTCTTGATTTCTGGTGACCAATGACCTATACCTGATTCAGAGCCGCCATATTATTACCTTCTTACACTTCCTTTAACATTTGTACAGATCGTTGCACAATCAGATTTGAATGCTGAAAAAACACTGGCCAACGCAAGACAGCATCGAAGTGCTTGAGATGGGGGATTTCGAAGCTAATAGGAACAAACTAGGAAGAGCACTGAGTTCTCACGAGGATCTCAAGAAGCCTTATAAAGACGAAGAGGATGACAAACAATATTCAATTCGATTTTTAATTCTGGACTATTGTAACTATACCTCTGGTCACGGACCGCCTCGAATTGTTGCCTCCAAGCAAGTGATTAGAAAAATATTTTGGACTTTGTTGTTTCTCACTGCATTGGGAGTGTCATTATGGCAGATAACCATTTTGTATAAAACCTACGAACAGCGACCGCTGACCACTCACGTGGCGATACAGCACGAAACGGTAAGTGGTGCATGATTTGCAATGAAAAAATATTTTAAGTCAAAATAGAAAGATTTCTATAATAAGTCAATTTAAACAGCTTGGCAAACTTTACAGGCCAAAGCGTCACTCATGACCAAGTTATCATCGACAGAATAATTTTGCAGAAGGAGCCGTCAAGTTTAGAAGACAAAATAAACATTTCGAAAGACAGTAACAATAATGCGCATATCTGACTTATTATAAAATACTGCAAAAAGTGTTCTTGTTACACTTATGAATGAAAATCTTACTGCATTCCAAGTCCTGGTGAATTTCAACAAGCAGTATACAAGAGATACAGGAGGGTAATGATGATAATGATAATGATAATGATAATGATAATGATAATAATTCGAGCTTAATTTATACCGCAAAAATGTGTCAACGGACACGGTGAAGTGACAGCTGGTATGAATAGTATCACGCGTGCAGCGATTAATAGTATACTTATGTATTTACAAATACAAGTCACCCATTAACAAAATCCTATTCCTTTGTCGAGCTTGAATTATTTTTATTGTTTCAGAGCTTAGAATTTCCTGTTATTACAATCTGCAACTTCAACGCAGTAAAACAAGGCTCGCTTGCGGATTTTCCAGAGGAACTGCGGGCTGACATCGAGGCACAAATTACGGATCTAAAGGGAGGTAAGATAAAACCTAGCTAGTTTAACTCCAAAAACATCAAAGTCAAAACAACGCAGGCTAATACCCCGTTTACGCATGATTTCTTGTGTAATTTTTATCGCACTTTTTTAAATAAACCCTTTTAGCTTTTTAGCCTTTTTATTCCGTTTTTAATCTTGTCAAGCGCATTTGAACAATTCATGAAATTTGCGCATTAGAAATGTTATTATTATTATGTTACTCAGTAAATGTAACTTTTGTCGAGCCCAAGTCGCAGTTTTAAAGCGCGGGTGTAAACTAGCGGTGCTATTAGCTCAAAACTTACAGTTACAGAAAACAATACCAAGTGATCGAAGGCTTGACTACTCTCTGAGAAATTGGTTTATCAGGTTGGTTATGTCTGTTGTAAAATCTGGAATTCTTTTTCTGATCTACATTATTTGGACAGGTGCAGCCAGACGTCGAAAGAGAGCAGCAACCGGCGCGGCACCAACCGTTGATCCTACATTTAATTTCGAAAATTTCGAAGAGGAAGAAGAAGGATTTGAGAACCCGGATTTACTGGATTCTGATTTCAAAAGTAGAGAGGAGTTGACCATGATTATGGCTCAGTTCAGCGCCGATGACCTTATACCATTTGGACATGATTTTGATGACTTGGTCGTATCGTGCACATACCGTGGAATCACATGTCGGTAAGTTTAGTTTAGCTTCACTTGTGTTGAGAAAGAATGAATGCGTAATTAAGTTAATCACGTAGAAAATAGCAAAAAATTTTACAGAGGAACGTATCTTACGGGCACCTTACCAATGACATACTATGTGAAATGTAAAAAAAAAAAATGTGCACCTGTAAGTGCGTGAGGATAGCAAGTATAGGAGGTAAAGCTTTTTCCTGCAATCAGAGTACACGTCGGCGTATGTATGTATTAAATCAGAGCGTACGTCGAAGAGGGTTGTAAACAGAGCGCATTCTATTAATCAGCGCTTTGTCGTAAATAACACTTTGTAATACACAAGGCAGCCCCTCAATATGAGCAAACACGTGCTGTGATTGGTTCCTTTCTAGTACGCTGTAACCTCCTATCCCGAGAAGAGAATTTGCTCGAAATATTATTATGGTGAACAAAATTGGCGCTTCTTTAAATAGAAAATTTCGTTTTGTTAATTAAGTTAGTAATAGTTATGATAATGAGACAAGACACAGAGATCGTGGTTCCAGGCCAACAACCAACATATGCATTGAGATCATTTTTTGTACCTTATTTCTGATGTCCTGCCAGTCAATTTAATCCACTCCAGAAACAATGAAATAATTGTTTCTTTCCTCTTTTCTTCTCCTTGGAATTAAAATTTAGTTCAACTTTCTCTCAGGAATTTTCTTATCTTGCCATTTCCTCTTTTTTTCTAGTAATTTTTCAAGCGCATATTGGATTCGATACTGGCACTATTCGTACGGAAACTGCTACACTTTTAACGGAGGAAAAGACAAATCAGGAAACAAAGCTCCAGTGTTGAAATCTAACAAGCCAGGACCATCACATGGTAAAATTATCTAGAAACCATTAGGAGCAGGTCTTTCGTCAATCACGACTGAAAATCAGTCGGATTTTTAATGTCCCTTTGTTGTCCCTTAGTTTTGTTGTTGTTGGTTTTTTTCTGCGAGAAAATTCTTGTTTTGGTAGCCGGACGTCGGCTGCCAATTTAGATATGACGTCATCATAATGCGTCAAAAATGAGACACGTCTGTGTTTGATGACGTTTCCTGCATGCTTTTGATGGTAAACAGGATTCGCTATTAGCAGCTGACTGTTTGAAGTTGTCACTTGTAAGGCTGTGTGAAGATTTTATCCTTCTCTTTTCACGACTTTGCCAGTCGTAAGTTAGGAACTCAACAGAATATAAAGCAGTAACCTTCGTACTTGTAATTCTGCACTTGTCCCTGATTGGCTCTTTCTTGTGATTTGCCCCTCAGACAGTTTCTCATTTTGGGAGTCATAAGGAAACCCATATCGTTATCTAAGAATAAGGATATTAGATAAAAGACCTGGCCCCAGTTGTTCAAAGGCCGGATAACTTTATCCAGTGGATAAGTCACTATCCGACAGTTTCAATCTGTGCAAAGATTTCAGTATTTCCTCTTGTACAACCGAATATGTGCACTCTAACCACTGCTTAGTTGGGTAGTATACGAAAACCTTGGAAAACCTTTAACGTGAAGTATATTTTAGACGCTGAAGAGTGCCTTATCCAGCGGATAAAGTTATCCGGTCTTTGAACAACTGGGACCTGGCACACATTTTTACGGCTATATTAACCAGTTTCAGCTGCGCTTTTTGTTGAAAGATTCTTTCAAAAACCCTCTCTATAGTAAACGCACTCACGGGACGTGGTACACTTTGAAGTTATCTGTTTTATTCTTATTCTCAGGACTGGTTCTCGAGCTGAATATCCAGCAGCAAGAATACTTAGGAGCTTTTACAGAGGAAGCAGGAGTGAGGATCGACATTTCAAACCAAGGAGAGATGCCTTTTCCTCGCGAGAAGGGACTTAGCGCTGCTCCAGGATTTGCAACATCGGTTGGAATAAGAAAGGTTATTAGCTTACAATAATTAGTGTTTACTAAACTGTAAATTGTAGTAAAATATATATTGTTTTTTTTTGCGCATCCTTAGTGGTTGGCTTCTCAAACTCGGGATAGTATTTCATATTCACCTTTCCAAAATGTCTTGGATTTCGCGCGCGAATTTGTTAGAAATAACGTGACTCATCGGGGCCTGCTATATACTGAAACAGTTATTCACTTCAATTTCGGTGAATGAGATGAAAGGTGGTAGATATTATCCTTGCCCCTTTGCGGTGAGTATTATATATCTACCTGACTATCTTCTTCCTACAGTAAATAATAGTTGATTAATTTTGTTTTAGTTATTTGAAGACATTACTTAGGTAGCTAGATATCATGCAGTATGAGGAATCTACCATCTTCTAATATACACGCTGTCTTCACGAAACGGCAAAGCAACATCACCGCGCCCTTTTTCTTTCCCAAACTGCTTTCAAAGTCCATTGCTTCTCATTTCCGGTCATTTTCCCTCCCCGTGAAAAAATTCCCTAGCTCGACCTGCTTTGTAAGTCTAGCTTTTCAACAGAAATTATCTTCGTAAAAAAATATATAAAGGTTAACTCTTTCATACGAAGAGTAAAGATGAATAGCTCAATGTTTTTGTTCGCAGGTCGAGATAAGCAGAAGAGATCCCTTCAAAAACAACAGATGCTTCAACAGTACAACCCTGGATGATGCAAATCTCTACAGACGTTCGTTCAAAGTAGGGTATTCAGCTACGGTAAGTACGCATGCGCGAACAGCACTGAGGTGTAATGTTTCTGTAATTAGATATACTATCTGTTTTTGTTCTCATTTTTTTTAGGCATGCAAAGAGTCCTGCTTGGCTTTTAATCAAAGAAAAGAATGTCAATGCATGGAGTACAGATTTCCAAGTCCTTCTAATTCGACTCCAATTTGCAACATCTTCAATAGTACAACTGGTAAGAATTGGTGAACTTAAACTAACCCTTTTCCTTCTCTCGCGAACTCACGTAAGAGCCTGCATGGGAACTGTTTGTGTTACGTACCTACTTGGTATGGTGGTGCCATTAATTGGACCCAAAAGTTCGAGTCGGTCAGATAGTACGCAACTTTTAAGATCCTCTTATTTTGTTGGACCTGTATATTACATTCCTCAAAATTAGTTCCTAATTCAAGAGAACTGATACGATTATGACAGAACAAACGGGCTAAATGAAACTGTTACTTTTCGCTTACATGCTGGGCTATTAACGTATGCATTTTATACAGACATTATATCGTCTTTTTCATGCATTGTGAGGAAAGGGATAAAAGTTTTTCATGAATTTGCAGGTTCCTTATGCAATGTTTTTTCTTTTCAATTTTCAGTGAGCTGCCTTAGCAGAGTACAGAGAGCGTTCAAA